>NC_141991.1:37108663-37467840 GCF_049901715.1 Pseudonaja textilis | reverse complement strand
CAGGGCAAAACAATAGAGGCAATCTACATAGACTTCTATAAAGCCTTTGATTCAGTGGTACATGACAAACTACTCCTAAAACTAAAATCTTATGGTATCTCTGGACAACTCATAACTGGTTAAAAGCATTCCTGTCAAACAGACAACAAATGGTCAAAATTGGGAGCGTCCTATCAAATTCTGTACCTGTCAACAGTGGTGTCCCCCAAGGTAGTGTTCTAGGACCAACTCTTTTCATACTCTACATCATACTCTACATAAATGACCTCTGTGATCATATCAAGAGCAACTACGTTCTCTTCACTGATAATGTAAAGCTATTCAACACCACAGACAATACTGTTACCCTTCAAAAAGACCTTGACTATGTATCAGAATGGTCAAGCTAATGGCAACTTCAAATCTCAACAAATAAATGCTCTGTCCTACATATTGGCAAAAAAAATCAGAAAATAAAATACAGGCTGAATAGTCAAGACCTTGTTGATGATCCAAACTCTGTCAAGGAACTTGGAGTACTCATCTCAAATGACCTAAGTGCTACAGCCCACTACATAGCCAAAAAGGCGTTAAGAGTTGTAAACCTAATCTTACATAGCTTTTTCTCTGGTAATATTACACTAATAACTAGCACATACAAAACATTTGCTAGACCAATACTCAAATACAGCTCATTAGTCTGGAACCCACATTACGTATCTGATATTAACACAGTTGAGAAAGTCCAGAACTATTTCACAAGAAGAGTTCTACACTCCTCTCCTCGTCGCAGAATACCTTATACCACTAGACTTGAAATTCTAGACCTAGAAAACCTAGAACTACGCCACCTTCGGTCCAATCTAAGTATAGTATATAAAATCATACTTTGCAATGTTCTACCTGTCAATGAATACTTCAGCTTCAACCACAACAACACAAGAGCAAAAAATAGATACAAACTCAAGGTTAATCGCACCAAACTTGATCGCAGGAAATATGACTTCAACAACAGAGGGGTCAATGTCTGGAATACTCTACCTGATTCTGTGGTTTTTTTTCCCCAAACCCCAAAAACTTTAACCTTAGACTGTCTACTATTGACCTCACCCCTCTCCTAAGAGGTCTGTAGGGGGCGTGCATAAGCGCACCAACATGCTTACTGTCCCTAATTGTTTCTTTTATATATTTTTTATTTTTCTTATATGTATCCATGTATTCATAACTATGTTTTTACTTATTCCTATTATCCTGTAAACAATTGACAAAATAAATAAAAATCTTGCAGTGTGTGCCTCTCCATTCTTCCTCCAGACTCTGGGTCCTTGGTTTCCAAATGAGGTGCAAAAGTTGCTCTCATCAGAAAGGAGGACTTTGGACCACTGAGCAACAGATAAACTGTGTTTTTCTTTAGCCCAAGTAAGACACTTCTGATGTTGTTTGTTGTTCAAGAGGGGCTTGACAAGAGGAATACGACATTTGAAGCCCATGTCCAGGACCCATCTGTTTGTGGTGGCTCTTTTTTTTTTAATAAAGTTTTATTGAGTTTTAAAAAAACAAATAAAACATCTTATTTGAGTACAGCATGGTTCCAGGTTATCACATTTCCATACAGACACAATTTCATATGCATATTCATCTTATGTATTCAACTTCATATCTTATTACTCTTTTTCCAACTTCTATTTCTCCCTTTACTTCTCTTAATTTTCTTTTATGGTTATCTCATGTTCTTCTTATTCAACTGTATTTCTTTTACCTAAATTTCTATATCTTTTTATTCATTATACTTACACTTTCGTCTGTCTTGTTTACAATTTCATATGTTCTCTTCTAACATTCTTAAAAAGCAAAATTCCCCCTATGATTGCCAATCAGATTGCAGCACCTTTAAGTCTTATTGTTATTATCATATGATATCTCATTAAACATTAAATTTGTGCATTCAAAAATTATAACATTCAAATTTCTATCTATTTTATATCATGTAAATCTCATCATTCAGACTCTGCTTGATACTTCCCCTTAAAAATGTAAAAAGAAAAATTCTAAAAACATAACAAAAACAATATATATATATATAAACATTAGTAAACAAAATGGTTATTCAAATTCATTTTAGTACTGGTATGAGCCTTGTAAATCTTTCACGTTTCTTTTCAATATTTATCAATCTTTGAGAACAATTGAAATGTTTCCCTCCCTTATTACATTCATTATTATTAATACCATTGGATTAATAATACCATTGGATAACCATACACTTTTATCTTATAAATTATTCACTATTAATAAGCAAAATAATTATTCAAATTCATTCTAGTAACTGGTATAAATTTCCTTATATATCTTTCACATTTCTTTTCAATATCTTATCAATCTTTAGAAATAATTACAATGTTTCCCGCTCTTCTTTACTATTGCATTAATTATAAATAAACATACCATTACATAACAATACAGTTTTATCTCATAGATTATTTACTTATTTCATTTCTAACTTATAACAGTATTCTACTGTCACAACACTATCTTTTGTACCTTTGCAGAATCCTCACTTTTACCTTAATTTAGCCATTTTATCTGTGTTTTCTAGCTGAGCAAATACCTTTAATCCTAGTAAATTTCCCCTTTTTCTTTATTTCCTGCTTTTGTCCCTCATAAGTTCTTTCCCTTTCTATTTTTCCCCCTTTTCTCATCCCCCTTTTTATACCCTTCTCTCTCTAATTTTCCCTTCTGTAGTTTTCTTTTTTGCTTCTCCTTGCTGTTTTACTTCTTTTTCAGACTATTTTTCTTTTTGGCTGTTCCCTTTGATCTCAAACTTTTAACTCTTTTCCCCCTTTTTACCACACTTTGCATTATTTGATCATTAAAAATGGCTTCTTCGTCCTACTCTTCTTGCTTTTGGAGCTTTTCCTTTTGCTCTTCATAGTTCAGGATCTCCATTTCAAAAAATTCAAATATGAAGCCAAAGGATCTTCCTCCCCTTTCTGCATCTTCTTTCTGTTTTTAAGACTCATCTTCAATTCCTGCTGGAGTGATGCCATTTTAAACAGTTTTAAACAACTACCCGATTGACTTTAAGTAAAAACAGAAAAGAAAAAAAACCAATGCCAAAAACTGTTTTTTTTAATTCACCAAATGATCCCAGACTATTCCTTCTTGTTTATTTCCTTTACTTTTCCTTTCCATGGGTTACTGTATCTTTTAATAAGATTTCAGTTACAATGTATCCTCGGGAGTCTTTTCAAAGTTTCACTGTTAATCCCCTTTATTTTTCCAGGTGGCACTCCATTTTTCCATTATTCCAAGTCCCACCCTTTTGCCTCCACTCTTCTCCTTTTTAGGACCGTGAAATGACCAAAAAAAAAAATATCTTTATTCTCCTTTTGACACTTAGATTTCAGCTTAAAGTTGCCTATCAGTGTCAAAATAGATTAACATATATTTCTTTCCATACCATTTGTAATTGTCAATATAAAGGTTAAAAAAGGGGGTTTTAAACCTCCTTTTCTCTCTCCTTTGCTGATTTTCAGAAATATCCCTCTAAGTATTTTTAAATTCAGGGTACCTTACTTAGATGTTCTCTGTTGTTTAGCCCGGTTTGTCCTGCTTTCCTCTTTGTCTTCCTCCTGAACAATCTTATCCAGTCGGGTTCTTCTTTGAGGTGGCCATTTCTGACCACCGCTGCAACTGCCTTCGGGAAAGGGAGTTTAGACCAGCCAAGGAGGAGAGATGCAGCTCCCCTCCACTCAGCTAGCAATCTCCCCCCTCTTCACCACCTCTACAGGGTGGCTTCAGCCCCGAATCCAAAGGATCGGGGCGCTCCAGTGGCGAGCACAGATCAAAACCGCACATGATCACGGATTTTGGTCTGTCGCTGAAGAAACCAGAAGTCTCTGTGTGGTGGCTCTTGATGTACCAACTGTGGTCTTGTAGGAACTGCAACATGGTGTGGAGGTCACGATGGGCAGAGTGAATCGATGCTGACTGAATCAGGATGTTGTCCAGATAACACTGGACTCTTACCGGTATCGTTCGAAGTGAAGCCACCAATGCTGCCAAGATCTTGGTGAAGACCCTTGGGGCTCATGGGAGCACGAATGGCAGGGCTTGGTACTGGAAATGCTTGTTTTGGTAACAGAAACGAAGAAACTGGCAGTGATGAGACCAGATAAAGATATGGAGATATGCCTCTGTGAGGTCTATGGAAGACAGATCACCCTCCCGAATGCTCTCTAGATTGAATGCAAAGTCTACATCTTTAAACTCCTGTATGGGATGAACCTGTTCAAAAACTTGAGGTTGAGAATGCCCTACCCCAAGGCTTCTGGGGTCCCAAAGAGGTGAGAGTAGAATCCTAGCCCTCATTGATCCACTGGAACCATCTGTATGGCTCTTATGTCCACAAGGTGTTGAATGGCTGATTCCATAAGGGCCCATTTGGACTTGTCCTGAGATAATGGGCAGCAAACAAAAAAAAACTGGGGGTGGGGAGATGAACTCAAGTCGGAGACCCAACCTCAACATCCTGAGACCCAGGTGTCTGATGTTGACTCCTCCCACCTGGAGATGAAGAAAGCCAAACAACCTCCGATGGGAGGGAGAAAGGGTATTCACTTTGAGCGTTGGAATGAACGACCTCCTCCTCCTCCTTGAAAAGGCCGTTTCCCTTTCGAGGAGGAAGAGCTGCTGTTGCCTGCCTGCCACCTCTGGTCATTGCTCCTGGTGAGGAGGGAACTCTCTTTGGCCCCTAGAGAAATTAGTGTTGGACTCGGATCGGAAGGAAGAGGGTCGGGAGTATGACACGGGATGATACTCTGATTTCTTCCCCACCGAGGAGAGGACCTTTCTTTTGTCCGTTTCCACCAAGTATGGTTCTAGGGCATTGCTGAACAGCTTTTCTCTGGCGCATGGAGTGGAGGCCAACTTTTATTTTTGGTGAGAATCAAGCTGCCAGTTTCACAGCCAGAGGAGCCTCCTAGCCACCACCAAGAAGGCTATGGCCCTTGATGCAAATTTGGTTGAAATTTGTAGCATCTTCCATAGATTCCACCACCACAATGATCTTATTTAGATCTTGATGTAACCTAAAATTGGTGGTAGGTAGCAAATCCTTCAGCTGGTGCAGCCAGGGCAGCAATACCCTCATAAAAAACTAACCTGCTGTAAAGGCCCAGACAGCCCAAGCCACTGCCTGGTGGTTGCACTTGAGAGTTTGTTTCAACCTCTTGTCCTCTGCCTTGGGCCACATCCTTTGACTCAGTGGAGATGCCCAATGTAGAGAATGAGGCCACCACCAGAGCAGCCACAGAAGACACCAGGAGCGAGTTGGCCAAGGAAGGGTCCACACTGTAAAAGCGCCTGTCATGTGATGAAGGCTGAGGCCTGTGCCAGGGGAGTCACACTGTTCCTTAACTAAATCCAGGAATACCAGAGAAGATGGAGGTACCTCTGTATGGACCACTGGTTTATAAAAAAGAGAGTCACTGTGGCCAGAAGAAGTCACCTGGGGTTCTGGAGCCACCTCCTCAAGACTTAATTGGGCGGTGACTAAGGTCTTGTGAAGGAGCATTTAAACAGGAAAGGTTTAAAAACTGCTGCAGAGGGGTTTTTTCAGATCTAAGCCCCTCCTCATCTGATAAATTAGGATCCCTGATTTCACCTTCCTCCTCCTCTGACATGGAGGAGCGACTGTGTTCTGAAAGGTTTGTGTAATCCCTCTCCTCATCCTCGCCCCAATCAGATTGGGCAGATGGGTAACTAAACTGTTGCTGTCTGGGAAAACTCATCTGAGAAGGCAGGACTCCTTGGGAGAAAGCAGGGAAAAAGGACACCCGCCTGAGGGGTGGAGTTACTGAAATCCCTCAGCGAGGTCCTGCCTGATGGCCACTGAAACCATGTCTCTAATGTCATCAGGCCTGCTTCCTGTAGTGGGGTCCACTGGATGCAGGCCTGCAGCAGGAGTGTAGGTTGCCTCAGGTCTTGGCCTGTGGCCTCCTTGAATCATCTGAGGTGAGAGGGGCCTGGACTCCAGGCAGCCTGAGATTGTGCCCAGACCTGCTTAAATCCTGAGGTAAAACTCATCCTACACCCTCTCTGGAAACCAAGCTGGAAGGTGGCTGGCAGTGCTAGATTCAGCCTCCCCCCCCCCCCGGGCATAACTTCTGGGCAAACCTGCACTTCCCCTGATTGAGAAGTCTGTTAGATCTGGCTTCTCATCTGATCCAGGGTCTTAGCAAACTGTTTCTACAAAGCAGCATGCCTTCTTTTTTCAGCCCTGTGCTCAGATTTAGAAGTCTTTTGGGGGCCAAGGCCTTGGCCCTGACCTTAGCTGCAGCCTCTCTTTTTGCTCCATCTTCTTCTCTTCCTCATTGGGGCCTGAGAATCTTCTTCCAGGCCAGTAAAGTCTGACTGGGCCACTTCACTCTCCATGTTGCTAACAAGACCGACACAAGAGGTGCTGGAAGCTTTCCCTGTGAGAGTGCTGCCTGTTGCATGGGCCAGGTGAGCAATTTTAGCTGTGAGGCCCTGGTAATAGCCACTCCTTAAAACAAAATGGCCGCCCATCACTCAAAATGACCACCCACCTCGTGCGCTAGCCTTGGAAGGGCATTGTCTCACTCGCTCCTTAGGCTCTTACCAGATCCCGAGTGATCAATCGGTTAGCTAGCGAACAGCTGAGAGGCGGTGATACTGGAACTCTGAGAATCAGCTGTGGAGCAGCCCAAATTTCAGCTGTAGAGCGGCAGCTCATCATGCTCGGGAAACTGCATGAGAGGCTCAGCAGAACACTCCCTGTGGCCGCAGCTTCCCAAAAAGGCAGTGCCAAAGCCTCAACGCTGCAGGAGAGTAGATCCTCGCTCTTCTCATGACACAGCTCAACCAGAGTCCCAGGAACTGTGTAGAACTGTGCTTCTGATTTGTTTCACTATTGTTTTGAAACACTTTAAACACTTTAAACTCTTTAAATTTCTTCCAGAGACACTAGCTCATAGACAAGAAGTAAAAAGCTGAGGAGCCAGCTAGGGGCTGGCATTTTATATAGTGGCAGACTCATCTCTATGATGTCAGAGGGAGGAGTCATATCCCATTCCTGGACTCTTGTCGCAGCATAGATGAGAATCCTGGAGATTACGTATCCTTGTGGTTGTTAAGTGTCAACACTTGTCTGATTGCATCTGACCTTTATCAATTATTAGCATTGCTTTCCTCTCAGATATAGAATGGTGAAAAAAACACTCTACAGCCTATAAAATATAGTCCTATAAAATATATAACATCCTAAAGCATAAGCCCTTTTTAGATGACCCTAGAGCACATAATTAAGTGTTATTAAAATGCAACAGTAAAACTCTGCCATCATTTGAAACTAACTGTATTCCAGACTCATATTATTTCTTGAGTTCTTAAAAAGAAAACCAGCCATTGTGGCTATTCAGTTCACACAAAAAAAAACAATATTAGGCAAAGTTCAAAGGGTTCATTTACACCACGGGTGTCAAACTCACAGCCCGTGGGCCAGATGCGTCATGTGCTGGCCCCCGTCCCCATCTGGTTTAGCAAAGGGAGAAAGAGTCTCGATATGTCACGTGATGCTGCCGTGATGCCACAAGTTTAACACCGCTGATTTATACTATACATCTCATGCTCTTGAACTTATTTTGCTACATGACTTGATTTAAAAGCTATAAGCATCTGATAAAATTCACAATATATACCAGCAATTGTGTGAGTAAACAGACTCTAGTTTCATTTCATTTCTGCAAAGCAGTGTGTTCATTATATCCATATCTTAAACAAGTGACTACACCAAGACAATAAATCAAGTAAAAAGTGAAAGCTTAGGTATTACCATTTGGGAAAGAAAAACATCTGTTTTAGTGCACTTTAAGACAATAAAGAAGGAAAATAGCCAAAACCTTTAGAGCCTGTTTATTGTGATATAGTGTCCATTTAGATTAATTGATCTTTAAAAAAATAAAATTATTCAATTTAAAGAGGCAAAATGGAATTGTTAACTCTCAATGGACCTTGTATTCAAATTGCAGTACATTGGCAAGACTATGAAAAGTCTTAATACTATCAGTTAAATTGAGTGACTAGGTATGAGATTGTTTACCAACCACTTTTCCTAACATTCGTAGAGAAAGCTTATGGAGTCTTCCAATAATCTTGACCATAAACCTAGATTTCTAATGTTTAAAAAAACATGTTTTTACATAAAGTGTACAGAAAGAAAAAGAAAGAGATGCAGGTTTATTAATATGTGTAACATCTTTAGATGTTAGAACAATTAATCAGTGGAATAACTTGTCTCCAGAAGTTGTGAATGCTCGAATACTGGAAGTTTTTAAGAGGAGATTAGACAACCATTTGTCTGAAATGATATAAAGTTTCCTGCCCGAGGATCAGGTTGAACTAGAAGACCTCCAAAGTCTTCTCCAACTCAGCTTTCAATTCTAATTCTAATCTTTACCAGTTCGGTAGTCACTCCTGTTTTCTCAATTCACAGTCATACCTATTGATGGATTAATGGGAATTGGGAAGAGAGCTGGTAAAACAAAGACTGCATATTCATAAAAAAAAGAATATGTTCTGAGAGGAGGGCGGAGCTGGTGTCGCGGCAGTAGAGCATGCAATCTTTAAGCTCTAAGATCGCTGCTGATATCTCCATTGCAGGATGGTCCCAACGAACCTAAACCATCCCATAGAGATGGTGACTGAGGAGGGCACATCCTGTTGATCCCAGGAACATTGCAAAGTCCCTGGTAGATCCAGGAGAAGCCCTTTTTCCCCGCGGCAGAGAGGCAGCCATCAAAGCTGCTGAAGCTGGGACAGCTCCAGAATGGAAGAAAGCTGGAAAGAAAATGTGTCAGTTTGGTGAGATAATTTCCTACTTATTTTTTTCTGGAGAGAACATCCTAAAAGACTAAAAATTAAATTTAAAAGTGAAGATAAAGGTGCTCAAGCAGCAAGATTAAGCACAAATTAAACCTGTAGGGTTTTTTTTTCTTTTTATTGGAACTTTGGATTTTTGTAAAGACTTTTCAATTTTTAAACTGGACCAGTCATTCCTTTTTAATTTTTATTTTTTCCTTTCAAAATAACTCTTTGGAAAAGCTTTTTTTTCCTCTTGTTTCTTCTCTTTAATAATTTTAGAGTTTTATTTTTTTATTCCTGGTTTTAATATTAGAGGGGAAGGGAAAGGAAAGGGAAATAAGTAGCGCTGCCATCTGGAGGCTTGGATACATTGTTTTCTTTTCTTTCTTTTTTGTTGATACATTTGGTGTTACATTCAAGGACTCTGTGCTTTTCATTGAAAAGATTGTGGGAAGAGCATGTAGATTGTTTATGCAAGTGCTCTTCTGTGGAACTACTGATAGCTGGAGTCTGGATCTGAAATTGAAGAAAGAAGATTGAAGTGACCTTGAAAAGAGAACTGGAAATTTTGTTTTTTGATTTAGTAAAGAGCGTCAAATATATAGTGGCAGTGCTTTGCTTACTGACAGAATTGCATTTTCTCTTTCCCTTTTTTTTACTCCCTCCCCAGCTGGATTTTTTTAATTTGGACTTGAGTCCTTTGATGCAGGAATAAGACTACTTTTCTTCCCTCCCTCCTCCCTTTGTTTTACCTTTTTAGCAAGAGGATTATACAGATTTCTGTCTTTTTAAATTTTTTCCTATTTTTTTATATTTTTTCATCCTTTTTCCATTTCACATTTTTTTCTTTTTTCCCTTTTTTTCTACATAATTGGAACCAATTGGATTAAGATATTCAAGTGCCTGAAGATTTTTTCCCTTCCCTTTTTTATTTTTATTTTTTGCTTTTATTTTTTTTTTATTGGAGTGGCAGTTGGATGCTCTTGCTTTTTCTTTCTCAATTTTCCTATGAAGTATTCTAAAATGAGCAGAAAGATACCAGCCTCAGCTTCTCCAATCCCGACTTCTTCCTCCTCACCATCTGGAGGACAACGATCAATACAGGTGATGTTACAACAAGAGAAAGAGAAAGAAGTGACACTGCAGATGATTATGCAAGGAATTCAAAAGATACAAGTAAAAACAGATAATATTGAAAAGAGAACAGAGAATATTGAGCAAATAACTGAAAAGACAGATGAGAAAATTAAAAATATTCAACAGATGATGATGCAATACAAGGACAGAATCAAGAAAATCGAAGAACAAGATGTACAAAGAGATAAGAAGATTGGAGATATGCATACCCGATTGAATGAAATGGAAAGAGACAAGGGCAGATCTCTGCAATCATTGGGATGGGAAATTGATAGATCAGAATTCTTTCTTAGATTTCAAAATATAGAAGAAGAAAAGGGTGAAAACCTTGCTGAAATGATGACAGAAATCCTGGCAGAAGCATTAGAGGTAACAAAAAAGAAGATGATGGATGGAATGGATGAGGTTTTTCGTGTCTATACAAGATATGCGATGAGAAATAAACTGCCAAGAGAAGTTCATAGCAGATTTACTAAGAAAATAATTAAATCACAAATACTGCAGGCGGCAAGAGAAAAAACACTAAAGTACAAAGATAAATAAATAGTGGTACTGAAACAGGTACCTAGAAGAGTGAGAGAGATAAGAAGAGAATATTTATTCTTGACCAAACAGTTACTTAAGAGAGGAATAAATTACAGATGGCTGATACCGGAAGGTCTCATGTTCACCTGGCAGGAACAAAGACACAGAATTGATACAGTTCAAAAAGCTGAGTTATTCTATCTGGAATATTTCAGAGGAAGGGAGGAAGATACAAGAAAAGAAGAGTCGTTAATTGAATTTCAAGAGGAATGTATAGCAGTAATTGAAAAAGAAGGAGCCGTAGATGGTGTACCCAGAGAGCAATGAGAACCAAGATCTACTAGAGCAACAAATCCTTCTTATAAAGTCTAAAATGGATGAGAGAAAACTGATTACAATTAATATAAATGGACTTAATTCAGCTACTAAAAGAAGAAAAATATTTCATAAGTTGGAGAAATTAAAATTTGATATAATCTGCTTCCAAGAAGTACGTATTAAAAAACAACATGATTATATATTGAAACAACAAAAATTAGAGAAATTATTTACAGCATTGACACAGTGTAAAAAGAGATGAGTGGTGTTATACATTAGAGAGACAATCCCTGTGGAACAAATATATACAGATGATGACGGAAGAATTTTGATGGTGAAGATAATGGACAATAATCTAAAGATACTTTTAATAGCAATTTATGCTTCAAATGATAATCAAGAAGATTTTTACAGAAAATTACATAAGAAAATAATTGAACTGGACTATGCTAATATCTGTCTGATGGGAGATTTTAATGGAATAATAAATGACAAATTGGACTATAAAACACAAAAAACAGCAAAGAAAACTAGAAAGACATTGCCAAAATCCTTCTTTCGAATGGTAGATGAGATAAACTTAAAAGATGCATGGAGAGAGAGAAATGTGGAAAATAAACAATATACTTTTATTCAAATAGACATGCATCATGGTCTAGAATAATATGATATGGATGTCAACAGAATTGTTTTTTAACATACAAGACATTGAAATAGAAGCAAGTACCTGGGCAGATCACAATCCAATAACACTTGTATGGAAAGGACAAAAAAGGAGACCTAGAGGGACTTTAAATAATACGATATTAAAGGAAAAAGACTTTAAACAGAAAATTGAGAGAGAATTGACTTATTTCTTTAAAGAAAATACAAAAGAGGATACATCATTACAGAACCTCTGGGACACGATGAAGGCTTATACGAGAGGCTTGATAATGGACTATACAAGGAAAAGAAATATAAAATAGAAAAAAACCTTTAAAATATTGGAAGATGACTACAAGAAGTTGGAAAAAGAACTACAAAAATTTCCACAAAAAAGGACATTAAAATTAAAATGGACATAACTAAACATAAAATGGGGCTAATGGAAAAAGAAGAAATAGCACAAAAAATTAAAAATGCTTAGCAGAACTATTTTGAAGATGCAAACAAACCAGGTAGATGGCTAGCATATAAATTGAAAAAGGAAAGAGATTCAAGAAAAATAAATCAATTGATAAACGAACAAGGACATGTATGCTATGGAAATGCGGAGAAGAAAAAAAATTATTCAAGATCACTATGGAAAACTGTACCATCAAGAGAATGTTCAGGAAGAAAGAATTCAACAATACTTACAGGAAGCAAATTTGCCCCAGATACCCAAAGATATTGAAACAATGTTAGAAAGTAACATAACAACGATGGAATTAACAGAAGCTTTTAAAAAGCAAAACAATGGGAAAGCACCAGGTCCGGACGGTTTGCCAGCGGAATTTTATAAGACATTCCAGGAAACATTGAATCTTCACTTATTGGAAGTTATGAATGAAGTTTTGACAAAGAAGAGAATACCCAAAACATGGTCAGAAGCATATATCACACTTGTACCGAAGGAGGACAGAGACCCACAGCAAGTTAAAAACTACAGACCAATATCACTATTAAATTAAGATTATAAAAATTTTGCTTCAATTCTGGCAGAAAGACTGAAAAGATACTTAAACAATTTTATTCACCCTGATCAAAATGGATTTCTGCCGAAGAGACAGATTAAGGATAATATGAGAATAATTTCAGATACACTGGAATACTATGAGGCACATCCCAAAAAACTAATGGCTCTGATGTTTTTAGATGCACAAAAAGCTTTTGATAATGTGAATTGGCGTTTTATGCTGTTACAATTGGACCAAATGGGCTTTATTAAAAAATTTACTCAAGCCATAGAAATGATATATCATAAACAAACTGAAAAGGTTATGATAAATGGAGAGTTAACAGACTTTATAGATATAAGAAAAGGGACAAGACAAGGCTGTCCACTGTCGCCTCTGTAGTTTGTGTTAACATTGGAAGTGCTGAATAGGAACATCAGAGAAGAAAAAGAAATAAAGGGAATGAAAATTAAAAAAGAAGAATACAAATTACAAGCTTTTGCAGATGACCTGGTATTTATATTAGAGGATCCATTGGAGTCAGCACCTAAACTGATAGAAAAAATAGAAGAGTATGGGAAAGTAGCAGGTTTGAAAATAAATAAAGATAAAACAAAGATTTTAGCAAAAAACATCTTAGTGAGATGAAAGAAAGAA
Organism: Pseudonaja textilis; assembly: GCF_049901715.1. NCBI lineage: Eukaryota > Metazoa > Chordata > Lepidosauria > Squamata > Elapidae > Pseudonaja > Pseudonaja textilis. Next base: position 37,454,701 of record NC_141991.1, on the reverse strand, counting down.
TTGGAGGAAGTTTTGGGGATCCAGGTCACAAATAAGGTTAAGTATTTAGGGATAGACATAACACCAAGATGTAGTACACTTAAGGAGGATAATTATCTTAAACTTATAGATTGCGACAGCCTTGATAAAATGGGCGTTGGTAGAAGTTACCGTGAACGCCCTTTCTATCTATGCTGTGAGAGAGCCCAGGATGGGTTGACTCCTTCCTGTGACATCATTGCTGAGTCTGTACTAAGATATAAAAGCCAGCCCCCAGGAGAGACCTCAGCTTTGGCAAAGATACTTGACAGACTGAAAGGTGTCTCTGAAAGCCCAAAATAAATACAGAAATATGTTTTACCCTTTCCGGATGAATCAAGGGAGGGGCTGGGCTCTCTTGCAGCATAGATAGAAAGGGCTTTCACAGTAACTTCTACCAATGCCCCTTCTCCTCCATGCTGCATTGAGAGCCCAGGATGGGACATACCAAAGCTTGCATGTCCACGGGCAGGTCTTCATCTGGCTCATCATACTGACTGTGGAACCACTCATTGAAGCACCCGTCTGCCGAAGGCTGCAGTCGCTGAGGCAAAAGCATCCAGATGGTAGTGTCTGATGAAAGGAGACAGGGATGTCCATGTGGCCACACAACAAATCTCCTCCAAGGATGCTTGGGTCTCCTAGGCAGCAGAAGTGGCCGCGCTTCTGGTAGAGTGCCCCGTCAGACCTCGAGAAACCGGAAGGGCCGCAGCTTTGTAGGCCTGCTCTATGCAAGACCTGGTCCACCTGCTAACAGTAGGAGAAGAAGCCTTGTGCCCCAAGTGAGAAGGGAAAAAGGAAATAAACATGGCTTCCAACTTTCTGAAGGAGGAAGCCCACTTAATGTATATTCTAAGAGCCTTTCTTATGTCTAGCATGTGCCACTGCTGCTCTAAGTCATGGTGCAGGAGAGGACAGAAGTCAGGCAAAACAATGTCCTAGAACCTGTGAAACCAGGTGTTAACCTTCGGAATAAATGAGGGGTCCAGACGAAGAACAATCCTATCATCGTGAAAGAAACAAAGGTCCTGTCTGATGGAAAGAGCAGCAAGCTCAGAAACCCTCCTGGCAGAAGTGATGGCAACAAGGAACACCACCTTCAGAGTCAGGAAACGGAGAGACACTGTTCTAAGGGGTTCAAGGGGGGGCTTTGTAAGGGCATTAAGGACCAAATGAAGGTCCCAGGAAGGATACCTGTGAACCACCGGAGGGTGCAGGTTGGAAGCCCCTTTTAAAAACCTCCTGACTGAAGTGTGATGGGATAAGGAAGGAAGCGAACCCCATGAAAGGACTGAGGAGAGGGCTGCAACCTGCCCGCATAAGGTGTTGGGGGCCAAACCTTTCTCCAGACCATGCTGAAAGAAGCTAAGAACTTCTGCCAACTGGGCCGAAGCAGGAGAAAGAAAGACCCTCCCTGAGCACCATCGGGAAAAAGCCTTCCAGGTGGCATCATAGATGCGCCTTTTAGAAGATTTGCAAGAAGCCAGGATTGTGACGATGACCCCTTCTGGAAGATCAGCCTCCTCTAGCCGCTGCCACTCAAGTGCCACACAGTCAGCTTGAATCACTGGGGCTCTGGGTGGAGCAGGGCCCCCTGGTGAAGGGAGATTAGATGGGCAGGGATCCTCCAAGGAGAAGCCACTGATAGGTTGTCCAGGTCCGCAAACCAGGGCCTCCTTGGCCAATAGGGTGCCAAGAGGAGGAGCTCCACACGTTCCTCCAACATCTTCCGAATTACTGCCAGAATGATGGGAAGAGGGGGAAAAGCATAGAGGAGACCCTTGGGCCATCTGCACCAAAGAGCATTGGTCCCCTCCGCTCCCTGGCAAGGAAACCTGGTGAAGAATCTGGTGACTTGGGTGTTTTGAGGAGGGAGAAGAGATCCATCTCCGGTGTTCTGAATCTGAGGGAAAGATCCCTGAATAGAGACGGAGGAATGGACCATTCTGCCTGGTCGACTAGGCTCCTGCTGAGCCAACCAGCCTGGGAGTTGTCGCCCCTGGAGATGTGGTCCGCTGAGATCAATAACAGGTGTTTCCCCCGGCCCATAACCCCAGCCATAGTGCCTCTCTCATGAGGGCTTTGGACCTCGTCCCCACTTGCCGGTTGACAAGAGCCTTTGCGGCCATGTTGTCCATAAGGACTAGAACATGAGAGCCATTCACTGATTGCCTGAAATGCTTGAGAACCAGAAAAATAGCTCTGAGCTCTAGCCAATGTATGGGAAGGGTCTGTTCCGATCTGGACCAAATGCCCTGAGCTATCTGGCCCTGTATATGGGAACCCCAACCCAGGAGGCTGGCATCAGTGGTTATCACTAGCCTGTCTGGGTCCCTGAACAGGAGTCCCCCCCAGATAGATGGAGAATGCCACCAATTGAGAGATCTCCGGATTTGTGGCGGGAGTGGGACCTTGATGGATGAGTGGCTGGTTCCTGCTCGTTGGTAGGGAAGCAGGAACCACTGGAGGGCTCGGGAGTGGAGCCAAGCCCACGGGACAATGCCAATACAGGAAACCATCTTCCCCAGAAGTTTGGACAGCAGCGACAGGGGGACAATTTGATTTTGCTGGATCTGGCTGATGATCTCTCCAAGGCTCTTTCCATGAGCTGGGGACAGGAAAACCTGGCACAATATGGTATCGATGACTGCTCCAAAGTGTTGCAATTTGGTTGTAGGAGAGAGCTGGCTCTTTTTGGTGTTGATGGAAAATCCGTGGCTCTGGAGACATGACGGTAATTTGCAGATTCTGATGGGCCGCAAGGATGGAAGAGGAAAGAATCAAAATTTCATCCAAGTAGCATTGGATCCTCACTGGAATAGAATGCAGAGAAGCCACCAATGCTGTCAGAACCTTTGTGAAGACCCTTGGCGACGATGAGAGGCCAAAGGGAAGTGCTCGATACTGGTAAGGGGTATTCTGATAACAGAAATGGAAAAACTGGCGATGATGAGGCCAAATTGGGATGTGGAGGTAAGCCTCAGTGAGATCAATGGAAGAGAGGAGGTCACCCTCCTGAACGTTCTCTAAAATAGAATGCAGAGTCTGCATTTTAAATCACCTGTATTTTACAAATTGGTTGAGAAATTTTAGATCAAGGATGGCTCGCCACCCCCCTGAGGCTTTGGGAACGATGAAAAGGCGAGAGTAAACCTCATGTCCCCATTGAGATGGGGGAACAGGTTGAATAGCCCTGATTTCAAGAAGGTGCTGAATGGCCTGATTCTTGAGGGCTTGCCTGGAAATGTCTCGAGACACAGGACAGATCAAAAATTTTGGGGTGGAGTGGGGTTAGGAAGTCCAATTGTAACCCTGACTTAATAGTGCTGAGCACCCAGGCATCCGTCGTTGACTCCTCCCATTTGGAGGCAAAGAAGGCTAGGCGACCTCCGATGGGTGGGGAGAATGAGGGATTACTTAGAGCGACGGAAGGAATGACCCCCTCCCCCCCGAAAGGGCCGTTTACCAGCAGAAGGTTGTTGCCTGCCAGTTGTTTCCACCCATTGGTCTTGGTGTTGGGAGTATGGCCTGTGAGAGCGGGGGAAGCGAGATGAGGTCTCCGCTCAGAAGGCAGGAGGGCAATAAGGAGCAGGGCAATAGTTGGCTTTCTTCACAGAGGAAGAGAGAATTTTACGTTTATCTCTGGTTTCGATGAGATAAGGTTCCAGAGCATCGCCAAGAAGCTTATCACCTGCAAAAGGAACTGAAGCCAGCTTCCATTTTCGGCGTGACTCCTCCTGCCCATTTCGGAGCCATAAAAGTCTTCTTGCTGCTACAGAAGATGCCATGGCCTTGGATGCAAATTTGGCGGAATTGAGAGTGGCATCCGCAGTGAATTCCGCCGCTGTAATAATCTTATTAAAGTCTTGGTGAGACCAAAGGTCAGAAGCAGGCAATCTATTCTGGAGTTGGTGCAGCCACCGTATGGATGCCCTGGTGAAGAAGGATGCTGCTGTTGAAGCCCGAACAGCCCAAGCAGCAGCCTGGTGATTGCGCTTGCGGGCCTGTTCAGAACATTTATCATCCAGTTTCAGGATATCTTCTGGCTACGTGGGAGTGCCAGAAGATGAGAACGAGGCCAGAACCGGAATGTCAACAGAAGGCACTGCCAGGGCATTGTCCAGAGCTGCGCTGACACTGTAGAAATGCTTATCTAGAGAAGATGGACGAGGACCTGCTGAAGGAGAAGCGCACTGTTCCTTGACCGTGTCCAGGAACAAAATGGGAGAAGGCAAAACCTCTACATGCACTACAGGCTTGGAGAAGAGCGAATCCCCTTAGCTAGAGGGATTTCCTTGTGGAAGAGACATTGGAAATGTTATCTTGATAAACTTTCACTTGTGTACATTCCAATTCCAGATTTATTGCTTAATGATACAACTGATGTTATTGAGGAACAGACTGGAGCCAGAAAAAGCCAAGACAAGAAGTATCAGATTCCAGCCAATGTTGCAGACTCACTTGCCCCACAATGCTTCTAAGTAGAAAGTAAATTCTGCTCTGCCTCTTCAAAAAAAGCGAAGGACACTTAAACTCCAAATCAAGAGACACAGTTACATATGGAAAGGAAAACTTGTACGTAAGCTTTCAGGATGGCAATAATGACATACCATCTGCAATAAATGTAGATCTGCAAAAGGTGTGCTAAACAAGACCTGTTACTAGTGGGAATGCTAAAATCATCCAAATGTTAAAACAAACTGAAGACTGAAAACTAGAATTGCAAGAAGAGTTATTGTTAACACAGAACTGAAAATGTCCTTTGCACAAGATAGGACAAAGTCAACACAAACACTTACTGTATGGAGAAGACTTACTGATATGCATCACGAATATATATAACAATTAATTCATACCAACCATGTAGAACAGAAGTGCCAATTTCTGGTGTATGAGTAATTTAAAGGATTTTAAGTAAAAAAAAAACAGGTTCCATATTAACACTGATCAGAATGTACCATAAATTATATTCTTTGAATGCCTGGCTGAATACTGCCTTAGAATAACAGGATTCTCCTAGTCCAATCCCCTGCTCAAGCAGGAAATCATATAGCATTTCAGATAATCCCTTCTTAAAAAAACTCCAATGTTGGAGTACCCATGATTTCTGGAGGGCAAATTATTTCACTGATTGTTTTCACTGTTAGGAAATTTTTCCTTAGTTCTAGGTTGCTTCTCTCCTTGATTAGTTTCCATCTGTTGCTCTTTGTTCTTCCTTCAGATGCTTTGGAGAATCGGCTGACCCCTCTTCTTTGTGGCAGCCCCTCAAATATTGGAACACATGTCACCCCTAACCCTTCTTTCCATTAAACTAGACACACCCAAATCCTGCTACTATTGTTCATATGTTTTAGCCTCCAGCTCCCTAATCATCTTTCTTGCTCTTCTCCACAAACAACATTGTAGAAGATAGAAAATAAATCCCTGGAATAAATTTTTAAAAAGCATTCACTTTAATCTTGTTTTAGTATCATTAAACATACATATGAATTCATATATACACACAGCAAATTAAGAAGTGCAATATTTGTAAACAAAGATAAATTTGCAGAACCAAATAATCTCATTAACAATTGAGAACAACTATCTTATAGGCTTTGATTGGAGTCTGTAAAATGTGGGATTGAATCATTATTTGTAATGGCTTTAAGCAAGTTATTTTCTTAGTCATAACACCCAATTTATCAAATGTGCGTATCGCATCTATTTTCAAGGATTATTATTAGGGCAAAAAGAATCAAACTCTAAAGCATGTTTCAAATTAGAAATGTGAAAAGAATAGTAAATAGTAATGGTAATCATTGCACTCAAACATTGATTCATTTTTATCTTATACAGGTCTCCTGTTCTATCTAATACAATGTATTTTACATACAATTCAAATTTATCTAAAGGGCAAAATCAGGCTGAATTTTAAGTTAACAGTTACAGAGTTTTCAACAGTTAAATTCTTAAGACAAAAAGTAAACTAAGGCAATGGAGGAAAAATGAAGAATTTAAAGAATTCCCTTATGTGAACCATCAAAACTTTAACTGATGTTATGCTGAATGGCAAATCATCAGATAATAAACTTCTATCTCCCAAAATTATTATAAATGAAATATTTGAATTTATAACAAATCAATCACTCATTTAATGGCCTCAAAAAGGCTTTTTTATATTTTAAGAAAGAACTAAGTTCTGGAAATTTAGGACTTCTGGGAAATGTAGGACTCCTGTGTTCAGTAATAAAAGGAAAGTTTATCTTAATATATATATTTTAAAATATACTGCATCTTTTGAATATTTTTTTTTGTTTTTCTTGTCCAAGGCCCAAATATGCCTGCTTGTTGGTATTATAATTTCAAAAACTGCAGCACCAATAAGCACTTCTTCCATTTATATTCAGCCATGAGCAATTCCTTTTTAATAATTTAAGCAAACTTTTAGATATTGTCCTTCTTGGAAAAGTTAACCTGTACCAGTGACTATGAACATTTATTTTCCATTAATAGTTCTGGTTTTGTTTTTTTGGCTTAGGACAAATCAACAAAAATTTATTTGCTGGTTTAGGATTCAATCTTCCATTATTTACAAAATGTTATAAACACAGAATAATAGCAGATAGAGTTACTCCTCATTTAGCAACTACTTCAGACAGTGACTGTTCACAGTTATGAGCACGATGAAAAAGTAAACATGGAGGTTTAGTCCAGTCAAGCTTGTGGTATACTTGATAAAAGACTTTTGAGTCTTATTTTTAAAAGTAACAAAAATCTGAGAAGGTGTACATGCATGAACATACAAATACATAGTTTCTACATGCCATTGTCTCATTTTGTTAGGACGAAGCATCAAAAAATAAATTGCTTAAAATGATCAGTTTACCTATGCCATTGAATATTATCAGATTTAAAGATTACTTTTTAAAAAAATGTTTAAATTTGAAATGTTTACACTTTAACAGTAGCATCGAGATTCTTTTACTTACCGTGTTTATACACATTGTAAACACAGTAAAATAAATTAAAATAAACTACAGTTTATTTTAATTATGATATAAACTCACAGCAACCTGAAACACAGTGTACTAAATCTTAATCCAAAATATATTATCAATGAAGGTGAAATGTGCCTTAAGTTTTTTTGCCAAATACTGCACTCCAAAAACAAGATATGAAAGTTACTTCCAATGTAACTTAAGTTACATGCAATGAAAATTAAATATAGTTTATATGATTACTCCACGTGCATTTAATAATTTCCCCTTTAGTACCTTTAAAAATTCAGCTTTTTTGAGATAACAGAATAACAGAGTTGGAAGGGACCTTGGAAGTCTTCTAGTCCAACCCCTGCTCAGGCAGGAAACCCTTTAACATTTCAGACAAATGAGTGTCCAATGTCTTCTTAAAAACTTCCAGTGTTGGAGCATCCACAACTTTTGCAGGCAAGTTGTTTCATTGATTGTTCTCACTGTCAGGAAATTTCTCCTTAGTTCTTTTCCTGCACAAGTCTCCACTGACCAGACTCATAACTTTTAATGGCAACATGTGACCCAGAGGCCTCACATTTTACACTTCTGTTGTGAGCTGCCCAGAGTTCTACTCTAAAATGGGCAGCTATATCTACCTACCAACAAACAATTGACCTCCCCCATACAATAAACACAAAATCCAACAGCCACACTACCCATCCAAATTATTGCCCTATCCTATTAGTCATATTCTTTTTAAAAAGTTTTAACATATTGACCAAATTCAGCCACTGTGTCACTCATCATGCCCCACTACTGAGTTACTGTTCTCTTGAAACAACCATTCTGCAAATCAAAATAAATCAAAAGTGGACATATGGTAGCACCATACTATACTGGCCTGTTGATACCTTGTTCTGTGGGTCTGGGGTGGAATCAAAGTTGGTTTCTGGCAACTACACAGCTTTTTGAAGTGGCTTGCCATTGCCTTCTTGCTAAAGTAATAGGAACTAGTCATCCAAAGTAAGTCGGCTGGTTTTTAGGTAGGGTTAGAACTCAGGTTTCCCTGTTTTTAGTCCAGCATGTTAACCACTAGACCAGATTGAGTCTTGCTGTCTATGCTATGGACAATTATTCTTATTTATATTGCTTTACCATGCCCTGTACTATTACATTTTGAAAAGCAACATGTTTCCCACCATGTTTTAGAAAAATAGATACTTAAGGAATACAACTTTCTTATTTCTAAGAGTGGTTATCAACTACTTAAGCACACAAATTTGGCAATCATTTCAGTGGTATTCTTCTAGGAGAATCTGTTTAGAAATAATAGTCATAATAACACACCTGCGTAGTAGCATTTATATAAAATAAGCCTTGTTGATTGGGAACAGCACAACTATTCCTTATCAGCTGTAGCGTGAAAGCAGCTTTGATTATAGAAATAGTCTCATTCACAACATATAACATACTTCGCAGCTGCTACTCTCCTTAAAAAACCTACAACAATCTTTGAACATGATAGAAGTTGATACCAATTGTAAAAAGCCAAAAGTATTTCAAGTTTTTTTTTTTTTAAAGTTAAAGAAGTTCTATCCATGATGAGCAACAAAAGTTTGAAGATCAAACATACAGGCTAAAAATGATGGAAGCAAAGTTACAGTGAAGGCAGCATTTGAAATTATTCCAAGCCTGAGAAAGATTATTCTATCAATCATTCCAAGTGAGCCAGAACAGATTTTCTGCAAATGTAACACGTTTTAAAACAGTCCAATGTTTCACAGAAGGGTCACCAAATCTGGGCTACAATTGAATAAAAGTATATATTTGCTGCCATTTTTGTGATGGTCCAGATTTTTACAGATCAGAGTTGTATCTATAATATCCATTTATTAAATTGCTGCAATCATACAACTGTCAGTAGAATACACTTGTTAAACTTATGATTATCTATATTTTTAGACTAGTTTTCATTTCTTTTTTTCAAAAAGGAAACAATGAACCCAACGTGATTTTGAATTATGATTTGAAACATAATTTATAATGTATATAAATTGCACATTATCCCTAACCTAGTACAAATTACTTCACCACAATTAGTATTTTAAAATGTTTTTAATATTGTAGTAGAGCCTACAACTTTCTCAGAAGTCTGATGGTTTAAAAAAATCCAAAAAATAAATACAAAGAAAAAAAAACATCATTGTGATGACTCTGAAATGTCATGGTAGCATAATGATCATCGCAAATACTGAATTGCCAACTATAGTCCTCCATTCATTTACCTTAAGTGAAAATCAGTATGTAAGATGTTAACTCTCCCTGTTCATTATGCAAGCTGCACCCTCATCATTTGTTGTTTAGTGAGCAAGCTGCTTCAGTCTAGGATAAGTAAGAAGCAACGTGCTGCATTATGTTGTTCCTGACACAAAAACCTAACCACCACCAATGGGAAGAGATATTCAGAAAACACAACACATGTTGGCATCCAGTAAAAGTTGTTGGGAGCATTTGCACTGAATATACTGGTAGGGAAACATGCACACGAGATGTGCACAGACACCACACCACACAACCCATACAGTGTGTGCATTTATTCCTATTGCAAGTCTACTTTCAGCCAGCACATGCCAACCAAAAACAAAGCTCACCCTCTTACTTTGCAACACTCAGCTCTTTGTCCCAGACCCTGGATCATAGGTGTGTTTTTTATGATTCTGTAAAATATAAACAAGTTTTATACTTCAAGGGGAAAAATAATATCTCTGGACAGCAAAGAAAAACCCTCTGGGTTATTCCTTCAACCATTCCATCTCTTTTATTATCAGCGTCTCTTTTATTATTATTATTCACCCTATCTGATACACAACCAAAGGTGAGTCTGAGACACACCACTTTGTGTGGTCAACTTGGCTTTTTTGCAAAAGTGATTAGGGCTGCTATTTGGTACCTGGCAAAGTCTGTATCTGGAGTTGCCTGGATAAACTTGAAGTGGAAACTCGAAGCAAGGAAGAATCGTACACAACGGGGGCAGAGTTTTATATATACCACCGTCGTTTTACACAGAGGGCTGCGATTCTACCTACGATTGTCCTTCCTATCCATTTCTTAGCAAAAATAAAAAATAAAAAGCCGTAATTGGCAGCAGTCTTTCAGCCTCTCCAGAATTCCGCTCCCCTCTTCGCACAAACTGCACGGGGGACAAATTCTACTATCCTTTCTCGCCTTTACAAGGCGTTTCCACGCAGGTTTACACAGAAATAAGTCCGAGTTCAAGTAGCGGGGACCTGTGAGCAAGTCCAGCGTCGGAACTCAAGCTTGCTTATTCCAAAACAGTTATTTAGAAATCAACCGTAATTCCTCTGAAGTAAACGCGAGATATTTTTCCGGGAGGCGGGGAGCTTAAAAAGAAGACCAGCAAGGCAAACAATTAGCAACCAAAGGTTGGGGATGGCACGTCGTCGTACCCCCCCTCCCTCCAGTTAATTCGAAGTGTCTTTTAAAGAGGCAAGCAGGTCAGAAGGTTGGCTCGGGTCCCCCGTGTCACATGCAAACTTATCGATTCGTCGACTCGACGAAAAGCATCGCAACACGCTAGAATCAAATTAAGACACGAGAATCCAAGCCGAGGGGGTGGGTGGGTGAGTGAAACGATTCCGACGGCGCTGGGCTAAAGGGGAAGGGAGGAAGGAAGGGAGAGCCGAGCTTCGGGGTGCGCCCGTCGCGATGCAGAAAATCCCTGGGACTGAATGAAGCACGCTCGTTTCGGAAGCCTCTTCTCTTCTCCCCTCCCCCCCTCGCCCCCCCCTCCCCGTCCCGTCGGTGAAGCAAGACTTCTTCATCAATATCCCTTGCAGGGGGCAAACAGCGACTCCCAGAACTGGGGCGACTTTCTGGTTTCGCGCTCTTTTTCTTTGCTCCGCACCCACTCCCCCGAAACGCGATACTGCTGTCCGGACATGCAACCCAAGCCAGCTCTTACCTGAAACCGAGGCAGCTGTCCAGAAACTCCTCCGAGCGGGATGCAGGCAGAAATGCACTGGACACTGGGCGAGCAAGCGCCGCCGCCGCCGCCGCTGCTTTTACCGACGCGTTGAGGCTCTTCGGCTTTTCTCTTTTCTTTCTTTCTTTTCTTCCTTTTTTCCCCCCCACCCTCTTTTTGTTTTTGTTTTTAGAAAAATACGCGCAGGTATTCTTTTATTTCTAAGCTCGGGGGTTTCCCGCTACACGGAAATGTAAACCTGGGGAAACGAGGAACGCCGAAGATGCTTGAGGGAAAAAAAAAAAAAGGCTTGCGTGGTGGTCACTGAGCGACCCCACCCTCCCCAATCAAACGGCTCGCACGCCAGCGGGGCGGAGAAGGCTAGGAGAGAGAGAGAGAGAGAGAACGAGAGTCAATTAAAAGAAGGGAAAGGGAGAGAAGAAGCCTGCCCTCCAACTCTCCGAGCTGCTTCGGTGCTTAGCCCCGCCTCCCCAACCCTTCCGTCTCCCCCCAACAACCTCTTTTTTTCCCCTCTCTCTCTCTTCCCCCCTCCCTTTCGCTGGCTCCGTCCTCACCCTGCAACACCGAGGAGACGACGGGCGAAAAGAGCCGCATCACAGGTTCTTTGGGGGCTGGGAGGGGAAGGGGTGGAGTGGGGTGGGGGGTTCTCGGGGCGAGGTTAGGAGAGCCGTCTGGCTTGCATGTGCCTTTAGGCAAAAGGCGCGCCGAGCCAACACGGCCGTGGATTTTGCAAAGGGGGGGCGGGGAGGGAAATCAAACGGGGGTGGGCTGCCCACGTGCCATAGCACGCGCCGGACTCTGGAGGGTGGGGGGAACGGGACGCAGCCCGGCAGGTGGGCCCACGCGGAAGCCCTTCGTAAGCCACCCCAGATACCCACTCCCGTGGTCTGGGGTCCTGCCTCTGACACCTGTTGTACAGGTCCTCCGCCCAGCCCTCTCGGTCATCAGAAAACATGGAGGCGGGGGCGGGGGGAGGAAGCGCCTTGCTCGCTGAATGACCGGAGAGGGCCGGGACGAGGAGCCTTGCTCTGCCTGCTCCTTCTATTCGGGAGGCTCCCGTACCGGGGCTGGGGAGCCGCCTGTTGATGCTCCCCTTTTCCTAGAGATGTATTGCTACCCTCGGATTAGTGGCAGTTAATGGCAAACCGCTGGCTGCTATTGCCCGGAGCCTCATAGTTGTGCCACAATGGCCCGAGAAGAGCTCAGGGCAGGGCGGAGGTACAGGAATGGCGATCGATATGCCTTTATTGATTTATAAAAGCATAAAGGCAGATTTATTTGAAGGGGCGGGTAGTTAGAGTCCTTACACAGGTAGCTTAATGCCTTGATAAATGTCATCCATTGTTCACAGACTTTGTGATTTCCACCTGCCTCTTGTTCCTGGATTAAAAGTAGAGTGAAATCTGAAACAGTTAATTATTTTTGAGGCAAGGTCAGGTGATCTGTTAGGCGTGCTTCAAGCATGTTGACAGGTGGATCAGTGTGCCTCTCCCTCTGATCACTAAGCAATCTTGTCTGCAGCTGTTTTTCTCCAACTTTATATCCTCTCCTCATTTCATTGCCCTCATGTGTGTCCCATCCTATCAAGGATGTGCAAAGCCCAACATTCTGGGAACATTGGAATGGCTTGGACAATTGAGGCATCTTATCAGTTAAATAACTTTTAAAAGTCTCAAAAAGATCCATTAATTAATGTCCCTGGAGGTGATGGAAAAGATGCTGCCAATGATCAAAACCTCTGGAAAACTCTTGCTGCCCAATGTGGTCTACACAGGACCTAACGATGATGATGATGAAAGAGATCCATAATATTGTATTCCCCTAGTTTCATACTGCTCTGGTTGGGCTTGTCCAGTGTTTTTTGGAAAATTATTCTTTCAAACTGGCAATGGTTTCTGTTGTTCCAGACATAATGTAATGGGGCCTGGATACCATCCTGCACTTCCCCAGAATGTTCCAACACCATTTTGAATTTTCCTATTGCTTGAGTTTCTTCTGCACCAACCTTCCTCTTACTGATATCAATTCTTATCTGACTTAGATGAGAAGACAGGTTTATTCAAGAAAGAAAAGGAAGCATATTTGATATCGCATCATTTATCACCTCCTGGTTGTCCCCACTGTGATATCCAGAAACAAATAGGGGTTGTTGCACTTGTCAGTTTCCTTGTTTTTATCAATTTTCATCATTTTTTCACAGGCCTGATTACAACTGCTAGACACTTTCTGTTTTCCATCTCTATAAAGCTACTAGCCACACAGCTTTGTGGGAGCTCTCCAGTGGTGGAATTCATTTTTTTTTACTACTGGTTCTGTGGGCGTGGCTTGGTGGGTGTGGCAGGGGATGGCTACTATAAAATCTCCAGTGAGAAGTGATATTTGCTGGTTCTCTGAACTACTCAAAATTTCCGCTACCGGTTCTCCAGAACTGGTCAGAACCTGCTGAATACCACCTCTGGTAGTGGTGACCCTCATTCTGAACTATCTGTGCCCTGATATCTCCCTGTGTGTCTTTGGTTATGCATGTTCAAATCATAATTTGTTTGGTGCTGCTCAGGTTTTTTTCTTTTTTTAAAAAAAGACATACACATATGAGTCATCCCATATATCTCTTTATTTCAAATTAATTTTAATTTCTGAAATGCCAAAATAGGGTGTGGGAGAAAACCAGGTGGATCCCCCAGATTTCAGAACTGCACAAGGACATCACATGCTGCAATGTCCCAATTAGTTTGTGCTTTCTTGCTGACTGATGACATATTGAAAGGAACAGCATGAAAGCCAAAGAGGGAGTGAAAAAAGCATCACCTTGCCTATGACAACTCTCACACAGAGATATGGACAGTACAGTTCAGGAAAGAGTCCTTGAGCAGATTCTAATGTGGTTAGGATCATATATGCAGTTGTTTGCAGGTAACTCTGAGCAATTATCATTAAACTTCTCTTTTACTGGGATATTTTTCTACGTTTTTAAGGCAAAGATCATTCAATAATTTAAAAACAGGTTACAATAATTAACACAGTGTTGGGTATTTTTTTATTCCTTAACAAGTTCATTCCAAGCCAAGATCATAGAAGCAAGTAATTGCACGAAATTAAATTCTTTATTGTTTATCAACAATGATAAGAAACTGTTATATGGGTGGGCCACTCATCTGACCATTACAACACCTTATATTCTTTTAATTCATCACTTCTATAGAATACCACTCAATCACTCATTTTTCTTAGCATAATTTCATATATGATTCAGAGGTGGTATTCAGCAGTTTCTGACCAGTTCTGGAAAACCGGTAGCGGAAATTTCAAGCCAAGATCATAGAAGCCATTCCAAGCCAAGATCATAGAAGCAAGTAATTGCACGAAATTAAATTCTTTATTGTTTATCAACAACAATGATAAGAAACTGTTATATGGGTGGGCCACTCATCTGACCATTACAACACCTTATATTCTTTTAATTCATCACTTCTATAGAATACCACTCAATCACTCATTTTTCTTAGCATAATTTCATATATGATTCAGAGGTGGTATTCAGCAGTTTCTGACCAGTTCTGGAAAACCGGTAGCGGAAATTTTGAGTAGTTTGAAGAACCAGCAAATATCACCTCTGACTGGCCCCACCCCCATCTATTCTCTGCCTCTTGAGTCCCAGCTGATTGGCTGGGTCTTCTTTTGTTGCCCCGCACAGCAGAACAGAGCTGGAAAGCAGGTTAGTGGGGTGGGGAGGGAATGGGATTTTGCACTAACCTTCCCCTGCCATGGTCACCAAGCCATGCCTACCAACCCATACCACACTTACCAAGCCACGCCCACAGAACTGGTAATAAAAAAATTTGAATCCCACCACTGATATGGTCCCTTCCTTCCTTCCTTTCCTGCTCCCCAAGACATCTAACATTTATGAAAATATATTTATCTAAAGAAGTTATCCTTGGACTGGACACCTTATCTCATTTCTCTGCATAAACTATGTCAAGGCCTAAGAAAGCTCAAAAATGCCAACACCTTAAAATGAAGCATAGTTTTAGAGTTTAAATAAAAATGCTTGTTTATTATTTCGTTTGCTGCCCATCTTGCCACAAGGCGACTCTAATAAATGTTCTAATATTATGTTCTATAAAATATTCTAACAATAGGAAGCTGCCTTCCTTTGTAGGGATTGTGTTAGAGAACTTTCACATAATCTGAGTATTTTTTGTTGCCCCGCACTGAGTATTTTAATTGGAATACCAGAGAGAAAACTTACAAGGTTCTGAATCCACAGTTCATTTATGGCTGTTCTCCAATTAAAGCTTGTGGATAAATCTAATTTAAGCGCAGCAAGAACATTATATTAATGTATTATCACTATGAATTCAGAAGCATGAACAATGAAATTTAAATCTTTAGCACTTTGAAAGTTTTGCTTCTCATTTTTCTTGATTCCTTTGTATAAATTCTTTGCCCGCTATCCATCGAAATATTAACTCCAAAGTCATTTTCTATGGACTCTTAAGAAAGTTCAGAAAGCCTTTATCAGGTTTATCTAATCTCAATGGTATATATCATTT
Organism: Pseudonaja textilis; assembly: GCF_049901715.1. Taxonomy (NCBI): domain Eukaryota; kingdom Metazoa; phylum Chordata; class Lepidosauria; order Squamata; family Elapidae; genus Pseudonaja; species Pseudonaja textilis. The sequence continues at coordinate 37,439,171 of NC_141991.1, read as the reverse complement.
ATGTTGTTAAAGAATAATGTCTAGTAATTATCCTATAACTTACTAGCTAGAAAATAAATAACTTGATGGTTATGGTCTACTTAGTCCTATAATAATTAAAAGGGATGTACTATGCAGTACTTCAAACAAAACTATCTCATATTTGTCTGCTACTTTTTAATAGGAAATTCTGCCATGTAACATGGCACACAAATTAATGTATCTTGAAATACAATTCTCTTATTAAGTATTTTATTTAATCATTTGGAATTATCCCCATAAGCTAAATAACTTTCAGTGATTTATCATGCATGCCTCTTTTCAATAATGTATACAGATAGTAAAACTGAACTTGTTTCTAGGTGAGTATAAGCTGTCAGTCATGACACAGTGCAGTCTAATTTGAGGGGTCCTTGATGCTGTCTGAGCTTGCATATTTTCTTGCGGACGTTTTATTACCCAATCTAGGTGACATCATCGATGCTAGTCACACTAGCACTGATGATGTTACCTGGTTTGAGTAATGAAATGTTTGCAAGAAAACAAGCAAGCACAGAGAACACCAAGAACCCCCTATGTCAACCCTGAGGTGCAAATATCCTCCTTTATTAGCAATCTAATTTACTAAGGAACTCAGTCTTACAAAGTTTGCTAAGTCCAAATACCCTGGTAGCCCAGTGGTTAGAATCCAATGTTGCAGGCTAATTCTCTTGACTGCCAGCAGTTCGATTCTCACTGGCTCAAGGTTGTCAACCTAGATTTGATATACCAGGCCCTGAAGGTGATCTGGTATACAGAGATCACATACATATTTTCTTTAAGGAACCCATGCAGAACTCTAGAAATGGTCTGATTGAATCTGGGTTATTCCAGAAATCCCCAAATTTGATTTTCCAAGATCTAGAGCAAAATTTAGAAAAACAGTGCTTCATATTCCTATACTTTAGCATGAAAAAAACAGAAATGGCTGTAATTCAGCAGAACAGAATGAAAATTGCAGGTAAACTAATTGTTATGTAATATAAAGCATGCTGGACTTAAAAGAAATTGGTGCTTTTGAGGTTTTTGAATGAAGCTCCTTTAAAGCATGATACTATTTTAACTATGCATAATTTTATTGAATACGAAGAAATTGCCTTTGCTAATAAATATTGCATGTGTCATATATCAGAGAAATCATAGCTTTAGTGCAAAGCATAGTTCCATAAAGAAAGATAATGCTCCTTACTAAATATAGTGGATTGTATTCTTGATTAAAACAAGTATAAAATATTTAATTACATATAATAAAATAGTTCATTCACTAGGCCATGTCAGCTAGGTAATGCAGTTCATAAAATATGGTTCTATAAATATTTTCAGGGTAAAAATTGGTGACAGAAATAGAGCAAATTATCAACACCATTGGATGTAATTTGCCTGCAGTTGCCTATGGATGAATAGCTATATACATTTGTTTAATAAATAAAGCATATTTGTATTGCTTTCCCTCCTGAAGAAAAATGTTTTGTGTTGTGAGTGTGTATGTATGTGAGAGTCTATCTGTACATGTTTGACACACAGACATAAATCTGAACTTTAGTAGGAAAGCAAATGCCTGAGAATCACATGAAAAGTGAAGACAAGCATAAAAAAATAATTGATTAGACTTTACACTCTAGGCTCAAATTATTATATCTTCAATGAATTATGAGAAGATCCAGCTGTCCTTGTCCAGGAACAAGGAAAACATGAAGTACCAGATGAGGACCGTCCTTCCCAATGCTAAGAGTTGAAATTTAATTAATGGCACATAATCAATTAGTCAATCATACAGGTGCATACACACAATTTTAAAACAGAGTAAATAAAAGCTTATTGAAAATATATTAATAAGCAGTCTTATCACTGAGTCAGTCATTTAGGTGGCCTTGGCAGCGAGTAAGAATCAGGTATCATAATATTACATAAGCTCTATTCCTTAAGCACTTGTGCAGTGCTTGGGTTATGCTGTCATAAAGTACATTTCAATAATAGACTTCTATACATGGGTTATTCTACAAATGGTAAAACTAAGAATCTCAAGACCCAGAATCTCTTCATATCCTTTTGCCAATATATTGTTGTCTTTTGCCACACTCATGAAATAAGTCATGTCAGTCTCAAAAATTAAGAGAAAAATAAACAGTAAGTATAGAAAAACATCTGCATCAGAAAAATAACTTGTGGGCAAGAAAAGAAGATGGTGGTGAGATAAACTGACACACACACAAGGAAGGAAGGACATTGGGATTTCAAACTTCAGGGGAAATTGCCTTTATTTCTGACATCTCTACAAAATGTGTTTATGCAGCAGCCATGTACACGGTGCCTTAAATGCAAGCAAGATGCTCATCTGTGTCTTGTGAATCTCTTGGGTTTGAGAGAATTAAGAAAAACACTTGCTACACTTAATTGTCTCCAGTGCTACTTTTGGTGTTAGATGCCTCACTTTATGGTTTAATAAACTTCATGTTGATATAAGCTGAATGACAATTAGAATTAGTGCAAACTGGGTTTGTACTTAATGTGGTTCACAGGTTTACACTCCACGTGCTGGCACTCCATGGTTTCATTTCACATATCAGCACCTCCTTATTAGAAGAGCTCCTAGTGTTAAGAATAAATCAATGCCTTTTCCCCAAACAACAAAGGGATCTTGCATCCTGACAACAGTTCAGTTCCTTCTGGCAAGCATGGGAAAAAAATCAGTGTAGAGAGTTCAAAAAGTAAAATGGATGAGCAATATTTATCATCCCTCAGTGGCAGCGTGAATCTTTGCAGAACTCACAAAAAGCACTTCTGAAGGAGAAACACTTGGGTAATAGACTTTCTATTATCTGAGGCAAGGATCATAGAATAATATATTTCTTGCAATATGGATCAGATTTACTTTTCAAGGGTGGCAGTTGTTCAGTTCATGTAAGTGCTGCTAGATATATTTACTATATTTTTATAATATAAATGTAAGATTGTCGAGAAGCAGAATTGAAAGGTACTCTTCTTTCTGTAAGCTTTGGGGCGAGACGCTTCTCAAGAACTATGCTTAAAACTGCTACCAAACAAAGACAGAAGGAGTTCCATAAGTTAGAATGAAGGCTATTATTGACTTCACATTGAAGAAAACTAGAAAGAAGAAATGATGATCTGAAACATTTATTAGTCTTATCTTTAAAACAAGATACTTTCGAAAAGAAAAAAAAAAGAACCATGAAGCATATCTTGGAAAATAAAATGAAAGCCACTGAAGTGCTTATAGATTTCTAATAGGACCTGAATTTTGAAAGACCAAATTCATACAAATTTCACACCACCAAGAAACTCAGCAAATGATAGCATTATGACGGTGGGTAAGATCTTCTGACACAAATCTAAACATTTATCATAACTACAGTTCATCAGGATTTCTCTGAGGAAACCATAACTCTGCAAAGCCGAAAAGGCCAATATGAACTGTAGATAGAGCTATACTTCCATTTTTCCTCAAGGGATGTTATGAAAATAGAATGAGCGTTTTCATTCTGTTGGAAATTACCACCGCCTTAATAACAATCTCAGACAGTGATCAATGAAACTGTTATGAAGAAAACTATCCTCCACCAGGATGTCAAGGAAAATATTGCAAAATGTTAGTCTACTTACTTGATGCAAGCTATATTCCAGCTGGCAGCAATTAAGGAAAAGAACACCAGCTAAGATTGGAAGAGTTGCTCTAAACCTGAGACAGAAATTCTGTGGAGAAGAGACAGTTTATATGGAAGAGAAAAAGCAAAAAAAAAAAAAGGCACTCTACTTGATTAAGTCTGATAAGTTGGGTGTCTGGAGAGAAAGGCAGAGGATCAGCTTACGGATATTATTTCAAATTGGATAAAACAGAAGTGGAAAGAAAATGATGCATAATAAATTCAAATGCAATATTTTGAATTTATGTATGCACAAAAAAGCAGTACCAACCCAATATTTCGAAAAGTCATTCCAGCTGACAGAATAAGTCCTGAAAAATGCAGGTTGTGTGAAGAATCCCTAACAATCCCAAAGTAAGATCTTTTGGAAAGTGACCTTCCAACAGGTATTTCAGTTTAGTAGTAGTAGTAGTAATTTGGTGGTGTAAAAGTATAATTCCAACAGTAATAAATTGATGTGCATAGCAAGTACTTTGATTATTCAAAACTATGTGGAAAATTATAAAATGCCCAAGAATTATTTTGTATGGTATATAAATGTCTAGTGCATGGGTGTCAAACTCACAACGTCACATTGTCACGTGACGTATCATGACTTTTTCCCCATTGCTAAACCAGGGGTGGGCGTGGCCAGCACATCATGCATCCGGTCCACAGGCCACAAGTTTGACACCCCTGGTCAAATGGGAGAACTAAAGGACTGAGTTAGCAACATTCAGCCAAAAGTATGCATTACATATACAAGAAACCATAATATTAAACAAGATACATTTTAGAATTAACCAAGAATATTTTGGAATTGATGATGAGGCAAAAAAAAAAATCAGAGATGCTTTTCTTTGTGAAAATTTCTGCAGATTCTGATTTGTTATTTTTTATCCTGCCTTTATTATTTTATAACTCAAGGTGGTGAACATACTTAATACTCCTTCCTCCTCCTTACACTTTGAAATATAGAAAACTAGTGGTTGGGGAATGGCTGTGCAGCAATGCTTTTTAAGGATCCATTTCCCATTTCCAGGACTGTCCTCAAGGATGTTGCTACTTTCAAGAGTAAAATGTTGTCATGAAGGTTAGAAGATAAGGGTTCTGCTTATGTATCATTCACTTTCTATTTCCTCAGGTCCACAAATTAACTGTAAACCACCCACCTCCCTCAGAAATGGACTGTTGAAGTGTGATATATACATAAATCCGATTCAATAGTTGTCTTTTAGACTAGTTTCAGAGATGAAGATGAGATGAGACAGCCAGATTTATGTGAGGTTTCAAGTCTTAAATTTTATCATATGTACCCTTTTGAAGATAATCTCTAAAGGAAATTATTAATGAAACTTTGTCTTGGATTGCTGAGAGGGAAGACAGAGTAAAAGAAATAGGAAGTTGTGTAAATTATTTGAACCCTTGAAAATAAACCTAGTTAAAGTACTATATCAGCATGCCTGTAAATTATACCAAATGTGTGGGCTTTAACACTCTGATTGAAGATTGGAAGATTGTGGCTAATCCTATCCCAAGACATAGAATTACTGGTAGTCAAAGAATAAATAAAAACAAATCTGCCCATGGATTAAATCAAACTGATACTAATAATTCACATATTATAAAGCATGTCTTTCTGGTTTCGTAAGCAGCAACATAATAAATGACAACTAAGTTAGAGTTCTGCAAATAGCCTATCCATCCTACTGTGGAATAAGTGGGATGGAATATTTCAATTACCAACAAGGATTCCATAAAGTTACTAAAATTATATGACGTATGTTTGCAAGAAACTTGGATTCCAGAAAAATCAATCTGATAGCATTTATTTATCTCATTTCAGATCATGGGACATTCCAGCAAGAAAGTTAAATTCTTCTTCTGCTATCCTGTCATATAGGAAGCAGAATATGGAGTAAATAAATCTACAGTGATTTAATCCTCTTTCATTCAGTGATATTTAAGATAACAAATAAGATTGACCTAATAATAGGAAATGTCTCTCAGAGGTAATAATTCTCAAAGCCGGGACCACTGGGCTACACTTGAAAATACAATTAACGCTCTAGAGGACAAATTCTTACTAGATATTTTTATCATAGTGGGTGGTTTTCATGCAAAAATAGGAGGCAATAAGCACAAAATAGCAAAACAGTTGAAATCTGATATTGATGAACCTTCCCTTACTTTTCCTTATATTTTGAAGGACTCTAAAGTAAACCTAGAAATGGTTAAACTTCTAAGATTATTTTACAAATGGAATTCTCAAAATCTGAATGGCCCAGAGATCCTTCTGGTAATTTTATATACACATTGATAAATGAAACAACAATCATTGACATGCATGTATTCCCTCTGCCAAAATAAGAACATTTGAAAACATGAATGATTTTCCACAAAGCTCAGAGATTGTATTCAGCAGGTTCTGATCAGTTGTGGAAAACCGGTAGTGGAAATTTTGAGTAGTTCAGTAAACCAGCAAATACCACCCCTAACTGGAGATTTTACAGTATCCTTCCCCTGCCATGCCCACCAAGCCATGCCCACAGAACTGGTAGTAAAAATTTTTGAATCCCACCAATGACAAAGTTGCATTGATCACCAACCTAATATATTCCAATGTACTTGCTTTGAAAAGAATGGAATGTTGACAATACTTAATGATCACATGCTTGCCCCAAACTTTCAAGCAAGAAGAAGAGGCGGAAGAAGGAGAAGGAGGAGGAGGAGGAGGAGGAGGAGGAGGAGGAGGAGGAGGAGGAGGAGGAGGAGGAGGAGGAGGAGGAGGAGGAGGAGGAGGAGAAGAAGAAGAAGAAGAAGAAGAAGAAGAAGAAGAAGAAGAAGAAGAAGAAGAATTATTAAATGGTCTGTTTAATTTAGCTGAGGAAATCACAATACTTCACTTGTACCATTTGGTTGATATTCAACTTAAATTGATTAATGCTGATCCAACCTCTCCAGTTATCCTTAGCCATTATCAACAAATAGCTGACTATTTTAAACCATAATTAGGGCACCTCTAAATTAAGTTTATTCACCAACAACAGCCACTGCTTTGATATGGAGCATAAAACAGCATATTGTATGGTTAGGTATTTGGCAAGGAGAGGTATTCGGCAAGAAAGATAGTTATGCCCCATGGTTAATCATGGAAATGCTTAGGAAGAAAAGAGAATATAAACATCAGCTCAAGCTCAATAAGACATTGTCTCAAATGACTCTTTGGCACTCTCTTCTGACTCAGAGATTCTAAAGACAATATTATCCTGGAAATTGGTAAATGCCAATTTGGGTGAAAATAAGAAGATTAGAAGCTAGAGTGTCAAAGACAGTCCAATTAGTATTCCAATTAAACTTTGGGCACCCAGTCTCATTAAAAGAAATTGGATATCTGATCCTGGCATTGCCATTAGACAAAGCTCCTAGAGAAGACTATATCTCTGATGATTTATTAAAAACCATTATTGTCTGATGGAAGTCTATTTTGGCTAAACTGTTTAATAACATAAATTACTGTGGTCAACTTCCCCAGGGTTAGAATCCAATCACAGTGATCCCAACATTACAAAAATGGTGACTGTAGTTATCACCCATAAAACTACATCATATTTGTTTATTTATCCCATTTCTGCCCATCTCCCTCAAAGTTAAATAAAATAATTTATTTAAAAAATAAATTAGAGGGATCAGTTATCAACAGCAATGCCTTGCAGGCGAACAAACAGGGTTTAGAGTGGATATTCAAGAACTGATCATGGTTTTGTATAGGATCATCAGATAAGTAAGTACTGTATGTAAAACAAACTCATGGGAAATTGTATGTTGCCTTTGTGGATTTTCATACAGCTTTTGAGTCTGTTGATAGAAACAAAATATACATTAAATTAGATGAGTTGAATTTGGATGGAAAGTTATTAATTTTTATCATGGCTTTATGTATAAATACTCAAATTCAGATTGGTGCTAGTGCAGCACTTGACAGATAATATCAAGACTTTCAAGGAAGTGAAACAAAGATTAATTTTTAATCTATCAATTATAATTGTTCCAGCCCTGAGTGGAACAATTTCTTCCAGTAAAGGCAGAAAATAAAAACTTGTCCATGTTAGTTTATACAAATGATATATTCCTTATATCCCATTGTCAAATGGGATTGCACAGGCAGTTAACAGCTTTGGATAACTATTGCTATTTAAATTGTTTAACTGTGAATTAGGAAACATAATATAGATTAAGTTTTTTATCTTACAGATAATTGGCACTCTCAGAATTAGGCCCCCAAAAATAAAAACTGAGAAAGCTTTGGCAGGAATAATAACATTTTTGCATATAAAGTGGAGTCAATAAATTCTTCCAATCCTAACTTTTCTAAAAAAAAAATCAAGTTCCTTCCTTATTTTCCATATGTAGTAGAGTTATGGGGAATTTCTATCTCTTGTAATAGGATTTTTTTAAAAAACAAGCTCCTCAAATTGGTTTAGGTGTACCTAATGGTGCTCCTTTTTCTCTACTCAGAAACTGATACATATCCAACCAAACCTAGAATAATTGTAATTATTGGGGTAGATTCCTCTCAGTGCACAATATCTGACTTTCAGTGGTGCCTACTGGAGCAAATGAATCTCTCCACTTCTTGCACCAGTTGGTCAACATTTTTGTCCAATTATATGCTTTCCTTTGGTTTTTCTCAGAATTATTTTAAAATTCAAATAATGCAAACAATAATGTATTACTTTAGCCATCTCTGGTAACAGGATATTTTACAAAATTGTATTGACTCCTCTTCTAGAAATGAAAATCTAATATCGTTTCAATAACCCTTGAAAGACATTATGGTGTAGCTGGCTGTTTAACTAAAAAAGTTTCTTCTGAATTCATTACTTTGATTTCAGTAGGAGTCTAGTTCTTTCTAAAATGCATTTTAAAAAAACACGTTATCACTTGCCACATCAAGCACACATTGTTTTTATGATGTATGATACATTTCGAAAGGACCTTAACCACTTTCACCCCTAGTAATATAGTAAAACCTTCATTAGGCAACCCTAACTGAAGTTACTACACTAAAATATCCCCACAGTCTGCAGAATAATTTTGCTTGACTATTAATTAAATATCAAAACTGTCTTTACTATGAGAAGGGCATTTGCTGGTAACTTCCAGGGCTATTTAAAACCAGGGTTGTGTGCTTTTTATATGTGAACATGCACACTTTCTGCCCGGAAGGATTTGGGTATATTTTTCTCAACTGTTTTGACTACATGGATTTCACCAATTTTCAGGCAGAACTAATTCCCAGGGTAAAACTCAGAAGCTCAGTTAAAGTAACTACTGTAGAGAGTTTCAGATTAATAACATAAAGTTCAGTTTGTTTCTTTTTCATGTGCAGTCCAAACCATGTTTCTGTTCATTTTCTCCATTTTAATTTTCCCAATCAGTTATCCCAGATCTTACTAACTTTTTCACAAAACTCCAATCCTTCCTCCTCTCATTCTGCTACTTATGCCTTATGATTAAATTTCATCAAAAATCAGAAGAAGATACATTTTTAACAATACCAAATAAAAGTGTACAATATGCAAGTTCTCTGTATAGTTTAATATAAATTCATCTTTTCCATCTGTGTTTATTTGGTTATTTCATTCTTTCTTTTTTTAATCTGTTGCTTTCCTAGCCATGCACTGGATGCAAAGGGCAGCACATTAACATTTCAAATATACAAATACATTCCATAGATCACTTGAGCATGCATGTCCATTACATTCATGCACATTTCTTAATATTGCTTTAAAGAAATAAAATATATACTGTATGTTGATTGAAGACAACCTCTAGCCTTGAATTCATTGCTCACAAATCCTCCAGTAAAGTTTATTATAATCTTCTGAAAGCAGTGCTGGAAGATAAAATATTTTACTAGAATATTTGTTATCAAGATTTTTTTTTAAAGATTCAACAATAGAACTTAGATATCACAACTGTTTTGTGACTGTGTTGTTTCCAGAATTTCAGATATAATTAAGAAAATGCATTTTTGACCATATCACATTAAAAACAGTTTTCTCTAATATCAGGATTGCTTAACTTATGAAATGGTTTACAGAATTAGTGATATACTTGGTAAAAGCCTATGAATGCAGAGATAGTTTACTTTAGTGTTTTTCACACTTGACAAGTTTTGGACAAGTGGATTTCATCTCCCAGAATTTCCCAGCCTGCATGACATCCCCGCAACTTAAAATAGCCAAGTTTACATGGTATTCTATTTAACATCTACACGAAACTGCTAGTTGAGGTCATCCACTGAGTGGATATTCAATCTGGATGTGTTCCTGAGTTCTTGCTTATATGGCCCAGAGAACATGTATACCTTGTGCATCAGTTATGCCCATTCCTATACCAGGATACCTTGCTTATGGTCATTCTACTTGGGGCTGCCCTTGAAGACCATTCAGAAACTATAACTGCTTGTAGAGTATAGCAGCATGTGGAATTTTGGGTGCATCACTTATATCCAAATAACACTTCTGTCACATGCCATGGATTGGCTTGGAGTGAACTGTGTGCAATTCAAGGCACTGGTTGTCCACACTGGAGCCCTAAATGGCACATAGTACTTGCAGCACTGTCTCTCCCATGCATGGCAATTGGGACATGCTTCAGGTACCATTGGTAAGAGTGTTATCTGATGGACCCCAAGAATTTTGACTTTTTTGTCATTGTACTGTATCTGCTCTATGGATCAGCCTCCCTCAGATATTTGGATGGCTTCAATGGTATTTGTCTTTTGGAAGGTTGTGGAGGCTTGGCTCTAACTCCAGGCATTGGGGCTGGGATGTGATGAGAGGTCTGACATGCTTTGCTTTGGTTCTAATGGAATCTTTACATTTTGCCTTGTTTTTGCTTTATTTGCTGCCCACAGTTTCTTCCAATAGGTGGATTGCTATCTAAATTGGATGCATTGTAAATTGGAATACAGGGTGTCCTCAACTATAATGACCAAAATTGGGACCAGAATTTCTGTTGCTAAACAAGGGAGTTATTAAATGAATCATGCCAAATTTTGAAACCCTTTTTTGCCACGTTTGTTAAGTAAATCACTGCAGTTGTTAAGTGAATCATATGGTCATCAAGTGAATCTGGTGTCATCCATAGATTTTGCTTGTCAGAAGCCAGCTGGGAAGGTTGAAAATAGTGAAAATAGTGAATGCAAACAAAAATAGTGAACGCAAGGATGCTTTCAACCCTTATAAATATGTACTGGTTGCCAAGTGCCTGAATTTTGATTGCATGACCATGGAGATATTGTGATGGTCATAAGTACCAGTTATAAGTCATAAGTCTCTTTTTTCAGTGCCATTGTAATTTTGAATAGTTGAGATCTTTCTATAATTCACACATAAAATAAAATATTGTTTTCTTTGGCAAGACTGAATAGCTATGTATAATGTGTAACACCATTTTGGTGTTATTTATATTAAATTGTGTTTTGAGTACATGCATTTAGGTCTGAGGTTCTGTGTGTACATTTATCTTGCATTTTTAATGGGATGTTCTATTTTTGTATTGTTTCTGGTTATTTCATTTTGTTGTATGTGACCTAGAGTGGTTAGATTGGACAGTAAACATATACAGTAAATAAATCACATTTTTATAACCTTTATTACAGATTCTAGTTACATGTGTCCCCCTCTGACTAGCCTAGCTCATATAATAGCTACAATTTCTTTGCTTAAGTCTGCAATGAAACCTGCCCTCATGAATAAACTACTAGGGGAGGAAAAGGAAAGGAAAGGAAAGGAAAGGAAAGGAAAGGAAAGGAAAGGAAAGGAAAGGAAAGGAAAGGAAAGGAAAGGAAAAGTTCAATTAGGCACCAAATATGTTTGGTATATGAATCTTAATAGTCACTGAACACAGCTCATTCTTATTCCATTCACTGTAACTCCCAAATTCTGAATCCTGTCCTTTGAAATTATATGGATTACTCAACTTGGGAGCATTTGTGATTCATACAAAAAAGAGAAGACCCCTAACAGAACATTAAAGTGGAGAAATAGATAATTTCCATTCCTGAAACACAAACTTAAAAGCATCTTATACAAAATATCAGTATACTGCTACTGATTTTTATTTTTAGATTCCTGACTAAATGCAACGGAGGACTGGAGAAGACAGGTATACCTGCAAATTTCATCTAATTTTGCCAGGAAATAAGTTTGCTTGCATTTTTTTTTGTAAAGAAGCCGCAATTTAAAGGCAATTGGTATAGCCCCTTTCTTCCGTTTGTCTAAAATTTAGCAGAGTTTGTTCTTCTGTGTATTTCATTCAGCATGTACATAGATGACAGCCTTTATTACTTTCCCAGCAGTAGTCAATAAAGAAGCTTAAATCTTCAAATTTTTCAAAGAAAGCCTCTGATTATATCCACATTGAGTCTTAGGCTTCTAAAGCAGTACAAGCTGAGTAAAGTTGCTTTCTGAATAATCTGAATGGATTCCAAAACAGCAGCAGCAGCAGCAACAACAACAACAACTACCTTGTGATCACTACACAGCCTAGATAGCTCCTGGGAGATTAAATTCTTGAATGCTATGGTCAGATTCAATGAGACTTTTTTTTAGTGTTTAACCAAATGAAATGATGATTTGAAAGGCTTCAGAAGTTATTAAATTGAAATTGTTATGCTGTGTGTGTGTGTGTGTGTGTGTGTGTGGTGAGGTCTAATGCAAGCTAAGATAGTTAACACCAGAGGTATTCAGCAGGTTCTGACCAGTTCTGGAGAACCGGTAGCAGAAATTTTGAGTAGTTCGGAAAACCGGCAAATATCACCTCTGACTGGAGATTTTACTGTATCCTTCCCCTGGCACGTCCACCAAGCCATGCCCACAGAACCAGTAGCAATTTTTTTTTAATCCCACCACTGGTTAAATCTGGTTCTGACTAGGCTCAACAGCCTTTATTTAATATTCTGAAATTATTTTAAATGTGCATAAAATCTGATGTCAACTCGTAAAGCATTCCTGCCCTGACATCTGAGTTAAATATAAATAAATGGTAGTATGATGGGATATAACTCTTTTTCACATTATCATCTTGCAGTTTTGTTCTACTTCTATTATGAACTAGCTGATGTCTCTGATTAATTATTAGGTAATTAATTGATAAATAAGGAAGTGTTTTGCAAAAGCTTTTGCACCTCCTTGGATTTCTATCTTTTAGAAATTTGTATCAAATTACACTTAGTAGTTTCCCCTTCCAACCATCAAGGAGTTAAGAAGCTGGTGTCACTGCAGATAAAATGTCTTTACCTGAAAGGGTACCAGGTTGATGTGTTAAATCCAGATATAATAAATCACCTAGACAGATTTTTAAAGTGAATTTAATGCTGGTGAAAGAAGTTGAATTGACAGCCTGGAGAATGTGCTCTTGAAATTAAGCAATGGAACCATTAAATCTCTCATCTGCTGATATGTCTTAAAAATACCTATCTTAGAAATCTTTAAGAGCTAAAGCAATATTGTTATTGCTACATCATTTTCCCTGAAATTAGATTAGTGGCAACACTGCTTGCCTTTTGCAAGACCTAAAAACTTGATTTTCTGCCCTGGAGCTCTGGGGGTGTGATAGAGTCCATATCTTGGCTATGTTGACAGTTATTTATGGAAGCTGGTGTGTGTCTGTGTACGTACACACACACACACACACACACACACACACACACACACATATTTGTGTGACATGGACATAGGAGTGAGGGCTAATGCAAGTGAAGATGGTTAACAGGTGTTATGAATGAATCTGGATGCAAATGACTATAAATGAAAGGAGACAGAAGGACAATATGTCAGAGTTGCTAACATAAATAGGGGGAGAATTGAAGGGAGAGGGAAAGGGCATGCTGACTGGAAAATTCTGAGAGCTGAAATCCGCAGCTCTTAAAGTTTACAAAGTTGAGAAACATCATGATAAAGGCTTGGAATGGTGAGAGGAGGAGAGGTAGATAGATAGGTCAAAAAAGAGAAAGCCTGGAAGAAAGTGGGATAAGGACAGCTAGATAAGATTTGTGCATTTGGCTGGGGTGATCAGAAAGTTGGCTTGTTTAACTATGCACTGTGCTTTTAAAACATGCTGTGCCTTTAAGACACTGCTTAGTCGATTGTGTGTGAAAGAGGATGAACTGCTAGCTCCAAGCAAGACTCTCCAGACATACTGAATTCAATAACTTTGTATTGCTGCATTAAGTAATTAAGTGATTATTGTATTTGCTTGCATGCTGTCTTTAGATGATATAAGTAAAGTTGATTTTGGCTGTTCATCCCTAAAGATCAAATGGTGGATCAGCCTCTGTATCTCAATAGGAGTTACATAAATTTAAAAAAAAGCTTAAAACATCAACTTTATATTAGAATGTATAATCAGTTCTCAAGTGCTTTGATATATTAGATTCCTAATTGAGGGATGTAATTGTAATATACTGATGACTGATTGTGTGTCCTCATATCAGCATCAACTCTTAGTGACCAAATATATTTTTCTCCAAGAAGATAGGCCCCAACCTTCAAGTCCTTTAATGGTATGCCCATTACTAGTGTAATTAAGTCCATATATCTCATTGTTAGTTGTTCTCTTCTTTTCCTTTTTACCTTTCCCAGTTTGTAGACGTTACCAGAGAGCGAAGTTTTCACATAACATGTCCAAAGTTTGATAAATTAAACCTGATCATTTGTGCTTCAAGTGAGAATACTAGGCTGATTTGTTTCATAATCCATTGGTTTGTTTTCTTGGCTACCTATGATATTCTCAAGATCAATATTCTCCAATGCCAACATTGAAAAGAATAAATAGTCTTCCTTGTCTTGCTTCTTCAAAATCCATCATCCATTTCTATAAAATGTCACAGGGAATGTCATTGTCTGATCTTCTATAGGCACATCCTGGCATCCGAATATCTTTTCTAAGGTCTTCATGGCTACTGTACCAAGTGCTCGTCTGCACTGTACTTCTAAACTGCTGGTTTGTTTACTGTTGAAATAGTAATATATAAAAATCAGAAAAACTACAGGTCAGATTGCTAAATACTTTTTAGAAGTGTAGGAAGCTAGCACCCACCCCTCTCCTAGAAAAATGAAATATTCTAGGAAATATTAAAAAGGCAGAATATTATACTGTCCTGAATGAGAAAAGGAGAAACATGCTCTTGGAAAGCAGCCCCCACCTTTTTGGAAAGAGGCCCCCTGAAAGACAAAATCTACAACACAAAAGATCTTCAGCTCCTGGGTGATGGGATTAAGACATGGCCCTCAGGACATGATAGGATTAGCCTTATACCCATCTCACCACATGGCACCTGGGAAGATTACATCACATAGCAAGATTCAACCAAACTACCCCTGCATGGCTCCATGGGAGTCTGACAACCAACCAGGAACAGGAAGCAAGTTCAAAGCCCCACAGAAGTCATAAATCTCTTTCCCCTCTCTACCCATGTCCTTTTTTTGCCCAGGACCCATGTGGTCCTGCTGTTCACCATTAAACCATCTTTCCAAGCAGTCCCCATTTTTCCAGTGTCTTTCTTCTCACTTGGAACTGAACTCAGATGGACATTTCTTCCAACAGAAGCAAATTCTACTGAATTCCATGAAACTGTCTGCCAAAAACATAAGGATTGCAGCCTTATATCCCTATCCCACTGTGAACTGACCAAGTGATATTTCCAGGATATTATGTATTCATTATCTTGGCAAAACTAATGTTGAAAGCCACAGGAATTTTCTCTGAAATAAAGAGTGTGAGGTCTGACCATGAAATAAAGATTAAAAGCACTACATTGTTTGCTCGTTCTGAGAAGTATGAAATAACTATATTTTAAACTAGTAATTTGTTTTTAGTTTGTTGGAAGTTAAAACCTACCCATCTCCTAGGAAAATGACGTATTTTAGGATATATCAAAAAGGCAGAATATTTCCTCTAAAAGAGAAGTAGAAACTCAAAAAGGCAGAAACTCAGCCTCTCCCCCGTTAATGGACCATTAAATACTGGACCAATCTATTCTACATAACAAAGAAATACCTCCTTCATGCAGAGCCATTTAATTACCCTTCATTACATCACCCAGCAAGATTCAACCAAACTTAACCTAAAGTAATAACCTAAAGAGATAACCTAAAAAGCTAGCTAAGACCTCTGACAGCAACCAATCAGGATACTCTTCCTGTGCCCCAGGAAGTTCAAAGCCAGAGAGGGCATAAAACCCAGGGACTCTCAGCATCTTTTCCCTTTTTCTGCCAAAGATCTCCAAGGCAAGTGATCCTGTTCATCAATAAATCTTTTTTCCAAGCAACTTCCATGAATCCAATGTCTTTTTCCCTACTTGGAACTGAACCAGAAGGATATTTCTTCCAACAAGATCTTTTTCTAAAACTATCTGAACTTTTCCTCTCCTCAGACAATAAATGCTTCAGCTGTTTATACAGTATTTGATTCTACAACATATTTTAACCATAATTTCTTTAAAAAACAAACCTCTGACATGGCAAGGTTTAAGAATGGAAATAATGAAAGTAACTCATGAATGGTTTCCTTGTAATTTTAAATAATTGCGTTAGATTAAAAAAAAAACTGCAAAAATAAATTTTAAAATAGCATTGGAAGTACTTAAAGATCTATATTTCAAAGCTGTGAATTGTTAATAAAAAGCTTAAGATTTGAAAGGGATAATATTTTTATATCCAATGTACCATGTTAAAATGTTTTTATTATTTTTTACAAAAATTTGTAATGATTGTTTCTTGCTTTATTCATTATTTGCTTTATTAATAAGAAGTTCACAACATTCAGAACTCAATTTGAAAAATGATTTTTAATGAATATTTTTTTCCTTTTACATGTACTAAGAGAAACATGAAAAATATGGTTATACAAGAGACACCAAATCCAGGCTGCTTGGACCTGATAAGGTGTTGACATTTATAAATGTCATATGATTAGCATGAGAAAAAGTGATAGTCATTTTATAATAAGGTCAATTAAGTGTTAACTAAGCATATAACATAATAGCAGTGAAGAGCTTTTAAGATTGCCCTTTTTAAAAAAGACAAAAGAAAGCCTGTTCTATATCAAAACACTTCTATTACTGTTTTTTAAAAAAACCTCATCTTGTGATTTGTTTTGATATATTGATAGCTACCGGTATGTAATGTTACACTTGCTAACTAAAACAGTAGTCCTGTAATTTTATTGTATCAACGTAACATGTTTGTTTAGGCAAGGGTTTTCTTTTTTACCCCCCGCCCCCGCTTTTTTTTTAAAAAAATGGTTTGGCAAATTATTTTTATTTCCTTACTGATAAATGTTAAAGGTTGGAGCATAAGCATATCTGGAAAAGTCTGGGAAAATACACAGCATAAGATTTTTATATTCTGCATAGGGCTATACTGGATAAAGTTAGCAAAGTAGGCTGTATTGCTGTCAATAGCCCAAATTGTTTGATGCTACCAGGAAAAACTATGCACATAAATGTAATAGAAAAGGTGCAAACCATGCAAACAAAATCTCTCTGCGGTTTTTTTTTATAAGACCATGGATTTCAGTGTGACACAGAATATTACAAGTGGTTTTATCTTAGCTCTGGGTGAAGAGAATTGGCTTTTCTAAAAGAAATTAGCCAATAAGAATATCTCCAGGAAGAATATGAGTGCTTTCTATCTCATTCTCCATTGTACTCCTTTTAAAAAAATATTTATCCTATTCTAGTGTTGTGTCTATAGAACTGGCTGGAGTCCCCAACCAGGTCTGCAGTTCGAGCGGGAGCGCCGACCGCTCCCATTGGCTGATGCCGTTTGACAGCCGGCTATAAAAGGAGCTGTCAAACGGCATCAGCTGTTGCTGCCAGCTGATCTGCCGAGTTAGCCTGGCAGACGCGGCAAACCTTTATTCACCCGAATAAAGCCTGCCTTAACGAACGCTCTGGCTCTGCCTCGTATCTCCGCCACTCCACAACACTGGCGACGAGGGCGGGATGCAGTGAGAGGCTACCAGATGTCCGATAGCTGAGCTGGTCACTTAAAAAAAAGAAAAGAGCGAAGCCACCGAGCGCTGAAGTCACAGCCGCTGACGCTCACCAAGAGCGCGAAATTTAAAGCCTCCTCAGCTGAGGAGACAGACGCCGCCTGACAGGTGCAGCCGCAAAACACTCTTCTAAGAGCGCGATTTTCGAAGCCTACAGCAGCTGAGGTGACAGGCACTGCCGCCTCAAGATGAACACCAACCCGACATTCCCACCCTTCAAGCCAGCCGAAGAAACGTGGGAGTCATACAAAATCTAGGTTTCTCCATACTTAGATAAGTGTATCCTTTGCTTTGCTCTTGGTCTCTTTTGGCATGGCCACATTCCTGCTTCTTTTGCAGTGTAGAAAGTGAGCACCCACCCCTCTCCTAGAAGAATGAAATATTTTGAGAACTATTAAAAAGGCAGAATATTATATTTCCCTGGATGAGAACTGGAGAAACATGCTCTTGGAAAGCAGCGCCCACCTTTCTTAATAGCCCACAGCAGATGTCAGCACTTAAGAGATAAAGAGATAGCTAGCTCTATTCATAACCAAATTCCCTGCAGCAAGATCTGAACAAATGTAGGGTTAGCCCTCAGCCACAATAGGAATTGCCCAACAAGCCCCTTCATTGCATCAGACAAACTTCAACCAAACTGAGCTCAGACAAACTCCTAGAATGGCCCCGTGGGAGCCTGACAACAGCCAATAGAATACATGTTCTTGCACAGGAACAGGAAGTTGAAGTGCAAAGTACAAGAGAAGGTATAAATACCCCCCACTCTCAACTCCATGTGATCGGCTGCCCAGAACCATGTGCTTCTGCTTCATCATTAAATCATCTCTCCAATCAGCTTCCAAGTTTCCAGTGTATTTCTCCTGGATTGGAAGTGAACCAGATGAATATTTCTTCCCACAGCTGTTTATTTCTTTTCTGCCTCTCCTATTGTTCCTTACCCCTCCTTCCCTTTGCTTCCTAAGACACCCTTATTGAACTATGCAAATTAGTTTATAAACTGGTGCTGTTCTTGAATTATCAATATTCTTCATTTTGTCATGTGATCACCTGTGGGATCCTTGCTGCTCTCTCAGCTTGGTTGTTTCCTTGCAGACATTTCATTACCAAACTAGGTAACATCAGCAGTCAATTAGATGTAATCATCTTCTATGACTGATACCACTTTCAGTGGTTACATACTTAATTCTTTTAACAAACCTAACTTACCACTAATGCTGCACCAAACTCTGTATCTTTTGCTAGGAATATTTAAGAAATTTCATCTTATAAATTCCAATAGTAAATAATCTGATTAATATTTTTAGACTAATACTGTAATATAGTTACTAATGTGTTTTAGCACTTCATAAAAGTCATGCAATTTTCTGCATGTAATTTCATGACTTTCATGAAGTGTAAACCCAATGAACATTACATTTACTTCTATACTGTATCAGAAAAAATTGGCATAAGATGTTCTATCACAATATATCACTCTAGTCTTTATCATTGATATGAACAATTAATCTTATAAAAATGTTGTAAATGCAATGAAGAGGTTGAATTAGTCTTTCATACTTGGTGACAATGCATAAATGCAATAGTATCATTTTTATAAAATGATTCATATTAAAGTAAATTTTAAAGGTTGAATTCCTATTGCAACGAGCAATATTTTTACTGAAATTTAGTAAACCATATATTTCTTTACTGTAAAGTGAACCAGCTTTATATGTGTTAATTGCTTCAAGAATATTCTACATTTTTATTGGAAAATACGTTTGATTCCTTCTTTAGAAGAATGGCTAAATTATGGGAATATCTTTCAATATTCAAAATAATTTGTGGTCTAAAAAGTAAATATGTTGTAGAATTCAATTCTAACTTGAAACCACTCTATTTCAATGTTAATTTAATTGGAAACTAGATTTCTAATCTTGATCTAATTTATTATGGTTTGTAATTTTAGTCAGTGATTTATACTGTGCTAATTATAATAGTAATTTTTCCTTTTAAAGTAATATAATAAATTCCATAATTCCATAAATAACTAATGAAATATTGAAAAACTGCAACCTTCAAGATATTTTAGAATCCACTGTATATTTATAGTGTATCTCACTATTTGCATTTATTGTTGAATTTTAATGTTTAATTAAAAAAAGAAAAGTTGTGAGTTGTTCTCTCTCTGTCTCTTTATATGCACACATACATGCACACACACATATATAATTTCAATGTGGTTTTTCTTTAAAAAAGGTTATTTTAAAAATTCAGAAAATGTGTATAATGCAGATAAATATAGAAGCAAATAGAACAGCCAGAGAAAGCAACATTGAGAAAAAGTGAAACAGAATTGCTTATTACCAGTCTCTAGCAATTCATATATACAGATGTCCAAGATAAAAAAATATTCATTTCTGCATTTAGAAAGAATTAAACAACTAAATCTTTCTCAGGGAAAAATAAATTCAGCACCTCTAAAACATAAAAAAACATTAATGCATACATTTTTGTATATTGGAAATATATATAAAAATAATTGATAAGAATCAACATTCTGATTCTAAGACACAGTTGCAAATAAATTTAAGGCTGAGGAAATGGCAATCTTGGAAAAGACGGGGAAAACGTTTATGGATTATGAATAAAATAAACCTTATTCACATAATGATGTATTTCAGTTAAAGGAAAAATAAAGGAAAACCTTTTCAGACTTATAATTCAAATTGTTAACCATAATTAAATGCCAATAATGCTGTAACCCTATAGCCACTTACCTCAGAATAAGACATTAAGCATATTAGGTGATTGCACTGTAGCAAAATCAGTTTTGTATATTTTACTTCAAGGTAAAAATATTTTTAGGTGTAGGGTTCATTTTCTGAAATTAAAATTACATAAGACATTTTCATTTAATGGTTTGCCTAGTCCCAGGACCAAACTGATTATAAACAATGACATAACACACCTGCCAAAATGATTCACTGGAACTTCTGTAAAATAAAGGAGAATATTTGTAGCTCAGCATTGCCATGAGGGGTCCTTGCTGCTCTCCGAGCTGGCTTGTTTTTCTTGCAGACGTTTCATTAGGTAACATCATCAGTGGCACTAGCATTGATGATGTTACCTAATTTGGATAATGAAATGTCTGCAAGAAAACAAGCAAGCTCAGAGAGTGCCAAGGAGCCCCTCACATCTGTAAAAATTATCATATGCCTGCCTGTTATGGTATGCCCAGTTGGTGGAAACATAAGTGTTGAAAAAGTAGAAAAAAATAGCAATTTAAAATGTTGTGAGATTTATAAATGCTTTGGGGCAGGGGTATCAAATTCAATTTCATTGAGGGCCGCATCAGGGTTATGTTTGACCTGGGGGTAGGCGTGGCCAGGGTGGGCATGACCAGCTCAATATCACTCATGTCAGGGACGTCCGTTGGGGCCTGAGCACTCAGTCAGCGAAAATGGGCTCTTGAGCTCCATTTTTGGCTGCCATGGCTTCCTGCAAGTGAAAACGGAGCTGGGGCAGGGCGCTTATGGTCTTCCCGAGCTCTGTTTTCACTGACAATTTTGAAACATTTTTGCATCACTACTAGCATACCAGCATTTTCCAAAATCATGTGATATTGGTCTGGAAATTTAGGACATAATAACAATAACCTACAATTGTAAAAGGTTATGGCCAAACATATGAGAAGATTCTCTCACTTTTAATATGCAGTGAACCATGTGAAGCAATTACATGATAACAGTAACCCATTTTTGCTTCTGGCTAAGTTTTGGAGCAGACCTGTTTGGTGCCAGAAACCTCAGTTTAGTGCAGAATTGTTTAGTTTATTCCAAGGAAATGTCCAGTCATTGTTAGGCATGGATGAGATTTAATCCTATTTAAATGAAGGCAGCATGCAAAGGGGAGCTAACAACCCTAATGAAAGTTTACAGTTGATTTTAAACTGAATTATACTGCCCTTGGTTTAAAACTAGCCACAAGGTTTACAAATAGAGATAGAGAGTTAATTTCCATGAAGTGGACAGCATCTCAGAAATAACCTGGGTTCTAAAACATATTGGAGGCTCCCTCTTAAATTTGATCTGCCTTACTTGAAGGGTAGGTGGGGGTACTAGTCTGTCAAATTACAACAGCTCTCCAATCAGTGTTATCACTGTACAGAAGAAGGTTACCCCCAATCACCTAACTTTGGTTTGATCACAACTGTTATAGAAGGAATTTAGAAAAAAAATAAAAATAAACATACTCCTTCCAGTTTGATATCCTGTCCCAGATTTATTGTTTCTGAAGTAGTAGTAAAAGCATTGAGTTGAGTCAAGAAGAAGTAGGCTTTCAGAAAATCACAGTAATTTTGTCTGTCATTTGGCACCATTTTCCCATCCAAATTAACAGTCCTTCTTGTTCTCCATCTTTTTATTAGCATTAGCATACGAGGACCTATTCAATTAAATTAGGTAATTCAGGAAGAACCAGCTGAGCCGACTTGGAACTCAATGGGGAGGTGTTCCCATACTGAACCCCTCTAACAGGCTCAGAAACAGTAGTTTTAATTAAACATCTCAAGCCTTAAAGCCCCAGGGAAACGAATACATCATTGCAGAAATTCTTCAGAATTTAATTGGTAGACCAGTTAAATTAACTGGGGGACCCCTCTTAACTGGTGGACCCCTGCTTTGACTCCCTGTTCAGATTTAGCTTTGAAAGTTCTTATCTATATAAAAAAGGAAACTGGGCTTTACCTGCTAATTATCAGCCCATTAACCTTTTTAGTATAATGAGGACATTGTATGCTAGATATTTATATAATCAATTCCTAGAGTAGGATGAATTAGGGACCATTTTGGCTGAAGCGGCTTGATAGTTTAGGTGGCTGTTTGATTTTAGCCCATATACATTTATTTTATAGCATATGCTCAAAAAGTATTCTTTTAAGTCAGGATCAACACTACATGTGGCTATTACTGATTTCAGTTTCTTTTTAAAATTTATTTCTTAATTTAAACTGTGGTGCAAACTTAAAAATTCTAACGGAGATACAGCAGATGCCAGTTTCTGTTTACATATAAACAGTAGGAGAGTTCTAGTTAAAACATTAGGTGCAGTCTTCAGGACCATTAAATCAAGAATATGATTATTGGCAGACAGTTTAGTCAGGGGTGCATATCAATGCCACTGTTCTTTAATGTTTTCTGTTGGCCAAGATGAGTAATCCAGCTCATAATCCTTGAAGGATACACATATTCCAGTCCTCCTATATGCAGATCATGGTGTGGTGCTATTTCAGTTGCCAAATGGCCTTAAGTAAACCTTGCATGCCTTAGGCACATATTGTAGCATAGAAGTGCTCAAAATTAATTGCACAGAAACAGTTTGTTAAGTACTTGTAAAATGTATGTCTGGCAACTGAATAGGCATCCAGTTGAATGGATTAAATTTTTTAATGTCTATGATAGTGTACCATGTTACCATAAATCCAATGAATCCAGTAGAGTATGTTACACAGACTGTAGAGAAATCAGCAATGGCTTTGCAATCTTTCTATTATTTAGGGATGCATTATTCATGTTTGTTGCACTAAAAATATTTTAAGCCAGAGTCTGAACACAACTATTCAAAATCCATTTGAGACCATACTTTTCACTCACCCTTTTAGAGAAGGTACAGACTGAATTTTTAAGGAAGAATTTTCAAAAGGTTCCATGATGTGTTCTTAACGTGATTTTGTGCCATGAGGCCAGTATGGCCAAAACTGAAAGTCTCTATGGCTTCTCTGATGATTCTGTGGCTGGGGTTTTCTATAGTGGCTAGGGTTTTAGTGCCATTGAAGTTGATGCTATGACCTGTGGCTTCCATGTGTTGGACTAGTGAGGAAGTGTGTTCCAGCTTTTTGACTGCATTTTTGTGTTCATCCAGGCGGGTACTTATTCTTCTATTGGTCTGTCCAATGTATGTGGCCGGGCATGGTGCACAGGGGACTTCGTATATGCCTTGGTTTTCCAGGTCAATTTTATCTTTGGGGTTTCTAAGGATGGCTTCTATTTTTCTGTCTGTTTTGAAGGCAGTCTTGATATGATGTCTGTGTAGTATCTTACTAATTTTGTCTGTAGTACCTCTTATGTAGGGCAGGACAGCCAGAAGCCATAGAGATTGAAAAAAGACAAGAAAGCATGAATAGAAGAGATGATTCCACCAGACTGTCAATCATTTGGAAGCCTGCACTCACAAACAAAAAAATCTCCACACCACAAGCCAGGCAAACACCTGGGCACAAACAGATCCCCCCTGATACCTCCAGCTCAAACACCCCCCAAACAGGCACCCAGATGAAACCTAGCTTCCTAACTAATGATAGCCGTCCATTTACCCAGAGCCAAGCTGCACTAAAGGCCTCCAATAAATAACACAATGTTGCCAGGCAATCAAGATACAAAAAGAGCCAAAAAACAGACAGAAGATATTAGAAACACCAATCAAGCAGAACACAGCAAACTCCAAGACCAATAAACACAGACCAAGACTCCCAACCAATCAGGATGAAGAAAAAACCATTCTGGCACAGCAA
Source organism: Pseudonaja textilis (assembly GCF_049901715.1). NCBI lineage: Eukaryota > Metazoa > Chordata > Lepidosauria > Squamata > Elapidae > Pseudonaja > Pseudonaja textilis. Next base: position 37,414,892 of record NC_141991.1, on the reverse strand, counting down.
TAGGCTGCCCCAAATTTAAATCTGAAACCACTGTAAAAGCCTGATGAAACGTTGCTACAACTTTAAAAGCACAACTACAATGACGTGGGAAAATACCCGAACAAAGCTGAATGCCATACATGTAAATACCCGTGAAAACTTTATCTATCTATCTATCTATCTATCTATCTATCTATCTATCTATCTATATCTATATATGGATCTTTGGTTGTTCGGGTTTTCTCCCGCGTAAGATTCGAAGTATCTAGGCAACGTTTCGATGAAGTCTCATTCATCATCTTCAGGCTTCTGTCTTCAGCTCTGTGCTTCTCAGAGTGAAGAATGACACCAGACCACACCCATGAGAACCACGCAAGATGCCACCACCACACTTCCATGTAGAAAACAGACTCACACCCACTCAGAAGATGACACACGACCACAGACCAGAAGCCGCACTGCAGCTGCATCACTACCCACTTCAAACCCCTCCGAGCCATACACGAAGCAAACCGACACCCACTATGAAGATGCAGCATGACCACGAACTCGAAGCCAAACAGCAAGATCACAGCTCACCAACTCAAATCCCCCAGCAACTAAGACTAACCTGAGCACAACCAAGCCCCCACCTGAACAGAACACGCCTCCAGCCAATCAGAACACGACCAACCCCCCAACCAATCAGAACACAGCCAAACCCCCTACCAATGAGAACACACCCCCACCCAATCAGAACACAGCCAAGCCCCCACCCAATCAAGTCACACCCCCACTAGCAGTTAAAAGGAAGAAGCAGCTGCAATCTCACATCACTCTGAGAAGCACAGAGCCGAAGACAGAAACCTGAAGATGATGAATGAGACTTCATCGAAACGTTGCCTAGATACTTCGAATCTTCGTGGGAGAAAACCCGAACAACCAAAGATCCACATACAAATACCCGAGAACCTCAGAAAACAAATATATATATATATATATATATATATATATATATATATATATATATATATATATATATATATATATATATACACACACACACACACACACACACACACACACACACACACACATACATATATACATTTTACAGTGTATATTGAGCAATGGTTAATTTTTTTTTCTTTATCTTTATCATTGACATGATCTGCCTTGTTACAATAACTCCTTTGTTCTTTTAATGTTTTAATTTCTCTATATAGTTTATAATTAAATGCATGTCTTCTGTCATTTCCATAACTTATCCAAATATCAAATATTACCTTTTCTTTAACCAATCATACCAAATGTTCCATATTTCATAATAGTCACTATCTTGTTTATTTTTTAACAATTTGGTTAGACTATCCATCTCAGCACATTCATGTATTTTTTTAATTACCATATCCTCTGAAGGAATAAAAGACAGTTTCCAGTTTTGTGCGTAGGTTATTCTGGCCGCAGTTTTGATGTGCAAAATTAAATATTGATATTTTTTCTACATGTTTAAATCTATCATACTTAGCAGAAAGGTTTCAGGTTCAAGTTTTAAATTTTGTTTTGTTATATTTAAAATCCAATTTCTAATATTTCTCCAAAACTTCTGAGCACATGGGCAAGTCCACCACATGTGAAAATATGTTCCTTGTGCTTAGTTACATTTCCAACAGTTGGGTGGTAGGTTGGGGAACATCTTAGCCAGTCTCGCAGGAGGTAGGCCCCACCTACAATTTTAATTGATGATTTTGTTTCATCTTATGGCAGGGCACTGCATGAGAAACCAAAATGTTATGGTTTATAGTAGTTCTGATAATGGGACATGAGCACATACAACTATTCCTTAAATAGTATGCCAATAATTTGGAAGACCAATTAGACTTGTCTGCCATACCCAAAGATGTGTTACTGCCTAATTGATACCCTTTTTTTTCAAGCCAGTTAGACATTTAAGCCAAATAGCAGTTCCAAAATTCTAAAGAGACTTAATTCTGGCAAGATTTAATGCCTTCAGAAATTTCACAATATTCTGTTTGAACAAAGACTTCGCTTCTGTAGTGAAGGAGTTATTCAAACATTGTGCTCTGTTATATCGCCCTTATTACAAAGAAGTTCAGTTAGAGTTAATAACCCCTGCTCTATTCAGGAAGCTTTGAGGCTGTCCATATTCATTCTATTTACAGCTACAATTATCTGACAAGTGTGATTCTGTATCTCTGAATGTGGCTGAATTTTACTTCACTATTTGTAAACACATTGTACTTTGACTGCAGCAGTTTTATAATAATTTAGTTTTATATGATTTTTTTATTTGCTAACTTAGAGCTGGTCTCCTTTTTTCTTTTATGAATTGGTCAATGCCTACAATAAAGTTGATTGAGTGATTGTTTCTAATCTTTCCCAGGACTAGGGCAGTAAAGGGAATTTTTTTTTTATTTTTTAGCAGTTAAGAATGAAAAAGCAGGAAAGCAGGAAAAATGATCTTACCTCAATTAACTCATGCACAAGTGACATGGGATAGTATGAAGGATGTAATACCAACCTAGGGAATGAAGAAAAAAATAGTGAGCTGTTAAGGAGAGACTTTCAAGAAATTTTGCTCAGTCCCACCAAAAAGGAAAGAAATGACATTCAAAATAATCCCATCTTGATTTTATTTCATATAAGAGAAAAACTGACAGGCTTTCAAGATTTTGTTATTTTGCCCCACTCCAAGTAAAGAGTATTCGTTAAAGTCCTAGAATTCCTGTTTCTTAATCATCCTACCTCAAGGGTTGATAGGCTAGTAGGTAGGGCTATCATATTTGGGCTGAAAAAAATCTTGATGGCCACTACAGGGTAACACACACAAAAAAAAGCAAGATTCACTTAATATTCTTCTTTCCACAAATGCAACCTGGATATAATAGCCCTAAACAAACTTTTCAATGATATTTCAGAAATTTCACATTTTTGAGCCAGGTTACTGTTTTGGGCTTACCCTTCAAAAATTTAAATCACGGGTGTCCAACTCGTGGCCATGTAATGTTTCGTGATATTTTTCCCTTCATGGAGCTGGGGTGGGTATGGCCTGCATGTGATGCATCCGGCCTGCGGGCCACCAGTTTGACATCTCTGATTTAAATGATTGGGGACTAAGTTCCATAAGGGACCCACCCACAATTTGCAATTAGCATCTTAATTTCCAATCACTGTAGTGCATTATGGCTGATGGAGCCTGGAAGCGAGTATTTTTGCAATGATACATTTGCAGAGTGTAATAATAATGATGCATCAGGCTCCTCACTGGCTATTCTAAAGACCACTGCCTTCTCATAGAAAGGCTTTTTTTAAAAAAAAAAGTTGTTCAATTTATAATAAGACTTTAGCTGTAATTATTTATTAGGTCTAAATGTTCTCATTGTGCTGGATATGCTTTTCAGTATTACAGCTAGATCTTATTTATTTTTAATTTTAGTATTACGGTTTTATTGTTTTGGAGTTTTATTTATATTTCATGGTGATTGCTGGAAGTCACCTTGGAAATGGTTTATTCTAAGCAAGTGATTAATATTTTAGAAGAATAAGTAAATAGATTTTGAAAGCAGCCAAATAATGTTCTGCAGATTGCAGATGACTGTTATTCTTCTTTGCTCCAGCTAATAAGCTGTTTTGTTTTCTTTCTTTTTTAATGAACATATTAACATATGAATTACATCATGGGATTTTCAAGATGTGCTCTTTATCATTGGCCCCATTTAACTGTGGGTATCCTGCTGGCTCAGATTAGATATCCCTTGGATGTTTGCACATACTGTATATGAAAAGCTGGTGATATGTAGGTGTGTAGTGCTCCTATATGGAGGCAGCTGCATAACTTCAGAAAAAGTTAGTCTGAAGTTCCCAAAAGGGCTTTTTCAACAGCCAACTAGATTTTCTTTGTTTTTTTCTCGAAGACATTTGGCTTCTCATCCAAGACTGAATGCTGGGGAATGAAAGGATTTCTATCCTTTGCAATCATCTGGTTGCTAGCATCTGGTTGTTAGCAAAGTGTATTCAAATTTGGAATATACATATGATATTCTCTTACATGAATCATACACAAATCTTACTATTAAAAAAGAGAGCTCAGGATAAGTATCTTCTAGATATCTGGGCAGAATATTTTGTTATTTTATCATATATTTTTAATTCTAGATAATATTATAAATTTCCCTATTATGGTGTGATTCCCCTCCCCCCCGCTACACACATATGGAGATTACTCTTTTTTTTTCTACATATGACGTATGTGTCTCATTTGAAATGTTGGAAATTGCTTTCTAATTCTACAGATATGTTACATAAAAAGGCATACTGGTTCCTGCAATACTTGGGGTATAACTTCATACAGATTTCAGGGAGCATTTTACATATCTGAAAATCATACTATAAACAAAAGTAATAGAATTGGAAGAGAGAGAATCCAGAAGTATTTCACGAGAAGGATACTACACTCCTGTACTCGCAACAGAATACCCTAAATCACCAGGCTTGAAATTTTGGGCTTGGACAACCTTGCACTATGCCACCTATGGTTGGACTTAAGCATAGCACACAAAATTATCTGCTACAATGTTCTACCAGTCAATGACTACTTCAGCTTCAACCACAACAATACAAGAGGACATATTTACAAAAAGCAACATCAAATAATCTTCCATATATGTACATACAGTGTGACGGTTGGTTTACAAATTGTTTTGTGCTTCCATTTCATAGTCTTCAATTATAATTACATTGTATATAATCTCATATTTTCAGTCAATATATTAAATACATTAATATCATTTTAATCAATCATTTGACTATACTTTTATTCATTCATGTTTTCCAAAATGATCATATTTTACTTAATTTGTTTTATAACAATTCGTATCATCGTCCCTGATCTATCCTAGAATCATTTTGTAGATATAATTAGAAAAGAATACACCTTTATATATTTATTACTTTCTAAAAGACTACATATTTTATTACTATATTTTATTGTCTAATCATTGATAGAAAAGATCCCAAATTTTATAAAATTGTTTATCATCTTGTTTTCTAATTTCAAATGTCAATCTATTCATTTCAGCACATTCCACTATTTTTTCCTGTGATGGTATTTTCTCATTTTTCCAGTGTTTAGCAAATACAATCCTAGCCGCTGTTAATACATTTACAATCAGGTATTTCAAGTCTTTACTATATATTTCAGGTAAAATTCCCAATTAAAATATTTCTGGTTTCAAATCTATATGCTTTTTTGTCATTTTTTCCAACCACGTGTGGATTTTAGTCCAGTATTTTTTAGCATCCGCACAAGTCCACCACATATGGTAATATGAGCCAGGTATCTGATGACATTTCCAACATTTTTTGGATTTATTCTTGAACATTCTTGCTATTCTTGTTGGGGGAAAGTGCCACCTATAAAACATTTTATACAAATTTTCTTTATATGCTGTTGACATTGTCATTTTATAATTTGAGACCACAATTTTTGCCATTTCTCTAGATCAATCCCATATCCAAAATTCTTCCCCCGAGCAATGATAGTTTCTTTAACTTGTTCTTCTTCTAGTTTAGTTTCTAATAAATATCCATACAATTTTTTAATCACCTTTGTTGTAATGATGAGGCAGTCGAGTTGTTTGATCATGAACAACTGAATTATGATGATCTTTATTGGGTACACACACACACACACAATACAGTGGAAGTTATGGAGGAGATCTAGGTTAGTTCCATCACAGACAGAATTGCAAGCTACTCTCTCCATCCCTTTCTATACTTGCTCCCCTCATGGATACTACATTAATAACTCAAATGTTCCTGAGCTCTGCATAGAACTTTCTCTCAGAACAGGGAAGAAACAGGTAACCTCTTAAACCAAGAAGTGAGATGAACATTAGCCTTCTTGAAAATGAAATGCTCCTTTATAGTAAATATTTGAAAAGGTGAATCTTGGCTAATCATTGCCCAAAGCAGCAGTTTTCAAATGTTTCCAGGCCACAGAACCTGTTAGCTAAGAAGAAGGAGAAGGAGAAGGAGGAGGAGGAGGAGGAAGAGGAGGAGGAGGAGGAGAAATACACATCCACTCTTTCAAAAGAAAGTCAAGAATTCTACTTGCTGGGAGAAAGTTTTTCAAAATCATTTGAAAAGTACAAGCTAGGCCAGGAAAGTATCCACTGATACAAATTATTCCATTTAGTTCCTATATTTTATTTATTTATTTATTAAATTTATATAGCTGTCCAGTTCCCATATAAGTGATTTGGGACACCTTGTAAAATTTTAAAAATCCATCATATAATACAAACCCATTAAAAACCCCTCATCTGACTCCCATGGCAGCAAGTTAGACTTAGGTTTTACTCAAGTTCATGTTGTCTATGGGAACTCTTTCTTTAATTTGCTTATATGAATTTTTTTTCACTTCCAGTACATAAATGATCACATGCAATAAAAACAAATAAGGATCCCATCAAAACCAGACTTACAGAAGTGTTTTACTACTCCCTAAAACATTCAGAAAAGGAAAGTGTGAGTCTATGTCATACCTGTTTTGTGGGGATTTCCTCTGATGGACAGATGGAATTTTGGGATCAACCTAAGGATAAATCTCTAGGCTTGTATTTTCTGGAAGATGAGATTTAAAATGTGCTACCAAAAAAGCCAACAAGTCCTAGGCTGGGATAGAGGGATACAATTAAGATCATGTGAAGTATTAATACCACTTTATAATACCTTGGTAAGGCCACACTTTGAATACTGCATTCAGTTTTTGTTGCCACGTTGTAAAAAAAAACATTGAGACTCTAGGAAGAGTACAGGGAAGAGCAACAAAGATCATTAGGGGACTGGAGGCTAAAACATATGAAGAACGGTTGCAGAAACTGGGTATGTCTAGTTTAATGAAAAGAAGGACTATGGGTGACATGATAGCAGCATTCCAATATCTCAGGGGTTGCCACAAAGAAGAGGGAATCAAGCTATTCAAACAACCTGAGGGCAAGACAAGAAGCAATGGATGGAAACTAATCAAGAGAAGCAATCTAGAATTAAGGAGAAATTTCCTGACAGAACAATTAATCAGTGGAACAACTTGCTTCCAGAAGTTGTAAATACTCCAACTATCAGATTGAATGTCCCCCTGAATATGAAACACTGCAGAACTAGAGATCCAGCTGCAATTTTATCTATGTACTACTGAAACTCTTGTGTCTATTCAATATTTTGTAACCTTCAGTTGAACAAAACAGTACATTAAAACACAAAACCTTGTCAACAAAGGTACCTCAAATGGGCTAAAACTTACATAATTCTGGGAATGAAATTTGAGAAATAATTTGCTACTTCAGCCCTGTGGAACTGCTGCTTTTCAGCACCGTGGCACTACTGTGGTCAGCTGCAGTCACATAATCCTTATTTTCAACCTTCTCTGACAGCTTCACAAAAATTAATTGGAACCCAGAAGGAATCCCAATGTTCCTTACCTCCTTCCCATGAACAAAATTTTATGGGAAGCTCAAAGGGCAAAAGTCAATGGAGAAGTAATCCCTCTCCATCAATATCTCTGTTCTTGCAACATGCTGGCCACTCCCAGCGTCCCTTGCTCCAATTCATCCACCATCCAAGCACCAACCACTTATCTGTCTACTGGAAAAGGAAGGGAATGAAAGGGAAGGTAGGGTAGAGAAAGGGAAGGAAAGGGGAGAGAGGTGAGGGGCAAAGGGGAAGGGAAAGGAAAGAAGATTTCTGATGCTCACTCCTGCAAGGAAACTCAATGGGGAAGCTCACAGGAAGTAGGAAATTTCTCCTGCTCCCACTGGTTTTTGCCCATTTGTGATTATTCTGTTTTTCTGTTTAGGTAAGGGAATATCTCTGAAATGATGACCCAATGGGGCACAGATTGTGTAGTAATTATTAAAAGCTATGCCAGCCAGGGATACACATTGCAAATGATTTTATAAGTAACCTTGAACAGTGTCAGAATCAATGGATTTCTTTTTCTTTTTTATCTTGCCCTTTTCACAAAATGCAGAAACCTTTGCCTTCCTACTCTTGACTTCTAGATTTCAATGATTTCTTGATTTTAGTGACTCTGGACTTCATCTGACTTCATAAGCTGGCTTCTTCCCTGTGGTTTTTGTTTGTTTGTTTGTTTGTTTGGCTGGCTAAAACCATATATGTGACAGAATAACAGAATAACATGACCACTGGCAGACATCAGCAAATGCTACCTAAAAAAATATTTATTAAAAAATGGACCTTTTTTCTTGTGGAAAGCAAGTCAGCATACATTTTTAGAGTGCTTTACATGAAAAGAGAATTTTGTGGGCAATATCCCAGAAAACATCTAAAAGGAATGTTGGGTAGATGACATAGCTCATTTCACTGTTAACTTGAAATGACTTTCATGGTCTCAAGCAATTTAAAAACAGCTGCAGAAACCTCCTCCTGCAATGGATTTATCTGTGATGGTAGCAGCAGTGGGTAGTGGTAGGGGTAGGGGTGATGAAGATACAATAGAAAGGCATTATACTGGACTTCCCATTGGATTTTCATCTGCTGCTATCCTAGAAGAGTCATTAGAATGTTAGTGGTGACTTTTAAGAACTAGTAAATAGTGTTCTCATTATCTTTTGAAAATGCAAGAAAATGTACTCCACTGATTTAGCATAAAGATAGTTTTCTACCCTGCAAATGTGTATTCATGTTTTTTAAAAAGGCAACTAGAAAACTTTCTGTTATATATCCCTATATAGAACTTTCTTTTTGTTGTCCATATTTTTGAACTCCTGTTTTTGTACTATGAATTTTCATCAGAAGATAAATATTTCAAAACAGTGCTTTTTGGCAGCAAACTAAGTTTCTTTTTATAATGATTCCTTATTAAATGCACTTGTAAAATAGTATCCTCAGTTTTCCATCTCAATATCTTATAGAGACAGTACAGCACTTCGATCTTTTTATGTGGGTTCCTGAGCTAGTTAAACTGGATTCTTCCTTGTAGCCAAAGATCTATTTGTTTATAAAGTGCCAAATAACACAGCTGGTGTTATCAAAACTGTAAATACTGTATTAAAAGAAAAAAAAATTAAAGCCAAGGAGTAGGGTCAGTAAGTAAAATCCTTGAAAGCTTTCTTGTGGAGTTGGTTTGTACATCTTGTACATCCTTCAATATTCTCAATCAGCCATTACTTACTTTTTTAATTAAGGAAACACATCTTCCATAAATACATTTACATGTTTTTACATTAACTTAAGTAAAAATAGGTTTGGTCTGAGCAGAGACTGATAAATGCCAAAGCTTACTAACAAAATGTTGCACATTTTTATATCCACCCACAGATTCTGAGCCTGTAGATTCTCTAGCATGGTAATATTTATACTTTTATGATCACACTGTTAGAAACATTCCTAAGACATGGTAGGTCTCCCCATAGCAAATTGCAAGTCTTTCTGGGAATCATCATTTTATATTGTACCATAAAAAGTTCAAGAAATCAGAAGTTCCCTCATTCTGTCTCAATATACACCTCAGCTGTTGGGAGAAATTTAGAAAGCAGAACACAAATACTGTGGGAAATTAGATGGCTATAGAAGGCTGAAATTTCAAAAGCTACCAACATGCAATGTTTGTAATATGGGGAAACAAATCTGCTATAACAATGTAAATGTTTATATGGGAATTACTTCACCTCATCCCCAATTAAATAGCTTTTATGTTCTATAATAAATACTTAAGGCGTTAAAGTGACTTTTGGCAACTAAAGTTTTTGCAAATATAATGGGATGGATTTTATGGAGCTGTAAGTTTCTTCATAGTTTTCTATGCCACCAGTCATAAGGCCATTCTTTTACTGAACCTTTGAAAACACACCTTATATGTCAAAACAAGTGTCAGTCTAATCCATTAGTTTATTTGCCAAGTGAACAAGCAGATACCTCTGGAAAGTCTTCAAAATAGTTCTAATTGGGTTTTCCAGGATGATATAGTGCCTCAACTTTTAGAGGTAATATATAACTATAACAACTTTTTGGCCATTTCTTCAGTCTTGTGGGGGGGCGGGGGGAGGCTTACTACAATTTTCTGTTGATAACATTAGATTCCTCTGTGAAAAACATCTATTTTGGACGGCGTGGCTCACTAGTGCTTCCAAAAGCACCTGATAAGTTGACTCCGTGTTGAGAGTCTGAAACATACATAATTCATCTTTCCTAAACATTTCCCAAATTCTGATTTCCCAAATTGTAATACCTTTATGGAACAATTGCATATTTATAATTGATTAAAAAAACAGTTAGTGCCTTCTTTTCTCAGTCACGGAAGATGCCAGTTGGTGATTTTTGATTTGCTGGCTAATCCTTTAATATTAGAGATAAGCACTGAACAAAGAAACAGTCTTCCAACTGAGGTGAGCTTTCATTTAACCTTCAGTTCTGTAAAGGTCTAATGATTGTTTTCAATAAGGAGAGGGAGGAGCTTGACTGACATCTAAGGAGGTTCTGAAACCCAAGATCTTATTTAAGCTGAGTGTATTATGAAATGAATGCATGTATACACGTGGATTGCGGCTTTCTTCTTGTCCACGTTCCCTTTTCTCATCCATCCATCCATCCATCCATCCATCCATCCATCCATCCATCCATCTGCCAGTGAATGATTCTGGGCAGCTTAACAATAAATAAAAACATAGTGCAATTAAAAATACTAAAACCATTTTAAATAGCAATAGCATTTAGACTTATGTACTGCTTCATAGTGTTTTACAGCTCTCTCTAAGCAATTTGCAGAGTCAGCATATTGCCCCCAACAATCTGGGTTCTCATTTTACTGACCATGGAAGGAGGGAAGGCTGAGTCAACCTTGAGCTGATCAGGATGCAACTGCTGGCAGTTGGCAGAATTAGCTTACAATAATGTATTTTAACTACTGTGCCACCACAGCTCTAAACAATATTGCTTTATTTAAAAATAAAATAAAAACTCAACATTCAGATTAAATTAAATATACATAGGAACAAGAAATTTGGCTAGTTGGCAATACAGCCAGGAAATAAGGCTGTTAGGACATTCAGCACCCCAGCACAGGAATATAGCCAGTTTTTTAGGGCCTTCATCAAACCCCCCAAAAGACTCAGCAGGAAAGACAAAGAAGAAAACAATAAATTTCAGGATTATCTGGAAAGCTCAGGAGGATCTTCAGCCAACACAACATACATGCACTTTAAACCCAAGAATACACTAAGGCATAAGCTTGTCCACCCCATGGAAAAAACACCCAGACACAAGCTGAAGCAGTGGTGGGATTCAATTTTCTTTTACTACCGGTTCTATGGGCATAGCTTGGTGGGCGTGGCAGGGGAAGGATAACTGTAAAATCTCCAGGTAGAGGTGGTATTTGCCGGTTCTCTGAACTACTCAAAATTTCCACTACCGGTTCTTCAGAACTGGTCAGTACTTGCCTTAATACCACCTCTGAAACTGACCAACATGGTGTGTGCAGGGGTAGGATTTTACCAGTTCACACCTATTCGCTAGAACCAGTTGTTAACATTCTAAGCAGTTCGGAGAACTGGTTGTTAGAAGAAATCACTGGCCTAATCCTGTAAGGAAGGCAGGAAGGAAACATTCTGGTGTTGCTTACAGAAACTGCTTCTCCGTTAACCCTTATTACATTCTTGGCAGGACTAGACTTCCTGTCTCAGGAACATCTCTGGAGTTTTTTTCCCCTCCTTTGCTGGTACTTTGCTTGTGTGGAGTGACCATTCAAAGTTACAGTGGCACTGAAAAAAGTGACTTATGACCATTTTTCACACGTACAACTGTTGCAGCATCCCCACAGTCATGAGAGCCCAGGCAAGGAGATGCATGCCTCGATGTTAGTGATGTTGAGTTGGCCACACCCAGCCAATAACATGACCCCCAAGCCACGCCCACCAACTAAGCCATGCCCTCAGAACCTGTTGTTAAAAAAATTGAATCCCACCCCTGTGTGTGTGCACTACAATTGCAGTGAGAGTGAGACGTGCAGATTTGTATATTGGGGAAACAAAACAACCACCTTATAAATGCATGACAAAACATAGAACAAACCCATCAGGACAAGATTCAGCAATCCATCTGCATTTAAAAGACAAAGTCCACTCTTTTGAAGACAGCGAAGTCCACATTTTGGACAGAGGACCACTTGTTTGAAAGAAGAATCAAAGATTATATCAAAATTGTCAAAACCAAACAGCCCTCTCTCAACAGAGGGGGGAGATACGACATCATCTATCTCCCGCCTACAGCACAGTCCTTTAAGCAGTTCCAAGAAGGCTCCATACCCATTTGCACCACTCAGGTGACCCTGATGACATTGATAAACTCCAGGTGACGTTAATGACTCACTAAATGTATGCAAATTATCAGCTGTCTGTAAGGAATATAAATCCTTCCATTCCCCATCATCTAGTCAGAGCTGAAGAAACTTTTTGGATGAGAAGTGAAATGTTTTCAAAGAAAAATAAGAAAGTCCAGTTGCCTCTTGAAAAAAGCACTTTTTGGGACAGGTGGTATTCAGCAGGTTCTGACTAGTTCTGGAGAACCGGTAGCAGAAATTTTGAGTAGTTTGGAGAACCAGCAAATACCACTTCTGACTGGAGATTTTACAGTATCCTTCCCCTGCCACACCCACCATGCTACACCCACAGAACCAGTAGTAAAAACATTTGAACCCCACCACTGCTTTGGGGCAAACATGACGTGGATGGCTGAGAATCTCCATAGACATTCAGGGGTGAAGTAGAAAGACAAATAATTCCTAGGTAAATTAAGATATATTTGATAAGTATGTCTCATACTACTGTATAGTTTCACCTTGGCTCAGTTTTGGACCTTCTGAAATCCAGCAGACATGTATACAAATTTGTCAGAAGTGTTCTCATTAAAAAAATGTATCTGTACATTATTTATTTCTAGACACAGCTGGGTGTTTTATAATTGTTCTTTGGTGGTGTGCAGAGAATACAAATAGTGTTTAAGAGAAACTTCAAATAACAAAACGCAACATGATATATTTTGTCATGAAGCACTTAGCATCTCTACCATGAAAGGGAACCTTTCATATTATTACTAGTCAACATAATTCAAAATCCTAAAACCACCCATGCAGGAATTCATAAAAAAGAATGAATGATGATATAAACTCAGTGAGTTGATTTGCCTTGCCAACAATAGCATGACTATATTGAGAACTGGAATTGTACACCACTTCTAATCATGGAAAAAGTGTGGGTGTGATGGCTTAGGATATAAAGTCCCAAAGGTGTTTTTTCAAGAAGTATTTGGATTTTCTTGTTTTTTGGAAGATGTTTTGCTTCTCATCCAAGAAACTTCTTCAGGTCTGACTGGATGGTGAGCAATGGAAGGATTTATATGTATATCAGCGGCCTGCAATGAATATAAATCCTTTCATTCCCACCATTTAGTCAGAACTGAAGAACCTTCTTGGATGAGAAGCAAAATGTCTTCAAAGAAAAACAAGAAAGTCCAGTTGACTTTTGAAAAACACCTTTCAGACAACCATTACCTGGATGACTGAAAATTTCCATAGACATTCAGAGGTTAAAGATGCTGAGCTTATCAACTGGAGAACTGAGCCCAGGTTTGAGGCCCAAACTGTGCAATGGGTGAACTCCCATTACTTGCCTTAACTCCTACCACTTAGCAATTCAAAAGCATGCAAATGCAAGTACGCACTACATCAAACTTCCTCTCTACTGATATTTATGCATTCACTGCTCCTACTACTTTTCATGATTGATGACATATTTGATACTGTATTACTTTTCATCATATGCAGGTACATTTTGATTTTGGGGGACATCTAAGAGCGTCTTGATAGTTCTTAGGACCACACTTTAAGAAACACTGTCTCAGTAGGTTACCAAAATAATAGATGAGATAACTAACAGACAAATGTTACAATGTTGTTTCTCTTTATTTTGCTTTTATTTCATCATGTAGCTGGATTTCATGAATCTCTACTAGAGGCAAATCCATAAGATTACTTTGATTATAATTTTAGAAATAAAGAATTCATCAAAGGCTAAATGAAATGTTACTACATAAAAAAATTAGAGTAGAAGATTGTAAAAAGAAGTTAACAGGTTTTTTTTTTGCAAATGTTAGGTAAAGGCACTGATTTAAAAATGGTTGAGGATGGAATAAAAGTTTTTACTGGAGACTATTTTATATAATATGTGAACTTAAAACAAGAGAAGCTATTTTTGATTAAATAAAGAGACAACAAGAAGAATTAAAGAAATTTTCAGAAAAGATAAGTATTTCTTGACAAATTAAGCCTTTACAAAAAATTATCTATGTTAATAGTAAGAGAAATAGAAATAAATGTGAATTATATGAAGCAAAAGAAAAGAGTTTGGGAATAAACAGAGAAAGTAGCTAGCATATATCAAAAAGAAAAGAAAATAATATTGAAATTACAAGAGGGAGATATTACATTAATGGATAATGTAGCCATAGAAAAAGCATTTCATGATTATTATTAATGGTGATTCAACAAAATGAGGGAATTACAAAAAGAACATGATGGAATGCCCACTGTCTCCTCTCTTGTTTAGTTTGATTCTTGAAATATTGAACAGAGATACATAACAAGATGGGAGGATTGTGGGAATAAAGATTTTTTAAAAAGAAATGTATAAATAAAGGCATTTGAAGCTCTATTAGGATTAGTTCTGAAAGGTCATTTAATGTGGTAGCTCACTGGTGGCTAGCAGAGTTGGCAGCAGATTTGGACAGTGAGGAGGTTGGGGAGGAACATGGGCCAGTCCTGGCGGCTGAGGAAGGCTCAGAAGAGGGCTCTGCATCACAGGCAGAGATGGAGCCAGGGGAGGCTGGCAGTTATCAGATGCCTTTGGAGTCAGACAGCAGTGAGGTGGGGGAGCAGCTGGAGCCAATTCCCAGTCACAGGTGGATGGTGAATGGTCCCTTCCACAGGGAATAAAAGAAGAGCAAAAGGGGAGGGGGCTTTTGCAGGAAACAATTCATTTGTTGCAGCAGTGTGAAGATCTGTCTGTGCATCAGAGACTCTGTGCTGAGTCCTTCCTTGTCAGCACTGCGTTTGAAAACTAGATAAGGTCTATGCACCTAATTACACTCTTTTTTATTTTAAAAAAACTTTATTAAACATTAAAAAGATATATAAAAATACAAAGCATTTCATTAAAAATGAAACAAAAACAAAAAACGTATACATTACAAATTAGTTAGATGGTGCTTTCTTATCAAACAATATTCTAATACTTATTTCATTTATCTAGTCATTACTCCTACTATAACCTATTTATATTCTTCCTTCCTTATCTATTTACTCACTGGTTTTTATTATTTATCCAACTATACCAGTTTTCCCAGACTGTATAATATTTTGAGTCTTCCTTTTCTTTTAATCTTAGGGTAGGTTTGTCCATTTTAGCACAATTGTAGACTTTTTGGATTACTAAGTTTTCTACTGGCATTCGATCACCCTTCCAAGATTGTGCAAGGGCTATCCTCGCCACTGTAATTATATGTAAAATTAAATATTTTATTTCTTTTGCATATTCACCTTTCGTTATTCCCAATAAAATAAATTCTGCCTTAAATTCTAATTGAATGTTCAGAATTTCTCTTATCCATGTTCATATTTTTGTCCAATATTTTTTACTCTTCGGGCAAAGCCACCAAGCGTGGAAGAAGGAACTCCTTGTTTGTTTGCATTTCCAACAAAGTGGGCTTAAATTTGGATACATATTGGCTAATCTTAAAGGGGCCAGATACCACCGATAACACATTTTGTATTGGTTCTCTTTATACACCATCAATTTCGTTATTTTGTAATTTTTTTTTCCAAATTCTTTCCCAGTCTTCCAAATTAATATTATGCCCTACATTTCTTGCCCAGGCTATCATTAGGCCCTTAACTAATTCCTCTGCCATTTCAAACTCTAATAAATAATTATACATTTTTGAAATTGCTTTTTCATCTGTACTCTCTAAAAGTTTCTCTAATTGAGTTGGCTTTACTTCTACTCCGTATATTTCCACATCTTTTTTATACTTTGTTTTGAGCTGGAGGCATGGCCACCAATCTATATTCAGCCCTTGCTCCCTGAGCTTTTGATTTATTTTTAGTATTCCTTGGAAGATCTAAAACATCATAATAGTCATTTTTCCAATTTCCGGTGCATTGTGGTATATCAATGCCTCCATGACAGATACCCATCCTGGGATTTTTATATAATGTTTATTCTTAATATCTCACCAGATTCACATTAGTGCATTTTGAATTGCATGTCTATGAAAATAACTATAAGTCTTGTTTCCTGGGTTCCACATGAAGGTATGCCACCCCGCCTGCAGATCATGCCCTTCTAAGGTTAGAGTCCTTTTATTTCTTAAGTTGACCCAATCTTTGATCCACATTAGACCTGCTGCTTTGTAATATATTTCCCAGGTAGGGAGTCCAAATCCACCTCTGTTTCTATTATCTTGTAGTGCACTCAATTTTATCCTTGCTCTTTTCCCTGCCCAAACAAATTTCACGGTCATTTTATTTAAATCCGTAAAAAAAATCCAATTTTATGGGAATCATTTGGAAGAGGAAAAGTAATCTTGGTAAGATATTCATTTTGATGGCAGCAATTCTTCCTAACACCGATAGCTGTATTTCCCCCCATTTTTCTAGGTCTTTATTTGTTGTACTAACTTTATGTAATTATCTTCTTTTATTGTTGAACATCTTGCTATAAGCCAAATGCCCAAGTATTTTTTTTTTAAAAAAAAAATTGTAAACCTGTAACTTCCACTAATTTCTTTCTTTTTGGTTATCTGTTAAATTATCATGTTGGTTTTATCTTTATTAATACTTACTATTTACCCTCTTGAAAGACTGTTTGCCAGGCCTTTGGCTGAATGCGCAAGCAAGAAATTCACATTTGTTTGATAAAAGGGTTTTTGCTGGTACAAGGAGTCTGTTTAGTGCTTTTGGGGGAAGCCTAGGTCAGAACACAAAGGGTCCTTGGAGCTCTCTGACCTTGCTTGTTTTCTTGTAGATGTTTCATTACCCTAACTAGGTAACATCTTCAGTGCTAGTAAGGAGTGCTGTTTGCTGTCACTTTATATTCTGATGTCTTCTTACCTTCCGAACAAGCTTGGACTTCACAAAGACTGGCAGGCATATGTTCAGGAGTAGCCTGGCTTGTCATTTGAGCAACCTAGAAGGTAGTTAAAGCCAGGGGTGGGATTCAAATTTTTTAACAACCGGTTTTGTGGGCATGGCTCAGGTGATGGATGTGGCTTGGTGGTCATGTTATTGGCTGGGTGTGGCCAACTCAATATCACTCATATCAAGGCATGCATTTCCTCGCCTGGCCTCTCATGACTGTGGGGATGTTGCAATACTCGTAAGTGTGAAAAATGGTCATAAGTCACTTTTCTCAGTGCCATTGTAACTTTGAATGGTCACTCCATACAAGCAAAGTACCAGCAAAGAAGGGGAAAAAAACTCTAGAGACGTTCCTGAGACAGGAAGTCTAGTCCTGCCAAGAATGTAATAAGGCATTAACGGAAAGGCAGTTTTAGTAAGCAACACCAGAATGTTTCCTTCCTGCCTTCCTTACAGGATTAGGCCAGTAATTTCTCCTAACAACCAGTTCTCCAAACTGCTTAGAATTTTAACAACCAGTTCTAGCGAATAGGTGCGAACCTGTAGAATCCCATCCCTGGTTACAGCCTCTTTCCCAGTCAACTGCTTACAGTGCCCAAGACTATTTCTGCACACATTACAAAGAATAAGTCTGGTTCCTTTTCCAGCTGGCTGATGATGATATGGGAAGGAAAATGCAGATAGCAGAATCCATGATTTTGGGCTCTATTTAATTTTGTTTAATTATTAATTGTCTTTAATGTTTTGTTGTTTCTTTCCTTTCCTTTTTTTAATCTATCATATAAAGAGAAATGGCCCTCTCCCTCAGAGGGAGACTAATTTTTGCTAAAAATGTTAACAAAAGTGGAGGGGAAAAAAGTAATAAAACTACTGTCATCCCATTTTTAAAGCTTGAGGAAAGCCATCAGCAAAGTCAGTCTGATTCCCATAACATAAGCTTCACACTAAGAAGTTGCACCTGTGAACTAAGAAGTTGCACCTGCCTCACCAAAATGTAAGGAAGGGCTCAATTGGCCTCCCTTCAGTTCAGAAGTACTGATAGAAATTGTTATGCTGTTTCTTTGATTCTGCAGTTTCTGGATCATTCATCCAAGTACATACATTGATCTGTAGGTTTCACAGCTTTGTTTTGATTTGCTTTCAGCTGCATCTGGCATTTCCATTTCAGTACTCCGAATGGAGAACTTTCCTGAATAAATTCAGCTTCTCTATTTATTTCATCTACAGCAGGGGAGTCAAACTCATGGCCCATGGGCCGGATGTGTTACATGCTGGCCACGCCCACCCCCATTTTAGCGAAGGGGGAAAAGTCATGATATGTCATGACAACATAATGATGTGAGTTTGACACCCCTGATCTACAGAAAGATAATTTAGAACACTGTTGAGATTATTATGCCTCTTAATGTCTTATTGTGACTAAATATATATCTATAAATCTATATTATATCTATATATCTATATTATATCTATATCTATCTGTCTGTCTATCATCATTTAAGTATATAATTTAAATATAATAAAGTATAAATAGTTTTATACATACACACACATATACTGTATATAATTTGTTTAGAAAAGGAAGATACAATGTTAATACAAACTAATATAAAATAAGAAAAAGAAAAGAAAATCAAAGAGAAAACTAAAATTGCAAGAAAGACAAAAATGAAAGAAAGAAAAAATACAAAGAAGTAGCTTCTGATCTTTTTTATAGCAGTTATAAGCACTATATAATTACAAATTTACATCATGCTCTATGGTTACAACATAGATCTCTTTGTATATTTTATCCTGTCTAATCATCAAAATCATAAATCACATGTTCACTTTTTTTTCATGCAAAAAAATCCATAAGGGATTTCCAGTCAGCAATAAATATGCATATCAAAGAAGTCAACCTAGCAATTTCTACCATCTTTACCAACCATTTCTCTATTGTGTGAAATGCTTAATCTTTCCATCTATATGCATACAATAATTTAACTGCAGTTATCATGTACAAACAAAATTACATCACATTATTCCAACAGTCTGTTCATTAATCCCAAAAGGAAAACCTCTGGTGTCAGTTGTAATGTAAGGCATCCAGAAAGTATCCATGATATCAATCACTCTGAGACATTTTGTCATTCTAATCTTTGAATCCCCTGAAATAGACTACGTATTTGAAACCAGAATTTTCTAGCTTATTTATTCAATCACCAAACAAGATAAAATGTCCCTTCTTCATACATTTTGAGGTTCTAAAATCTAGACCATTCTAGATATTCTAGACAATTTCTCTTCTGACATATACTGGTACATCATTTATAAAAAAATCCTTTAATATTATAATCTAATGTAAATTTCCATACTGTCAGCCATATATGTTGCCATTGTTCCATCTCTATATTATAAACAAAATAATAGCCCATTTTACCATACAATTTTTCCCTTGTTCTTTTTCTGTTTCAAATTTCAATAGAAGTGTATACTTAGCAATTACATGTTCCTAATTTATACATGATTGTCTTACAATTTGCAAAACCATAAAATATTTTGTCTACTTAAAATCTTTTAATAATTGTAAATAAGAGAACCACTGTCAACTATACCCCTCTTGATTTGACTGTTTATCCTCCTCGACAAAATTCTAGCATCTCTCACTAAGTTATCCATTTGTTTCTCTTCTACATAATGGTTCTTGTTCACAAGGGTGTGTTTGAGTACAATTTGAGTTTCTTTGTATTCCATAGGCTCAATCTAGCCTGTTTAACATGAGGATTTTAAAAATCCACATTAATCTTGATTTTATGGTACTACAAGTGTCCATGCCTCTCAAATCTCAGGTCATCATTTTTTTCTAACTCCAAAACTCTTTCATTTCTAAGTAGCAACCATTGTTTCATTCTAATCAAACAGCAACACAATAAAATTCTCAAATCAGGTAAATACAGTCCGCTTGTTTTGTTTGCATCTTGCAACACCTTTTATTTAACACATTTTTAGATATATCCTTCTGCCATTATTTAAATGGTGCATCAGTTGTCAAAACAGGTATTGCCTGAAACAAAAACATCATTCTAGGCAAGATATTCATTTTTATCACAGAAATTCTCCCCAGCAGTGACAGTTGTAATTTCTCCTCTCTTAAAATATATATTTTTAAATTCATTCCATGTCTTAATATAGTTACTTTGAAATAATGCAGTTTATGTTTGTCGTAGTGATACCTAGATATTTTACTTCTCAATCTTAAAACTCATTTTATTTATTAATTCTGTTTGATCTAATTTTACATTTTTGTTAAAATCCTCTCATTTTTATTAGTTTTGAATCCTGCTAATTCACCCTACTCTTTTAATTTGTCCATTAATATTTCAATTCCACTTAAATGTTCTCACCTAGGCTTCCCCAAAAAGCACTAAGCCAACTCTTTGTACCAGAAAAAACCCTTTTATTAAATGAAGGTGAATTCCTTGCATTCACTTTAAGCCAAAGGTCTGGCAAACAGTCTTTCAAGGGTGTAATTAGGAGCACAGACCTTATCTAGCTTGAAGAGCTGCCAAGTAAATATTTTCAAACGCAGTACTGACAAGGAAGGACTTGGCACAGAGTCTCTGAGATGCACAGACAGATCTTCACACTGCTGCAACAAATGGCTTCCTAAAAAGCCCCCTCCCTTTTTGCTTCTCTTTGAATCCTTATGAGAGGGGCCATTCACTGTCCACTTGTGGCTTTACTCCCACATCAACCCTTAGTTTTTAATTGTTGTTTTTTTTCTTTTGGCAGCTCTGCACATGTGCAGGCTGGGAACCGGCTCCAGCTGCTCCTCTGCCTCACTGCTGTCTGACTCCAAAGGCATCTGAACTGTCAGACTGACCTGGCCCCATCTCTGCCTCTGTCACAGAGCCCTCATCTGAGCCTTCCTCAGCCTCCAGCACTGGCCCATATTCCTTCCCAACCTCCTCACTGTCCAACTCTGCTGCCAGCTCTGCTAACTGCCAGCAGGCCACAACACCTCCTTTCAACTCTGAACTATAAATATTCTCCTTTATTGTTCAGAAATATCCTAAATTAGAGGTCACAAGAATGGTGGAGGCTTTGGAAGAATCCAGGGGGGTGCTCCTCTGTGCCGGTACCCATGTCCCTCATTTATGCATGTGATTTGATACTCAGCTAAACTGAGAAAGTAGCAGAACATCAGCTTCCAAATCTCCCCAATAGTACACATGAGAGTCCTGGCAGTGAGTTGTGTTTGCCAGCAACACCATGAAATATCCTATTGAGTGGAAAAAGTAGATCCCCACCCTCCTGGTCAGAGTAATAAATAAAGGAAGGCAATGCTGCTGTCAGCAGAAATGACCCAAAACAGAATCAGCCACATGTACTGTAGCTGGCAAAATCCTGTGTACTTTTTGTTTAAGTTTGGGGCAAAATGTGCTCATCCTGTTTTTTAAACACGAGTTTATTGCTCCTTCCAAAACACGTCCAAAAAGCACGGGACTAAAAACAAGTCAGAAAAATACTAGACCTTTCTGTATAAGAAGATTGTGCAATACCTGAATGCTCTTCTGTAGAAGCCAAGTACCCTCATCTGGCCTTCAGAAGCTTATAGAGAACAGGATCCGGTGACTGGATAGGCTGGAAGTTGACAGCAGAGACAAAAGTGGACAGTAGAAGCTGGGCACATTTGTCATAATGATCAGCCCATCACCAATATCACCAGTGACTATCTGATTACAAGACATGTTGGATAAAGAACAAAAAGGTTTACTTTAAAATTGGAACAGTTATAGATGCATGTATACTGCCTGTATATTGTAGTCTGGGATGAGAAAAAGGCTGTGTTGTAAAATTTTCTCTGAAAACCTTAGCCTTATGGTTATGAAAACATGAATATGATGTATGTAGAACACTGCTTTTCTAACTGCCAAAGCAGACCAACTTTTTCGAATCCTTTCCCTCTTCACTGCTTGAAGAATACACTCTTCAATACACTAAAGGTAAAGTGAGTGTATTCTTTAAAGCATGGCACCCTTTTCCTCCAAGCTTACCTGCAAACTTAAAAAAATTCAGGCTGTTTTAATTCACAGCTAAGATATTTCATTGGCAAAATGCACAGAAGCAGTGCTGCTGCACTTGGTATGCATTGTAAATAAAAAATGTGTGGAATTAATTTTCCAGCATGCACACAACATTTATATTGTCCTTCAGCTGGAACAATCAGGGCATTCTTCCAAGTCAGCTAGAAATTCTCAGCCTTAGATCAGATGTTATAGATCATTACTCTTTTTCTTTATCTGAATAGTCATAAAAATAAAATCTTCCAACCTCAGATAATTGCCATGCATGCCAAGAACATAACTATTTGTTGAAATATAAATTTCTAAAATTACATGCACTGAGTACATTCCAGCCACAATTACCAAGAAATCTGAGAAAAAATCAAAGTAGCCTTACATATGCCTAATGAAGTATCACAAATTGCCTGCAAAACTGTCAGCTCTAAGAATGGGCTTATCAGGAAGGAAAATGCAAACATCATTTTGTAAGGTAAAATCCAGAGGGAGCATAATTTCAGCGCTTCAAACTGTCCTTTCTCTATCATTAAAGCATTGATTTGTGGTCCATATAATTTTGATTTTTCGCTTCAGGTGCAAAAATATCTATAAGCAACTTTAGAAGCTTTTCTCAGAATTTTCCCCCCTGTTATGCTGATGATCAGAACAAATAACTAACATTTAAGAACAACCCTATTTTGTTTGATTAAATTCAGACATTTTGTGAGCAAATACTAAAACAAGAGCCCTTGATTTGTATAAGTGTATTGGAACATAATATCTGATATTAGCCTTTACTGATTTACTTCTCCAGCTCATCCATCACTTGAGCAGCACTTGACTATGGATGAAATGGTGGGGTAAGGGAAGTCAGGAGTAAAGAACTTCTCTTGCTTTACCAAACTTTGGAGACCATGGGTTAGGGTTAGAGTTAGAGTTAGGGTTAACCCCATCTATCAAAATCTCTTCTTCTCTTCTAAGGAAAACAATTAGTTGTTGTTTTACCCACCGTTGAGCATCACCAGATTCACAACTATCACTTTCTTCAATTCATTCTAATTAAATTTCTAACAACAGAGCCATTTGTTGGCCTTGTTGTCAAGGCAGAAATAATGAAAAATATGCAACTATGCAAAATATGGCACCTAGTATTTGTCACCTTGTTGATGAGAACCTTCTGAAATGCAATTCTCAAAGGCAACCCAGTTGGCTCAGTTATTGCTTCTCTTTTAGGACAAGAGAGTTTTAAAAGACTCAAAGTATATAATCAGCACAGTCAAATCAAATAGTCCTAGTGGTGCTATGGTAAGAACGCATGTTTTGCAGGCAAACTCTGCCCACAGCCTAGAGTTCAGTCCTGACCAGCCTTGAAGTTGATTCAGTCTTTTATCCTTCTGAGGTTGGTAAAATGAAGACCCAGATTGTTGGGGATAAAATGCTGATGTTGTAAATGCTGTAGTATAAAGCACTACTTTAT
Organism: Pseudonaja textilis; assembly: GCF_049901715.1. Taxonomy (NCBI): domain Eukaryota; kingdom Metazoa; phylum Chordata; class Lepidosauria; order Squamata; family Elapidae; genus Pseudonaja; species Pseudonaja textilis. The sequence goes on along the minus strand of NC_141991.1, from coordinate 37,391,185 downwards.
AGGGGCTGCCACAGGGAAGAAGGGGTCAGGCTATTTTATAAAGCACCTGTAGGCCAGACAAGGAATAATGGATGGAAACTGAACAAGGAGAGATTTAACCTGGAAACAAGGAGAAACTTTCTGACAGTGAGAACAATCAATCAATGGAACAGCTTGCCCTCGGAAGTTGTGGGAGTGCCATCAGTTGAGACTTTCAAGAAGAGATTGGACTGCCATTTGTCAGAAATGGTGTAGGGTCTCCCGCTTGGGCGGGGAGTTGGACTAGATGACCTACAAGGTCCCTTCCAACTCTGATTATCTGTGTCTGTATCACTGTGGAGTGGTATGTAACAATATACTGCTTCACAGTACTTTTACAGCCCTCTCTAAGCGATTTACAGAGTCAGCATATTGCCTCCAACAACCTGTGTCCTCATTTTACCCATCTTGGAAGGATGAAAGACTGAGTCAACCTTGAGCCTGGAGAGATTTGATCTGCCAAATTGCAGTCAGCTGGCAGTCAGCAGAAGTAGCTGCAGAAGTGCATTCTTATCACTGTGCCACTGCCACTCTTGCCATGGTGTAAGTCTAAGTGGTATTGCTATTGCTATTACAGAGCACCAAACTTTTTTAGTTGCTTTCATTTTCTCCTTTGCTTTTCTTACATCTCTCCTAATACAGTATATGATCTTTTAGACAGGAAAACTTTTTCTTTCTATCCATTTTGGAACCTCAGCCCTTTGTCATTGCTGTCACGATCCCTTCTTAGCACAGTGGAAGAATGTCCAGAGAGAAGACATCTCTGTAATACATTTCTCTACATATGTATATGTAGATTTCTAGTTCATGTGATTTCACAACAGCTTTGGGGACTGGAGGGCCTTGGATGGTGAAAGGCTGGTTTATAGTATTTGGATCGTTAGCTAATTGCTAATATGCATTCAAATAAAACTGTGGTGATTTTTCAATCACTAATTTATTCAAACTGAAACATACACTTGAAGGCTAATTGATAGAAGCTTATTTCAGTGATTAGTGCCTTGGTATTTGTAGAATTTGTAGCAGGGGATGGTGAAGACTTGAAGGGAAGAAGGTAACCATGCCAGGAAATAAGTGATGTGTGTGTGTGTGTGTGTGTGTGTGTGTGTGTGTGTGAGAGAGAGAGAGAGAGAGAGAGAGAGAGAGAGAGTGAGCTACCATTCTTCCTGTCCTGTTTCTAAATCAAAAGTCCTTTGGAACAGCTGAATGTGAGCACTGAAATAGGAGAAACCACCTAAATGCAACCAAGATGATTTTGTGGCATTGTGTACATTTCATTGTTAAAACATTGTGCCTCTTGAATCAGTCCATTAGTTTTAACTATCAAAATGTTATATAGGCCTCAGCAAGTGGCTTAGCTGACCTTATCTGGGGTACAAGAACATAAATTGCCTTAAGATTTGCAAGCATATTGTTTCCTTTGCAGGATGCAGATAATTTATACTTTTCAAATTAATCGGTACACTACAGTGTCTCTTAACTCTCTGCAGTTTATTCACATGATTTCTGTGACAGGAACCTTTCTTCATTCTTACCCACTCCTTTTAAGCTGTTATTTTATTTATATTTGCCTGAGTGCTAAACAAGAAAAGTTTACAAAATTTACCTTTAAGTTGTTTCTTGTAATAGCCATCATTCTTGCCTTTTGAAGTTGCCAGAGGTTCAGCCACTGGAATTCAATAGTGCTGAATTTAAGAAAGTCACAGAGAGATCATAGTAATTGATAGTGGAAAAATTTGCTAATCTATATTCCCCCCACCAAATTAATGGGCCAAAATTTGATAACAGAATGATAAAATGTCTAAAAACCAAAGAAAAACATTTGAATTTCTCTGGAAATGCTGTCACTGTCTTCCATCTGGCCATCTTTGAGAAACAGCCTTACTGATACACATTTTAATGCAAAATAGCAGAATTAGAATTCTGATCAAAATTCAAAACTGTTTATCATGGATTAAAGAATGACTAACTTTTCTTATGACGCTACATAATTTAACAAGCTGTGCAGTGCAAAAAAAAATCTACATATCACTTTACTGCTTTGTAGAGATCACCAAAGGTAATTCTCACTTTTTCACTTCTCATTTTCCCTTTCCTTTTCCCCTAGTAAGAGCTTTATTTAATATTCTCCTAAACTCCATGCATCTGATGAAGTGTGTTTGACTTTTACTCTTCCAGAAACTAATGAGAAATGCAGCCTTTTAAGGTGTGTTTTGTGCCCTTTGTATGTTTCTTTTCTTTCCCCTTTTTGAACAAAGCAAGGCTACTGCTTGGTTATTGGCCAAAAGTCTAGCTGTGGCTTTTCCAGTAGGAACATTACTAAGTTAGTAATTATTTCTAAGGAAATTAGAGGCAGTTCCATTGGGCATGTAATCCAACATGAATGAGTCCAATGTAATTTTACCAGATTGACTACATTTTTGGTCATGTTAACAGACACTCTACAGATTTCAGCATTCCTAGAGCCTCTAAACCCAATACCCTGTTCTGAAAAACAACATCAGGAACCATTGTAAAGTTACTGTCTTTTTCATATGGTGGATAATAATGATTGGATGCTAAAAAAGCAAGACAGTTGTAAGAGGTAGCCATGCCAAGAGAAAACACAGAAAAAGAATAAGACAAATTGGTTCCATATGGTAAAGCTGAACAGGGCACCTTTGTATTGCTTGACTGGCACTTACTCAGCAATCTTTGATGCTCTTTGTGACCTTGCAGCTTGCAACTTCACGTGGATAAATTATCCCAAGCATTTTCTCCTATGCATGAGGGACAAAGAGGCTCCTCTCCTGTCAAGTTTAAATTTGGCCTAAAGGGTTATGAGTGGAAAAGAGAAACACAACCTAGCATTAACTGTATTTTTCCCCCAGCGAAGTTGAGCTGAAAGTAAATGTATTTGACAATTCTATACAAATCTCTTTGGGTTGAGATTCTTTTTGTTTTATACTGGTTAAGAAGTAGGAGATTTCTCTCTCTCTCTCTCTCTTTATATGTGTGTGTGTGTAAATATGTATATGAATGTATGTGTGTGTATGTGTCTATCTATGTCTATATGTATGTATGTGTGTGTGTGTGTGTGTGTGTGTATATATGTGTGTGTGTATATATATATATATATATATATATATATATATATATATATATATATATATATATATTTGTTTTCTTAAGTTTTCGGTACTTATGTATGGCATTCAGCTTGTTCGGGTATTTTCCCATCATAGTAGTTGTGCTTCTAGAGTTGTAAGCACGTTTGGCAGAATCTCATCTGCCATCATCAAGCCTGATGATGGCAGATGAGATTCTGCCAAACGCTATACAACTTTAAAAGCACAACTACTATGACGTGGGAAAATCCCAACGAAGCTTGAATGCCATACATACATACATACATACATACATATATGTTTTCTTAAGTTTTTGCGGGTATCTATATGGATATAGATATACTACATGTATATAGTATATATACTATATGTATATAGTATATGTATATAGGTCTAGATGTGTTTGGGTCTTTTCCTGTGTAAGATTAAGAGTTGGTGATGTTTTGGCGAGGTCCCACTTGCCATCCTCAGGCTGGGGTGCTTTTGGCTTCATGCCAGTGTGAGCACAAAGCTGAAAGCACCAGCCTGAGGATGGCGAGTGGGACTTCGCCAAAACATCACCAAGATACTCTTAATCTTACATGGGAAAAGACCCGAACACACCTAGACCTACATACCTGTACCCATGAAAATCTACAAAAACATATATGTATATGTATATATATAGATGAACACAATACAAAAGCCTGATGATGGCAGCTGAGATTCTGCTGAAACATTGCTACAACTTTAAAAGGACAACTATAATGACATGGGAAAATACCTGAACAAAGCTGAATACCATATTGGGATTGGGCATTGAGGTAGCGGTTGGTGTGTGTTTTCTTCTGGTATATGGTGTGTCCTAGTGTGCCATCTTTTTTTTTTTGTAGATTAGTACATCTAGGAATAGTGATTGTTTGTTAGTTTCCATTTCCATGGTGAATCTGATTTTGGGATGTGTGCTGTTTAGGTGTGTTACAAAATTGTTTAGGTTTTCTTTTCCATGGGGCCAAATAACAAATGTGTCATTGATGTATCTTAACCATAGTTTGGGTTTTATGGATGGCATTGGCCAGGGCTCTGGATTCGAATTCTTCCATGAACAGGTTTGCAATGACGGGTGACAGTGGTGATCCCATAGGGCACCTTCAATTTGCTTGTATCTTTGTCCTTTGTATATGAAATATGTGTTGGTTAAGCAGTGTTCTGTTAGTTCCATGAAGTATTTGGGGGGTTGGTATTTATTTTTGATGATTTGTAGGGTTCAACGCCCAATCCCACCACCACCCAGCACAGATAAACTCCGTGGCCAAAACACTAATTGCCAGAACCAAATGTCTGGCAGAGAAGACACACATAAAGACTGAACTATGCACCCTGACGAAAGTACTGATAGCCAACGGCTTCCACAAAAGCAAAATCACAGGCCTGATCCACAAAAACACATTGAGACATAATGGAGACCTAGAAGATGAACAGACCTATGGAACAGCTGTCCTGTCCTACATAAGAAATACTACAGACAAAATCAGTAAGATACTACACAGGCACCACATCAAGACTGCCTTCAAAATAGACAGAAAAATAGCAGCCATCCTAAGAAACTCCAAAGATAAAATTGACCTGGAAAACCAAGGCATATGTGAAGTTTCCTGTGCATCATGCCCTGCCACATACATTGGACAGACCAATAAAAGAATAAATACCTGCCTGGATGAACACAAAAATTCAGTAAAAAAGCTGGAACACATTTCCTCACCAGTCCAACACATGAAAGCCACAGGTCATAGCATCGACTTCAATGGCACCAAAACCCTCGCCACTATAGAAAACCCCAGCTACAGAATTATCAGAGAAGCCATAGAGATTGAAAAAAGACCTGAAAGTATGAATAGAAGAGATGACTCCACCAGACTGTCAATTATCTGGAAGCCTGCACTCTCAAACAAAAAAATCTCCACACCACAAGCCAGGCAAACACCTGGGCACAAATAGACCCCCCCGATACCTCCAGCTCAAACACACCCCAATCAGGCACCCAGATGAAACCTAGCTTCCTAACAAATGATAGCCGTCCATTTACTCGGAACCAAGCCGCACTAAAAGCCTCCAATACAAGAAATACAATGTTGCCAGCCAATCAAGACAAAAAAAGCTACAAAACAGACAGAAGATATTAGAAACACCAATCAAGCAGAACACAGCAAACTCCAAGACCAATAAACACAGACCAAGACTCCCAACCAATCAGGATGAAGAAAAAATCATTCTGGCACAGCAGTAGGCTAGCCCCAAATTTAAAACTGGAACAACTGTAAAAGTCTGACTCACAGACGAACACAATGCAGAAGCCTGATGATGGCAGATGAGATTCTGCCAAAATGTTGCTACAACTTTAAAAGCATAACTATAATGATGTGGGAAAATACCCGAACAAAGTTGAATAACACACACACACACACACACACACACACACACACACACACACACACATACACACATGTGTGTGTATGTGTGTTCTGTCTCGCCTTTCCTCTTTCCCAAAAGATGAAAGAGTACAAACTCACACAAACACAGGCAGGCAAGTTGGCTCAGACTTCACAGAGTTAATTCTTTGGAACTGATAATATTCTTGGCATTCCATCACCTTCTGCCTGCCAAGTCTGAACTGATTGCAAATAAAATTTTACACACAGAAAATCACAAGGAAGTCCACAAAGAAAATCTGAAGTAAGGTTAAACTTTGTCCTGTACAAAGTTTCAGGAGAAAATGCACCCACTTTTATCCCCTATGGAGTGTGGCTCAATGACTCAGCTCACTCTCTGACCCTCCCACGCCTCCTACGTTGCTGCTCACGTTTCTCCCTATGACACTGCTTAGGATCGAGCCAACACTCTTCCTCTTTACTCCCTGTCAGGGGCTGCTCCGATATGCCTTCCTCCTGATTAATCTCAGGCTGTACCTCTCGGTTGTCTGATGGAACCTGAGGCATTACCAGGGAGGAAGGTCCTGGGGAGGAAGGCATTGCTAGAGAGGAAGGTCCTGGGAAGGTCCCAGTTCCTTCTTCTCGTCTTCCATATATGTATATGTATATGTATATGTATATGTGAAAATAGTAGGTTTATTTCCTGATATTCTGGAGCACTATCATGCATAATACGCTGCTTCTTGATTGGAAATAGGTTGAAATTGAAGGATAGTTAAACAATTTAAAAGGGTATCAAAGAAACTCGATGTTTTCAGAACATAAGAGTTCTGAAAAGAAAAATATTATTTTCCTTGTATTTATTTTTTTTAACTAGCAGGCTTTTAAGTACATTTTCTATGCTTCTGAAATTGACCTGGTGAATATTTAGATTAGGTTTAATTTTAATGACCTCACAAGAACTCAAAAAAGCAGTTACTGACAGATTATTCTGAAAAAGATTATGTCAATCAGACTACCACAAGTTGGAAGTGACTGAACAACTGAACAACAACAGACATTACTTTTATGCCTACACAGATACCTCATTTACTACAATTTATAGTAATTTAAATTACTTTTATGCCTACAACAATTTGAAGTTATTTTTATGCATACACATATATCTTATTTACTATCTTCTAAGCATGAATAACACATAATGTAAGTAGTTCGATTAAGATTTCAAAAAACTTCTTATCAACACAAAGAGCCATTGTGGCATAGTGGTTAGAGTGCAGTATTGCAGACTAATTCAGCTCACTGCCAGGAGGTTGATCACTAGCTCAAGATTGACTTAGCTTTCCATCTTTCTGAGGTTGGTAAAATGAGGACCCAGATTGTTGGGGCAATATGCTGATTCTGTAAATGATTAGCGAGGATTATAAAGCACTGTGAAGCGGTATATAAGTCTAAGTGCTATTGGTATTGCTATCCCAAGAACTAAATTACTTTCTATTTCTATTAGATAAGAAAGAAAAAAGAAAGAAAGAGAAAGAAAAACAAAAAAGAAAGAAAAGAAAGAAAGAAAGAAAGAAAGAAAGAAAGAAAGAAAGAAAGAAAGAAAGAAAGAAAGAAAGAAAGAAAGAAAGAATTGTTAGAATGGATTGGAAAGACACAGGTGTTGAACCACCTTGAATGGCTTTAAGCCAGTTGCTATCTCAAGCCAAATCTTATAGGGTTGCTATGGAAATAAAATTAGGGATTCCTTGTACCAATAAATTTGAAGTGCCAGAAGAAAACGGGATACAAATGCAATTAATACAATTATTACATCTAAAATACAACCTGATAATTTGCGACAGAAATTTTTCTCTACCTGATAATCCACATTACCCACAAAGTAATTTGAATTATCCACATATATTTCCACACTCTTATCATTTTCAACAGAATATGAACAGCCAATATATAATGTTTAAATATTATCTGTTGTTCTCAAATTTGAGCTAAAAATATATTCATGCTATCCAATTTGCACATGCTTGAAAGAACTTTAGCCAAGAAAGAGGTAAAACATATTATTATTATTAGAGATTGTTCACAATGCTATATTTACTCAAAATATCACCAAATATAAGCTGAATCCACTCCCATCAAAATAGAAGACTGGACAGAGACAACTTTCCTGCCTCCTTTACTTTGTTCTTGGCAATTCTAACCTGAAGCTCCTATTTTAAATGCATTTTTTTTAAAAAAAGACTACTCTCTTTTAAATACATAGTGCTAGATAGCAAATTATATTTCAATGGTCCAATAGTAACAAATGGAATTGCCAATAACCTTATGGTGAAAATGTAAATACATCAGTGATTCTATAATGAATATGATCTTTTGTCTATTTCCCATTAATTATTCAAATCAGAGGTAGAAATACAAAGCAGCTTAGGTTCTGCATACCACAGTGAATGGAGTAGCCAACCATAGAACTTAGCACTTAGATTTATATACAGCTTCACAGTGCTTTACAGCCCACTCTAGGTGGTTTAAAGAGTCAACATATTGTCCCCAACTATCTGGGTCCTCCTTTTACCCACATTGGAAGGATGGAAGTCAACCTTGAGTCTTGGTAAGATTAGTAGCCTGCAGTCCTGCACTCTAACCACTGCGCCATCGAGACACAGTGGTTAGAATACACATCATCTCAACCAGAGATTTGCCATGGTGATGACAGGAACAACCTGAACTAATAATGGAAGAATCTGAACCTAACAGTGGACTGAGCTGAGAGTTTTGAAGCATCAGAAGAGTCAGCACTGACAAAAAGAAAACCCACCCAGGAATGAATCACCTGCTCACAAGTGAGACCTCCAGGTACCTTTTTAAAAATCATGCCAACTTATAGGACTAGGAAATATTCATTTTTCTGTGTGGTTGCCACATTTTCTGGAAGAACTCACATCTGACATATGACAATCACCAAATCTATTCACCTTTAGGAAACCATTAAATTGATCTATTCCATATGTCTTTAATTAAATAATGCCATCTATCTGGACCTAGTATGTATGTTAGGTCTTAGAATAGGACTGTCAAACTTGTGGCTTGTGGGCCAGATGTGTCACACCTGGTTTAGCAAAGGGGGAAAGAGTCCCAATATGTCACATGATACCACTGTGACGATGTGATTTTGACATCCCTGACTTATAAAGTAGCATCTACTCTCTGGAAAAGTATCCCCCAGAGTTCTCTATGGTCCCATCCTAAAGATACTCACAAAATTATTGAAAACTGGCTATTCTCCTAGGCATTGGGACAAGGATGTGTACTGTGGCCTTTTAGAGTTTTTTTTCTTAAGTAATATCTTCTAGAGGCACATGATATATGTTTCTATTGTTAGCGCTTTCCTACTTTGGAGTACTTTTTAAACTTGTAAAGTGCCCACAATCCCATGGAGTCAGATGGCTTCTGAATAGAAATAAGATAAAATATAAAATCTAGATGACTGTAATTAATAAGAAAGTGAGGATACTGAAATGCTAGGCAAGTAGTGATAGAGTTTGCAAATCTGATTTTTGATTGTCATCATCTTCACATTGTAACAGACCAGTGTTTGAGTAGAAGGCTAAACTTCCAATTGGTCAATGAGTCTGATTTCCAGGTGACTATAAATCCAAGTTCCATTTTGAACTGTCTATGGTTTTTACCATTCACAGACTAACAAAGAGCATATTTGAAAGAAATTCTTATGTAGCAAATAAAAAAAACATTAAAACATTTAACACAACCCTCTAATGTATTATGCATAGTTCATTCTTGTATATCTTAAAAGAACAGCTTGTTATTGAAGAAGTATTTTTATTGCTGATCTTTCTGCCTTTTTGTTTTTTAAATTAAATAGAGAATTGATGCTGATCTTTTTTTTTCTACCAGTGTTAATTTGACTAATAAAATATATTAGAAGACAAAACAAATGAAAGTGTATGAATGGTGATTATTAAAAGAATGAATATCAAAAACAACCCAGCTGGAAACACAGGCAGTAATCCTAATGGACCATTTGTAATACATTTTCACAAATGTACACACTGTATTTTATGCATATTTTCAAGTGTCCAGGCATTAGCCATCCAGGTCAACTTTATTATAAAAGTGTGTGAAGAATGCAAAGTAAGTACCAATAAATTGATGAATGTTAATGATACTTAGAGTAGTAGCATGAGAAAAATTTGGAATTTATTGTAGAAAAAGCTGTTATCATGTAGCCTTTGGAACAGGTTTTCCTGAAAACTGAAAGCTGCAGCCATCTGCAAACCCAGAATTGCATTTTCAATTATTGAAAATGTCTATGCTGGGATTCAGTAAGGAACACCTTGACCATAAACTAGGAGTCCAAATTTTTTATCGCTTCACTATTTACTATGCGGTATTGAACAAATCATTGTTCTGCTTCCATTTTGCACCTGTAAGGTAGACATGCTTGTAATCAAATCCACTACTAAAGAAGAAAACTTTTTATTTTTTTTCCTTTTTGAAGAATTATTTGCATATTGCTTCCGTGAAACAATACTCCAATCATTAAAGACAAATGTATGGAAGCTTGGATTTGAAAAATTTCAGGCTTCTTTTGTAACACAATTATGGAAAAAATATAGTTGCCCACTTTTGTAATCCAAACTCTTTGGCATCATGCTGGATTTATGGATATTCTTGTTAAGCAGTATTAAAGGCTAATGCTGCCTATTACATTTTGTAAGCCACTATTCAGCTACCATACAGCAGAAAGTTATTACCTTAACCTTTCCTGAAACCAAGCTGATGTTTTAAAGAATTTTCATGAAGAATTTCAGGTCCAGACTCTGAGTGCCATATATAATATACAATATGTAACATACATATAGAATATAGAATATATAATATACAATGATCTAATACATATTGATTTACAGAAGACAATGATGAAAAAGCACTACGCAATCTAAAACCATCTCTATCTATTGGACTGGACAGAATATGTGCCTACTTCTTAAAAAAGCTACCCACTGCCATAGCTGAACCCTCTAAGCATAATCTTTAAAAAAATCTTTCAGGACCAGCTCCTTGCCAAGACTATGGTCACAAGCCACGGTCATCCCCATCTTCAGAATGGGAGACCCAAGCCTAGTTGAAAATTACAGACCAATCTCTTTATGCTGCATCACCTGTAAAGTCATGGAATCAATTAGTAACCAATCCATCATTCTCCACTTAGAAACAAACAACCTACTCTCTAATAAACAATTTGGTTTCAGGAAAAAACTATCCTGTAATCTCAACTTTTACACTGCAAAAACATATGGATTACACAACTCGATCAAGGCAAACCAATAGACACAATCTACATAGACTTCTGTAAAGCCTTTGATTCAGTGGTACACGACAAACTACTCCTAAAACTAAAATCTTACAGTAACTCTGGACACCTGCATAACTGGATAGAAGCATTCCTGTCAAAAAGACAACAAATGGTCAAAATTGGGAGCGTCCTATCAAATTCTGTACCTGTCAACAGTGGTGTCCCCCAAGGCAGTATTCTAGGACCAACTCTTTTCATACTCTACATAAATGACCTCTGTGATCATATCAAAAGCAACTGCGTTCTCTTCGCTGATGACGTAAAGCTATTCAATACCACAGACAATACTGCTACCCTTCAAAAAGACCTTGACTATATATCAGAATGGTCAAACAAACGGCAACTTCAAATCTCAACAAATAAATGCTCTGTCTAACATATTGGCAAAAAAAATCAGAAAATAAAATACAGGCTTGTTGATGATCCAAACTTGGTCAAGGATCTTGGCGTACTCATCTCAAATGACCTAAGTGCTAGAGCCCACTGTAACTACATAGCCAAAAAGGCATTAAGAGTTGTTAACCTACATAGCTTTTTCTCTGGTAATATCACACTACTAACTAGAGGATACAAAACATTTTCTAGACCAATACTCGAATACAGCTCATCAGTCTGGAACCCACATTACGTATCTGATATTAAGACAGTTGAGAAAGTCCAGAAATATTTCACAAGAAGAGTTCTCCATTCCTCTACTCGTTGCAGGATATCTTATGCCACCAGACTCAAAATTCTAAACCTAGAAAACCTAGAACTACGCTGCCTTCGGTCCGATCTAAGTATAGAAATTTGAATTTCATTAGATTCTATTTTGTTCCTTGACTTTTCTTCTCACATATCAAATTCTTTCTTTATTTCATAAACAAAGACCCACCTATGTGCATTATAGTTTAGGTACATATTTATTATGGGTTTTGTGTACTATCAATGCTGAGTAGAGATTTGTAGTTAATTTTACATGTTAGAATACAGCGGGTGACTTCCGGTTGCAGCACTGTGGCAGGGTGGGGAGAGAGGAGCAAGCTCTGCTCTCTCATCCCCAATCTGCATGTTTGGAGGCTCCGGTGAGGGGCATGTAGACCCTGGAGGGGAAGACGAAGGTGTGAGGAAGCCCGAGGAAAAGTTTGACAGTGGTGGCTGTTGACAGCTTCGAGGGAGACCTCATTTGCTCGGATGTGTGAGTGATCAGCCATCTCGATGGCAGACCAAAGTCACATCGCTTTAGCCCAATGAGGAAGATACCAGAGCATGAACAGCGTTTTTGGCATCAATTGACGGATTGAACTTGGAGTGAAGGAGACAGAAAGTGAAAGTTGAGGAGAGAAACGGCAGAGAGAGACGGCAGAACTGTGAGTCTTAAATAAGAGGACGGAAGTCTGAAGGGAAACGGCGATCCGGCGGTGAAAGCAAGGAACTCTTAAGAAAGAGATCAAAGCTGATTTAATTGATTAAAGATTGACTGGTGTCTTGGACTTGTTTTGAAAAATTTGGAGTTGATTTAGACTGATTAACTAGGAATTTGGAGTTTAACCTGATGGATCTGTGATTTGTAAAAGAAGAACAGTGGAAAAAACAGTAAGAGACAGGACTAAACCGAAGAATGGAAGTGACATTTTGAGATTATACAGAGAGAAGAGAAGCTGATGTAACAGACTGTGACTAAACAAAACGTGAACGGACAAGGAAAGGAAAGTGATTGAATATTACTGGACTTCTTTTCATAGAATATAATTAATGAAATAACATTTTGATTAAGGTTTGATTGAATTTATTAAGAATTTAAAAGTTTAAATGATATGAAACTGTGAAAACTGGTGAAATACTATTTTGATGATTATCAATTGATTGATTATTAACAACTAATGAAATAAGTAAGGTCAAAATATAAGAAGTGGAATATAGAATTGTTTAAAGGAAACCAAACTTTACAGTTAAAGATAAAGAATACAGTTGATATACCATAATATAGTAATATAAAATAGTTGTATAAGAACAATTTACAGCAAGTATATTTTAGGATATTATATTATACTCTTTCTCTCTTTTCTCTCTCATTTTGATATTATCCTTCCTGTCATCCCTTTAGCTCTCTCCTTTATCTTCTTTAATTTTGGTGATTCAGTTAGTTTCAGATTCTATAAAAGATTGAATCAAATCTGAATAATTTAGAATATCATAAGTGGGAAAAGATATTTATATTCTAAGGAAAACTACTGAATAGAACTAATAACAAAAGAAAAATTAAATAGTGAATGGTAAAGTGGGAAGATATCTACAATAAAGTTAGGAATATGACCAGTACTACAACAGTGAACCTGAAAGGGAAAAAACCAATGTCTGGTTCATCAATGTCTATTGCATCTCCAGCAGGCCAAAAAACAATAGAAGGAATGTTAAATATGGAAAAGATGAACAACGCAGCCCACAGACAGACAATGCAAGCAACATTAACAGCTATTCAGGAAACGATGCTTAAAATGCAGGAGACAATAGTTAATATCCATACAGATATGAAGATGGAAATGGGAGAAATGAAGGGTAAGATTCAAAATTGAAAGGAGAATATGGGAACGATCCAACAGACACTGGAGAAGAATGAATGAAGAATAAAGAATATAGAAACTAAAGCTGAACAAACAGATAAGAGATTGGAAGGGATGGATAGGAAAGTAATAGAGATGAACAGAGACTTAGAATATTCGATTATCCATCTCAAAATGGAACGTGCAGCATTCTATTTGAGGTTCCAAAATGTATTGGAATCCAAAGACGAAGACCTGGGAGACACAATGTCCCACTTAATAGCAGAGGCATTGCAAAGGGACCAGCAGGAAATAGTGATAGAATTAGATGAGGTCTACCAAATCCATACAAACTACACCAGACGAAACAAGCTGCCTAGAGAGGTCCACATCAGGTTCGTCAGAAAAAATGTAAGAGATATTATATATAGAATCACCAAGGATGAGCTGATGGTGTATAAAGAAAAAGAGATCATGACCTTGAAACAAATTCCGAGGCAGGTAAGAGAGTTGAGGAAGGACTACAGATCTCTGGCAATACTCCTGAATAAATGAAACATCTGGTTCCGATGGCTGGTCCCTGAAGGAATGCTGGTGACGTGGCAAGAAAGAAGACTAAAAATTGATAGTATTGAAAAGGCGCAAGAACTTTACTATCAGTTGATGGAAACAGAGGAAGAGGGGAGCAGTAAAGAAGAGTCAGAAAGCAAGAGTCAGGAGGACCAACAAGAAGATCAGCAACAGGGAATACAGGAAATGGACCAAGAAGAGAGAAGCAAAGAAAAGAGAGAATACCCAAGGAGAGAAGGACTAAGAACAATACCCCAAAGAGAAGCAAGAACAAACAGAAGATTTAGGTCGACTCAGAATCAACAATGGAAGAAGAGATTAAATTACTCTCAATAAACATCAATGGATTAAACTCCCAGATCAAGAGGAAACAAATATTAACCAAATTAACTAAACAAAACGTTGATTTTATATGCCTACAGGAGGTACATATCCAAAAACAGCATAAAAAATATCTAGAATATCCCAAGTTGGGTGTATTATTTAAAGCATTGGCAGATCAAAAGAAAAGGGGGGGTGGGTAGCAATTTACGTAAAAAAGGGGATAAATGCAAAAAAAAATCTATGCAGATGAACAAGGCAGAATTTTAATGATACAAATTAATTTACATCAAAAACAATTACTATTAGTGGGGATATATGCCCCTAATGATAACCAGAAGAAGTTTTACAAGGGACTGTATGATAAAATAATTAGTGTAGGTGAAGAAAATATTTGCTTGACAGGGGACTTTAAGGCCATTGTTGATGTTAAGAAAAGACTATGTTAGTATGGAAGGGACTAGGAAGAAAAAAATAAGAGAATTTTACCAAAAGTTTTTTTTTATTTAACACATGAGACCAATTTGAAAGATATATGGAGGAAGAGGGATCCAAATGAGAAGAAATAAACATTTTATTCTAGTCCACAAAAATCATGGTCCAGAATCGATATGGTATGGGTTAATGGGGCAATCAAGAAAGACATTAGTGAAATAGAGATAATGCCTAATATATGGGCTGACCATAGCCCGGTTAAAATTACATGGAAAGGACGTAGTAAATGGAAAAGGAGATGGATATTAAATTCACAAATAACAAAGGAAAAAGAATATATCTCAAGAATAAAAAATGAGTTAGAAACATTATTTAAGGTTAATCTAAAACAACATACTAGTTTACAAAATTTATGGGACACTACAAAGGCCTTCATGAGAGGGATATCAATAGCCTATATAGCTAAGAAAAATAAAGAAAAATGGAAGAAACTGAATGAATTACAAGAAAGGATTAAAAAATTTGAATATGAGCTCCCAAAAGACCCAAAGAATATGGAAGTTAAGAAAGAAATAGGGATGATTAGACATGAACTAAATTCAATAGATATTGAGGAAAATGCATGTAACTTAAAAACTCTTAAACATAATTTATTTGAATCAGCAAATAAACCAAGAAGGTGGTTGTCCCATAAATTAAAAATAGAGAAAGAGAAAAGACTAATTCAGCAACTCAAGGATGAGGAAGGGACAGTGTATTATCAGATGAAGGAGAAAAAGAGAATTGCGCAAAGATATTTTGGCGAGCTTTATAAGCAAGAAGATGTTAGGGAAGAAAACATTAGATACTACTTGGAGGGAAACGGTCTGAGCCCAATCTCAGAAGAAAATAGAGAAATACTTGATAAAGAAATAACATTAACAGAGTTACAAAAGGCAATACAAAAACAAAAAAATAACAAAACACCAGGCCCGGATGGTCTACCAGGCGAACTATATAAAAATTTATCTGAAATATTTGAACCAATATTACTGGAACTATATAATGAGGCATTAACGCAAGCTAGACTTCCGAGGTCCTGGTCCGAGGCATACATCTCCTCAATTGCAAAAGATGGCACTGATCAACAACTAATTGCAAACTATAGGCCAATCTCATTGCTAAATATGGATTATAAGATATTTATGACAATATTAGCTGAAAGAATGAAACCAATTTTGAGTGAACTTATACATATAGACCAGAATGGTTTCCTGTCAAATAGACAAATTAAAAACAATATTAGGACAGTACTAAATTCAATTGAATACTATGAAGCTCACCCAGAAAAACAGGGAGCTTTAATTTTTTAAAATGCACAAAAAGCATTCGATAATCTCAACTGGAAATTCATGCTATATCAAATTAAAAAGCTGAACTTTGGCACTAATATAGAAAAAACACTACAAGAAATATACTCAAATCAAAAAGCAAGTGTATTATTAAATGGAGATCATACTGAAGATTTTGAAATTGCAAAAGGAGTGAGACAAGGGTGTCCATTATCGCCTCTGTTATTTATCTTGTCTTTAGAAGTGTTGCTAGCTGCAACCAGACAAAACCCAGAGACTTATGGAATTAAGATTAAAAATGAGGAATATAAAGTTCAGGCATTTGCTGATGATTTGGTATTTATAGTGGAAGAGCCAATGAATTCGGGACCAATATTGTTGCAACAAATAGAAAAGTTTGGGGAAGCAGCAGGATTTAAAATAAATAAAAATAAAACTAAGATGATAGTCAAAAACTGTACAACAAAACAGAATGTAGAATTAGACTGCAAATAGTAAAAAAGGAACTGCAAATAGTAAAAAAGGTGAAATACCTGGGAATTTGGATATCACACAGATGTTCATCATTAAAAGAGGGCAATTATGTTAAACTGATTAAGCAAATCAGAAAAGAATTGGAATTATGGGCCAAATTGAAACTGTCTATATTAGGAAAAATAGCAACGTTGAAAATGAATACCTTACCCAAACTAATATATCTATTCCAAATGATTCCAATTAAATTAGGGAAATATTTTTTTATAGAACTAAATAAAATGACATCCAAGTTTGTCTGGTTGGGCAAGCGGCCACATATTAAAATGAAACTATTACAAGATAATAGGAGCAGAGGTGGTCTCGGACTATCAGAATGGGAGCTTTAACACCAGGCAGCGGTGTTGAGTTGGATTAAGGATTGGATTAAATTAAGAGACAAGAGAATCTTAACATTAGAAGGAGATGACCTCTTGATAGGTTGGCATGCTTTTTTGTGGGAAAATAAAAATAATATACATACCTATTTCAATCAACACCTAATAAGAGACTCATTGATTACAATTTGGAAAAAAAATCAAAGGTAAACACTATACAGAAATCCCACAATGGCTGTCAACCATGGAAGCCATAATACATCCAAATAGATTAGACCTACAGAAAATGGTAAACTATGAAGACATATTAGATAGTCAAGGGAAATTAAAATCAAATCAAGAACTGAAGGAAAATGGAATTATAATCGATTGGTGGCCATATTTGCAAATTTAAAATAAATATAAAAAAGACTCAAAAGATTTTGGATTTGACAAAGGGCAGAACCAACTAGATAAAATATTAATGGGAGCGGAATAAAAACTTATAACTAAAATATATAAATATTTATTAGATTTTAAAATGGAAGAGGAAATAGTCAAAAGTACAATGACTGCATGGGCACAGAATTTTGGATACACTGTAGAATTAGAGGAATGGGGAAAAATTATGAATATAAATTATAAATTAATGGTATCTGCAGCATACAAAGAAAACATATAAAATGTTTTATAGATGGTATTTAGCCCCAACAAGATTGGCAAAAATCTACTCCAATATGAGTCCTAAATGTTGGAAGTGCAAATAAGTTGATGGTACATTTTATCACATGTGGTGGATGTGCCCGGAGGCCAGGACATACCAGATTCAAATTAAAAATTGGTTAAAAGAGATCACTGGCTATCAGATTGAGCTTAGACCGGAATTTTCTCTTGCTCCACCAGCAGATTTACAAATCACTTGTCACTGATATCTGATCTGTGAATCAACAAAAAATACCTTCCTTAATCTTGTCATCACTTATTCTTGGAATCATTTGTCTCAAGTAGCAAAAACCTTCGCCTTCCTTGTTCATCACTTTCATAAAAGTTCTCATCAATACTTATTTCATGTGAAGCAGAGACAAAAACAATTTTGTCAGTTCAGCAGGTGTTTCATGTGCCACATTACTTCAGTCCTGGAACCAAATTCATCTGGAGTGGCTATGTCTTTATAATGCAATCCGATGCTTTTGCATGGCTGTCCCATTTTCACATTTAACAATGCTGCCTTCCAAGTAGCAGAGCCACTAATTTTAGATCTCCAGAGTTATTCCAGTTGTATTTGGTTTACTGGATGTGCTTCAACAACAATTTCATGTTTTGGTATGTTTCTTTCATCTGTGCAGTACAGACAATAGAAATACAGAAAGCCATTATATAAAACAGAAAAGTTCTGTAAGATCATACATGATAAGTTAAATTTAGGAAAAATAATAAAAATAAAATTCAATATTTAAATAAAAGCAGATTAGCAAACAAAATCTATAAGATACACCCAATAGTGTTAGGAAGCAAAATCTTTGTTGTCTACTGGCATCTGTAGTTTTAGGCCTCTCTTTCCTGGGCTGAAAAAATGAGCATGACTGTTAAATGATAACAAAGTGATATAGAAGGCAAACTCTCTGTTGCAAAGTAGCGGTTATACAGATGTTTGCAGCCCAGATAAATAAAACCTACTGCTTTATGGATTTATACCTGGATGTTTTTTAGGATAAGATGAAATATATTACCACTTTGTTTCCCCACAGCCAATATCTTATATAATGTGATATTAGCAGAAAGAACAAGCTTGATAGGTAACACTTCCTGTATACAGGATATGATGGGCAGGCGTTCAGACTCTCGATCTACTAATAACTGTACTCTCTTTCTGTGAGGTTAAAAATGGTAGAAGAGACCTTGAACAAACTTCCAGAAAATATGTGAAGCCCTAGACAGGAAGCAAGAAAAGAATCATAGCAGAAGAAGAGAAGAGAGGATGCTGGAAGTGAATGATTGCTTCATCAAATAGGGCTAAGGTTTCTTTGATCACATTTTCTGAATGAAGATCTCCCAGCACAGGGGTGTCAAATTCATGTCGTCATGGCGGTGTCACATGATGTATCAGGACCCCCCCCCTTTGCTAAACCAGGCATGGACATGGCCAGCACGTGCTGCATCCGGCCCGTAGGCTGGGAGTTTGACAGCCCTGTCCTAGCAAGAGATGGGTTGCCTCTTTTTTCTTTCTCCCAAATTCTACAAAGTGGGTGTAATGATTATCCATTAAGCCTTGTGCCAGTTTATAGTAGAAGCCTTCACAAACTTGCCATGAAAACATGAAAATAGCAATTTCTCTGTTTGGTATTGACTTCCTCAGAGAGAGATCAGCTACATCCAGGTTCATTAAGGAAACTTTGCATCCTTTTGATGACCTCTGTTGAAGTATAATTCAAGCACAATAATCCTCACAGTATAAGAAATCAGAGAGTCCCCACAAATACATCAATAGCATGATTTCTTTATTGCTGAAAAACCCTTATGTACCTTGAAGGACAGAACTTTGAAATAATAAGAGATCAGGTTCTATGGTATCTAGTGCATAGTAATTAAACACTAATTAAAACCATTTCACTAAGTACTGACATATAGCATATTTGCATAATCACCCAGTCATTGCTCTATGAGCAGCTAATGGGGAATGATCCAAGAGTTAGTGGCAATTGCTGTTGGACAGCATTTGGCACATAAAAAAATGTAATCCCCATGTTAGAAAGAGAAATAAGGCCCTGAAATTCTCATTGTGGACTTAACAGCATGTGACCGAATGGATCTGTCAAGCAAAATTTTAAAAAAAAAAATCCCCACTGCCTCCATTACTTTCTTCTGGTGAGCTTTCTGTAGTTTCTTTCCTCTGGGCTGTCATTTCTGAGTGATTCATGATGACACAACATCATACAGGTACAGTACTATATAAACATTATTTATTACTACTGCAGCTTTTTGCACAGGAGATGTATGACAGTAGCATAGATACAGGATCTGCTTCATTTACTTCTGGGCATAGGCTGTGTTTAGAAGAGCAGACTTTATGCTTCTGTGTGTGATTTATATTTAACTCAAATAAAATCAATGGGATACCTATCAAACGGAATACAAGATTTGTAAGGTTTCTTATTAGCAGCAGTAAATGACCCTACAAAACTGTAATTCTGGGTGCAATGTTATTGCAGAGACTGAAGCACAAATCCACTCATTTGAAAAATAGTAAATGTTATTTTTGAATCAAACAGAGGCACTTATGATGATGATTAGAAGCCCTGCAGTGTGCAAATAATTGTAATGTTTTATACCAGTTGTCCTTAGGAGTACAGTGGGAGGATAACTGGCAAGAAAAGTAGGAGTCATTGGAATAAACTTAACAATTTCTAAACCATAGCTGTGTGTGTGTGTGTGTGTGTGTGTGTGTGTGTGTATTTTCAGCTTCTTTTCTATCTTTATTGCAATATTCAAGACTTTTCAGAGTACTCCAATTTTGTCTAAAACAAATTATTTCAGGCAAACTCAGATCTCCACTCAGATAGACTAAATTAATCAGAAGCCTAAACTTAAATACCATTCAAATTTGCCAGGAAAATTCCTCACTTTAGCTAGATCTCAGTTCTAAACACTGTTTTCTTATTTGTCTTTTGAATTGATAACACTGTGTTTTTCCTTCATTTTATTTGCGTTTCATTCTTAGGTATGTTGACTGTAACTAATAATCTCCCAAATGAGAATAATTAAAATATCTGGCATATCCGCTATTGCTCAAATAGCAATAGAAGTTTCCATGTATATTAATAAGCAATAGCACTTATATATTAGCCCATAGTGCTTTGCAGCAGTCTCAGGGCAGTTTATAGAGGCAGAATACTGCCCCAACAATCTGAGTCCTCATTTTTACTGACTTTGGAAGGGTTGAAGGCTGAGTCAATCTTGAGCCAATCAGGATCGAACTGCTCGCTATAGGCATTGTTTGCTTGCAATACTGCTTTCTAACCACTGCAACATCATGGCTCCTGTACAATATTCATTGTATTATAATAATTCTGTATTTGCATATAACTCTTATAGCAGAAGAAACTTCAGTATGTGTAGCAGTTCAGTTTTACTTAATAGGTATATTTTGGGTATGTGAAGAAGCTGTGGCTTCAATGTGTTTTCCATTTCTCCCTCCCCCCAAAGTTAAAATAGCATATCAAATAGCAAAAAATACCAAAATAGTTCCCATATCTCCAGTTGCCTCAAATATCATTTTAAGGCAGTATGTACCTCTTCCTGTGAAATCACCATGCAATTGGATATACAATCAATATGCCTTAGTCAATATGTATTAGGAGACTATCTGAAATTTGATAATCTGGTAACACTATAAAATCTCAGAAAGAACCAACAGACTCTTACAATCGTGTGGCATCACTATAGTACACCAACCAACTAAAGCCCTCCAAATGAAAAAAAAAAAGCAGGGGTTATTTCAATATACAATGTAAGGACTGTAACAATCTCCATATAGAACAGACAAGTAGAAGAATAGTGTAGCTCACCGACAAACACCAACTAGCTGTCAGAAGACATGACAAAAATACCCTGATCTAACAACACATAGACAGACTCAACCATAGTTTCAATTGGGAAACTATTAGCACCTTAGACAAAACCACATCGAAAAATGTTAGAGAATTCCAGGAGACTTGGCATTTGGACAAATCAGGAATCAATGGGCTCATAAAAGTAAACATCATTTGCATACCTTTCTGAAGATACAATAAAAGATCTAGAAAGGAACCCAAAAGATTAAAATACATCCTATCCAGCAGCCCACGTTCATTTATCCGTTTAATAGTCACCAAATCCATATCTTCCATTTATTTTGGATCTATGACAATCAGTGCAGCTTGTTTTATGTTGTTCTACATCTTCCAAAATATCCAATTTTTTTCTAATATTATATTTCGACTATCTTTTGAGTAAAGATAGTTCTTCATTAATAAAGACCCATAAAACTATTTTCATCCCAGCTGGTAAATGCCATTTTCTTTCCTCATCCTTTCAATTTATATATCAAATTATTCAAAATTTGTGTTAAACGTAGTCTTCCATTGCATACAATATGGTGTGGCTATGCTAATCAACCATTAGCTGCTTTATAAAGTGAATTGTTATTATCTCTTGCTGTTTTCTATATGTGTATTTAAATTAATCTAATCAATTTATGGAAATTTAATAGTTAACTGAGCTAATTATCTGATGTTACTTGTAAATATTAATTCTACTTCTGAGTTAGTATAAGCTCATTCTTTCCAAATTCCCAACAACTAGTAAATCTGTTGTGAATGAGCAGTACTTCAGTTCACTCTTTTAAACTTAGAATCATGATGTACTATACAAACGTCAGCAACTTTAAGATGCATGGATTTCAGTTCTCAAAACTCCCCCATGAATGCTGGCTGGGGAATTCTGGGAGTTGGAGTCCATGCTTCTTAAAGTTGCTGAGGTTGAGAAATATGGTACTATATTTTATTTTGTTGGATATATCATCCCTGTTCACCGAATTGTTTCCTTTCACAGTGAAAAATAGAAGAAGAATCTGCTGAAGTTATATTTCCATCTTTATTCTGTTGTCAATTTGTATATGAAAGAGTGAAAGCTGGGAAAACCAAAAGCCACTTATTTCGCTAATTACTCTCAAAGCTTGTCCCCAGTGGTTCTGGAGAGTCATGTCCTGTTTGAAAAATATACAATATAAACTTTTATCTGCTGTATGTTTATCTTGCTCTCTCTCTTTTTCCTGCCTTTTGTCCTTTTTCTGCCACTTAACTGTTTTTAATATTTGCTGATCTTAATGAACATGAAATTGTAATTTTGCTAGTTGTGTTGAGCAGCCTATGTATTTGCACTGATCTAGATATAAGCACTGTGTGAGAGAGTTCTAGATGGGAATTAAACTGAAAATTATCCACAGTAATTTTCCAACATATTTAACCCTCTTGTAAAGACACGATCTCAGAAGATGTTCAAACTGTGCAAGTCAGGTACATTTTGCTATCACTGTTAAATTCATTTTAAGCCAATTACATACATTAGACACATTTCTTAGATAATTCAAGAAAGGTCCTTTTTAGTGATAAGGTTAGCTGCTGTTTTAAAATTCTTTGGAATATCTGTCTGTATTTATGTTAAAGTTGCTTCCTGCTGTTTTAAAAATCAATCTTTTAGTACAAACCATTGTGGTAAATAAAGAAAAAAAAGGGGGAATGGTTTCACTCTGAGGCATGGCTATTTTTCTGAAGACCTGTTTTGCACATAAATGTGGAAGAAGGAGAAACCATTGCTCAAGAAAGAATTTGTAAAACACAAGTATCCTACAAAAAAGCCCTGTGTGGATTTTAACACAGCAGCATGCTAGCTTCTGTGTCTCCTACATTTAATATGTACTGTTTGCAATTCCATGTCAGTTATTTAGACAAGGTGTTTCTTTTACCCCGTGAAATTTGTCACAGATTGGAGAACCAGCATAAACAGATCTGTGATTTATAACCCCCCTTGCTATCAGGATGTGCTTGGGTCTCTAAGGATCAGCAAGCTATAACATATTCAAACTCTGTCTAGGTTGCTCCTGTCTATGCTGGAAAATCAAACTGTTCTGGAATATTTGCTTCACTCTGTTATTTGACGTAAGCATTTTCAATTTGCTTCTTCCAGCGACTTTAATTGAGTAGTTTCACTGAAATCCTCCACATGCTGAATGCCCTTCAATGGGATTAAAGTATATGGAACTTTGCTCTGGATTACAACCATAATTAATCACCAGTGTAAGTATTAGTTACATAGATGGAACTGATGTTCTGAGGAGCTGTAGTAAAACTCACACAGACAGGAAACATGTTGTTCCAGTTTCTGTATCAGTGCTTTCAGGTATACATTTTATGTCAGCTATATTAACATTCTACATTATTAAAATGCCATTTTGTTTTGGAGTGTGAATTAGTACTTTTTCAGAACAAAGCCTATGGAAACAGATTAATTAATGATATATTCATACGCCAATTTCCCCTCATCTACCCACCCTCTCTCTCTCTCATACATCCACATATATACACACATAAACAAGGTAACATTTTAGCACTAAACAAAAGTATAGACGAATGCTTATTCATAGAAAATTCAACTGAATTCAGTAGGAACTACTTCCAAAAAATAGATTAAAAATTCATGTTTTCTGTTTAATGTGCCACTTCAACCACTAAAAATCTCTCATATTTTGTCATGCGCTGGTTTATGCATGCAGATTATAAGAGAATAATCAGCTAACCTAGCATGCAGCTTAAGAGAGAAAATGGATGTTGTGCTGAGTCACACTAAAGTATGTATTGGTTTGCATTAACATAGTCAGATCAGATTTTCTGATTCATGGCTTAGTATTTTGTCTTGTTGGAAGTTAAAACCCACCCCTCTCCTAAAATAATGAAATATTTTAGGATATACTGAAAAGGCAGAATATTTTCCCTCAAAGAGAAGTAGAAACTCAGAGAGTCAGAAACTCACCCCTCCCTTTGTTAATGGGCCATTAAGGCCTGGGCAGTCTATTCTACATAACAAAGATCTACCCCCTTCAGGTAGAGCCATAATAGGAATATCCCAAAGCTGTTTCATTGCACCATCACCCAGCAAAACTCAACCAAGCCTGGGACTCAAAAGACAACTTACAAAGTTACCCCTGCATGGCCCCATGGGAATCTGACAACCAGTCAGAACACAAGCTCAAATTCAAAGCCCAACAGAGGGCATAAAATCCAGGCATTCAGCATCTCTTCCCATTTTTCTTTGCTCAGGAGCTCCAAGGCATGTGATCCTGTCCACCATTAAACCATCTTCCCAAACAGCCTCCATGTTTCCAGTGTCTTTTTCCCCACTTGAACTCAGAAGGATATTTCTGATATCCACTGATGTGGTTTATTCAGTAAATCAATATTAAATCATGGCTTGGTTTTGTATATGAGAATTATAGTGAGTCTATTATATGTACAAAGGTGAAAAGATTTTATTTTACCCATAATGAAGGCCTGGATGGCAAAGATGATGGAATTTGTTGAGATGGCCAAACTGACAATTTTAATTGGAGATAGAACATTGCCTAAGTTTAATGCCAATAGGAAACCCCTTGTTTATTTTTTGTATGAAACAGGAAAAAATGAAATTATATGGTTCTGATTGGAAAAATATAGAAAGCAAATGTAAACAAAGTTATAACCATATAGTAAGAGGTTAGTCTCCATTTACACTTGTAACTGTTGTAAAAAAATAATAATTGGAAGTAATTTCTTTATGTTCTTTTTTCTTTTTTTTCCATTCTAAATATTTATCCTTGTTAGCTGTTATCTTTCACTTTAAAATTCATTGATTTTAAAATATCAATATAAAAATTATATTTAAAAAATTGTTTGGAACAAAGTTTGCCCTAATTTTGTAGCATCGGGTGTGACATTCCTGTTTCCTTGATTCATGCCACTTTCTCTTGAGGAATCTAATTGAACACATCTGTTCCACTCAATCTTTATGTAGGTACAAAGACTGAAGATCCTTTTCTGACCAGGCTGCAGGTCAGGTGACTCAGCTAGACAGTATTCTTCTGCAAGGTAGCTAATTACCAGACTGCTTCAGAATTATAGGTTCATGTTCCAAAAAATCCTATTTTTCTACGAAGCATCTGACAATTCCCTGGTTCCTGAGTTGCATGGTCAGAAGTTGTCAGGCCCTCCAATTCAGAATTCTCAGCTCAACCCATAACTTCAGATTCATCATAGGAGCTATGTTTCCATATTTTCAATGAAGTGGCAAGTGCATGATTTATTTTGTTTAGCTCTTGATTTCTCTTCTGATCTTCATTTGCAATTGGGGAAGATACACAATCAAATTAGCATCCTTAAAGTTCATATCTCAGGTCACTTTTGCTGCAGCAGATTCGGCAAACAGCAAGAGTCTATGAGAAGTCTTCTTCCTTAAGAGATGGCCTTTAGTTTGGAAAACAATACCTTTAATGAGATTAACTACTGCTGAAATTCTTCAGCATATTCAAAAGGACTCTATGGAGGATTTGTGTTGAAGGCCTTTTTGCATTTTTAATATAGGTTCCAATTATTAACATTGATCTTTCATTCATGAAATTACAAAATAAAACACCAAATAATATACCCTTAAGGATTCTTAAAAGAAATGAAAGACTTTAAACATCATATCCACTGATGAAATATAAACTAATTATAATTTATGGCAGGAAGGTGTTTTGTTGTTAAACAGAAATAAAGAGAACATATAATTTGGATCACTCCAGAAGGAAAACCCATCAGTGTGAATTTGAGTGACATTTCAAGACTGTATTGAATAGAATAGAATAGCTGGAAGGTACCTTGGAGGTCTTCTAGTCCAGCCCCCTGCTCAAGCAGGAGACCCTATACCATTTCAGACAAGTGGCTGTCCAGTCTCTTCTTAACAAACCTCCAGTGATGAAGTGCCCATGATTTCTGAAGGCTGTTAGGAAGTTTCTCTTTAATTCCAGCAATTCCATTACTTCTCTCATTGATTAGTTTCTAACCATTGTTTCTTATCCTGCCCTCTGGTGCTTTGGAGAATAATTTGACCCCTAGTCTTTGTGGCAGCACCTCAAATATTGGAATACTGCTATCATGAAACCCCTAGTTCTTCTTTTCTCTAGACTAGGCAAACCCAAATCCTGAAACCATTCTTCATATGTTTTAGTCTCCAGGCCTTTGATCATCTTAGTTGCTCTTCTCTGAACCTTTTCCAAACTCTCAACATTTTTTTTTTCAGTGTGATAACCAGAATTGCTTGCAATATTCTAGGTGGTCTTACTAAGTTTTATAAAGTGGCACTAACACTTCATATGATTTTGATTCTATGCCTCTGTTTATATGTATTAGCGTTCTTGGCTGCTGCCGCATACTGCTGGCTCAGATTCAAGTGATCATCCACTAGGTCTCCAAGATCCCTCTCAAAGTTACTGTTTTTAAGCCAGGTCTTGCCTAATCTCCACTTGTACCTTTGGTTTTTCCTGCCTAAATGTAAAACTTTGCTTTTCTCCAAATTAAGTTTCATGTTGTTCATCAAGTTCTTTTTGAATCCTGAGCTTGTCTTCTGGGGTATTGTCCATTTCTGCCAGGTTAGTGTCATCTGAAAATTGATGAGTTCCCCTTCTATTCCCTCATCTAAGTCATTTATGAAGATATTGAAGGCCACTGGGTCTAAGAGGAAAGCTTCTGTTACCCTACTGCTTACTTCCCTCCATGTAGATGTAGTCTCATTAAGGACTACTTGTTGAATATGGTTTGTCATCCACTACAAAACCATCTGATGGTGATGCTCTCTTTTGATGTATGCTTTTGATAAATACATGCCTTTTATCTTCTATACCCATTTAGTTATTAAATTCTTTTTTAATCCTAACCATGTAAAGAGAAAAAGGAAAGAGAAGTGGGTAGGGATGGAGATGAAAAAAAATGTAATAAATAAAAAAATGTGGAATTTTGTAACAAATACCCCACAACCTGCTGTTCTTCAAAAATCCAGGCACATTTTATTCTTTTCCCTCCCACTTTCTTATTTGCATTTTTTCACAACTTATCTATTTATTCTTTTTTCAGTAAACTTGGTAAGATGATAATCAAGATCTAAAGAGCTGAAAAAACAGGAGCAAGGAAATAATTTGCAAGACATAATGTTGTCTTACTCTACTAAAATATACTAAAATATGTCCGATATGATAGTTTAGAGATAATCCTACTTTTTATGGTATTTATTTTAAAACATACTCATGTTATAGATGTCAGAGTTATTTGATCTTCAAGACTTGGACACACCACAGCATAGCAAATCTGTACAAATGCTTTATTGCAACACACACCTTCTCAACAATAGGCGATTACTCTGGGTCAACTCCCCCCTTCTAGCCTTTGCAGGATGATGTTGCCACATAAATATGTCATTAATATTCAATCCTTTGATGCACATTCTTTTAATACTCAATTCAAACCAAAGTCACAAAGTCTTCAAGATAACATACATCATTTCCTTTGCCTTTCTCAAAAAATTCTTGTACTATTGGAATGAAGTGTTTTTTCTCCAGTGGTCAATCTGGGCAACCTGGTCTACCCAATTATGGGACGGAGCATACTGCTTCCATTTATTTCTTTGTCAGTAAAACATAATTTTAACATTGGAATGAAGTGTTGTTTCAATGTGGTTGCTTCTTTTCTAGTTGCTGCTGAACTTCAAGCAAAACTCCAAGCTCCAGGCAGGATTTTCACCAGGATAAGCTGCTTACCATAGCTTGTGATCCTGGCAGTTGAATGAAAATACTCTTCCTTGATAAGAAAATGTAAGGGTTTCTCTGTTTCCAGTCATGTCCAGCTTAGAACACAGTCCTCATCTTTGTTTCCTAGCTGAGGAATCAGCGCTGTCTGACAATGTATATTCCATGGTCATGTAGCCAGAATAGCTATATGCCAAAGGCTGATGGAATACTGTTACTTTCCCGCTGAAGTGGTACCTATTAATTTACTCACATCTGCATGCTTTCAAACTGCTATGTGGGCAGGCACTGGGGCAAGAAAGTTAGCTCAACAGGTCTTTGAAAACACCAGGGTGTGGTGTTGCAGCTTGAATGCCTGTGAGTAAATGTATTAGTGCATGTCTGAATGCATGAGGAAGGTGCAAGGGAAATGTTTCTGTCTGCCTATACTGTTTTTCCTATAGCACAGGCAGAAATCCAAACTTCATTCTCTTGCAATTGAAAATGCACGTTAGTGATCAAATAGATCTGAAGGAGTCCAAATAGACCAGGTATCATTTTTGTTAAAGTGTTACAAATTATGCTTCTAATGTATGGCAGTCAGAATAGAATATATTCTATTTTCTTTTAAATTGATTTGGCCACACAACTGTTATGCTCTGTTTTTTGCTACTGAAAACAGAGCATTAAGCTCTCTTATTTATATTCTTTGGTGTCAACAGCAAACTGAGCTTTCATCAACATTATGAAATGTGTGTTGTTATGTTATGGCACAAACTCTGCCCTTTACTGCTGGTATGGAATACAAAAAAGAGAGCTTGTATTTGGATGATGTGATATGTATTTTGTCATTTGGTTCATCCATGCCCATGCTTATATTATATAGTACCTCATGATTAAGTGTAGATTATTTTACTCTGGGAATAAGATTGAACACACATATACTTATTTTATACTCTCCAGTTCTTTCAACATATAAATTTGTACATAATTCTAAGCAGAAAAAAATATTTCCACTGATTCTGTTCTGTTAAGAATTGTGAAGTCCCATATAATCTCAGGTTATTTGTGAAAAGTTTTGCCTCCCAGCAAAACAGGAATTTGGTGAGATGGCAACCATGGTTCTCAGACTGTGGAATACCCTTATGCGGTGGTGGGCTGTTGCCAGTTTGGACCGGCTTGATTGTACCAATAGTTCTGACCACTGACTGGGCCCACCCTGGTGCTATCCTGTTGTATATATATGGCTTGCTCACACCACCCGCATCATAAAGATGTTAGTGCAGTTAACTCATGTTGGAGAGTCTTTTGCTCAGTTAAGCCAAGTACTGGAGAACAGTCAAGTTTCTAGAGAGCTGTCCTGGTATAAGGCCTGATCAGCAACACATATAAAATGCTGGACAAACTACAAGTCACTGGGAATATGGTCCATTAAATTTAGTGAGACTTGTTCTTGAAAGACATCTACAGGATTGTATTTTAAAGTATTCAGATATTTCTGTTTCCTCCCTTCTAGATAGCCTATTATCTTACATGGTGAAATTGTTATTACAGGACCTAAAAGACGACATGCCACTGAAACATATTTCTCCTTTGTACTGAATATTATTTATTTATTTGTCTATCTGTCTATATATTTTCTGTATCTATCTATCTATCTATCTATCTATCTATCTATCTATCTATCTATCTATCTATCTATCTATCTATCTATCATCTGTCTATCTCTATCTCATCTCTCTCTCTCTCTCTCTCCCTCTCTCCCTGAAACACTCATCTCCCTCATGGAGGGACTCTGGGTGGTGTACAAATAAAATATGAACAACACAAAAACAGAATAAAATTTTTAAATCCCACAGTTTACTTTCACATACACCTTGACTTCATTCTCCTGCAGAGGGCAAATTATCTCTCTATCTTGACTATCATTCTTGGATATCATATTTGGATTATAGCTACCACAACATCCTCTAGAAAAAGCAGAAGCAAGCTGTAAACATTATATATCAACGTTTCGGCAGAATCTCATCTGCCATCATCAGGCTCTATAGAGAAGCCTAATGATGGCAGATGAGATTCTGCCGAAACATTCCTACAACTTTAAAAGCACAACTACAATGACGTGGGAAAATACCCAAACAAAGCTGAATGCCATACATGTAAGTACCCACAAAAACTTAAGAAAATCTATCTATGTATCTATCTATCATCTATCTATCTATCTATCTATCTATCTATCTATCTATCTATCTATCTATCTATCTATCTATCTTTGGTTATTCGAGTTTTCTCCTGCGTAAAATTGGAAGTATCTAGGTGACATTTTGATGAAGTCTCATTCACCATTTTCAGGCTTGTGTCTTTGGCTTTGTGCTTCTCAGAGTAATGAAACATCACCTAGATACTTCCAATTTTATGTGGGAGAAAACCCGAATAACCAAAGATCCACATACAAATACCCGCAAAACCCTCAGAAAATATATATATGTATATGTATATGTATTCTTAAGTTTTCGCGGGTACTTACATGTATGGCATTTAGCTTTGTTCGGATATTTTCCCACGTCATTATAGTTGTGCTTTTAAAGTTGTAGCAACGTTTTGGCAGAATCTCATCTGCCATCATCAGGCTTCTGTTTTTATATATATATATGGATCTTTGGTTGTTCGGGTTTTCTCCCGCGTAAGATTCGAAGTATCTAGGCAACGTTTCGATGCAGTCTCATTCATCATCTTCAGGCTTCTGTCTTCGGCTCTGTGCACCTCTACGGGGTGGAAATATTGCACCTCTACGGGGAGGAAACCCACCATCTGACCAGGACTTATGAAAAACTTGAAGTCCAAAGAGCCTCCATTTTATGTGACCTTGCATTCCTATGCAACTGCCGAGATCAAAATTTAATTCCCACAAGCTTCCAATTGAAATTCCACACCAACACAGCAGCCACCAAACGCATCCTAAAAAGAACAGAACTGGCCCTAATTAGAAATGAACTTCACACAAAAAGGTTTCTCCTAGACCAAATCAACAAAGATCTCCTCACACTCCACCTCAGACTCAGCAACAAGATTCACCCCCTACTTTGGGACAAATCCAAACAACTCGCTGTCTGGAGAGCCGAAACACAGACCACCCTCAAGACAGACACACACACCAACAAACTCAGGAAACTACAACAACGCCAGAAACCAACTCCTCCCCCCACAGCCACACATGAAACAAACAGTGCACAACGCCCACACAGCATGAACAAACGAGATGACACCTCCCGCCTTCCAGCCATTTAGAAACCCTCCCTCATGAACAGACGAGTACCTAACATGAAGAAGGACACCAGACCCACACCCATGAGAGCCACACAAGATGCCACCACCACACTTCCATGTAGAAAACAGACTCACACCCACTCAGAAGATGAGACACGACCATGGACCAGAAGCTGCACTGCAGCTGCATCACTACCCACTTCAAACCCCTCCGAGCCATACATGAAGCAAACCGACACCCACTATGAAGATGCAGCACGACCACGAACTCGAAGCCAAACAGCAAGATCACAGCTCACCAACTCAAATCCCCAGCAACTAAGAGTAACCTGAGCACAACCAAGCCCCCACCTGAACAGAACACGCCTCCAACCAATCAGAACACGGCTAACCCCCAACCAATCAGAACACAGCCAAACCCCTACCAATGAGAACACACCCCCACCCAATCAGAACACAGCCAAGCCCCACCCAATCAAGTCCCACCCCACTAGCAGTTAAAAGGAAGAAGCAGCTGCAATCTCACATCACTCTGAGAAGCACAGAGCCGGAGACAGAAGCCTGAAGATGATGAATGAGACTTCATCGAAACGTTGCCTAGATACTTCGAATCTTACGCGGGAGAAAACCGAACAACCAAAGATCCACATACAAATACCATGAGAACCTCAGAAAACAAATTATAGATAATATTTATATATCCTAATCCCTGTTATTAATTGTACTGCTATAGAATATCCAGCAAATAATTTGATAAAGAATTATTGATAAAGAATTATTAATATCAACATTCATAGGAATTAAATGGGCTAGTCACGCTTCAGTAGCATCTATGATGGGGGCAATGGGGAGCAGAACGAGTCACTGAGCATCAGGGCATCACAGTACAAGCCCCTCTGCTTTTGTATGTGGATCACAATGTCACAGGCACCTACTTGCAAAGTTATTAAGAAGTTTCTATGAATAATAAATATATTTTAGGTGAAAAACCTTTCAGAATCGAGAAGTTATTTTATTTTGTAGGATTGCAAGTCAGTCAAGGCCAGCTGGACAACACCAGATTTGAGCTGGCTTGACTTATGCAGTGAATGGTAAAACAAACATTGTGTTCATTTAATCTCTTATACAGGAGAGCAATTATCTTTTCTGACATATGTTTAAACATAGAATCCCATTAAGTAAAATAGGTGAGGCTTGTTGGCACAATTACAATGGTTAGAGGGGTCATTTACTGCAATTGTTTCCAACACTGTTTTGTTTAAATAATAACAGCAGGATATCCTTTAAAAGAAGGAGAAAAAACCAAATACATTTCAAAAAGCAAGCCCCATCATTGCTACCAAAATGCACAATTGCTTTGAACCTTTTTATTCATTATTGTGGGCCCTGTATTAATGAGAATTCTCATATACATTTTCTCAAATTAGCAAAATAAACATCCATTAAAAAGAAACTCTCATTGCCATTATGGCATTTGTAAACAACAAAAGGTATCAGTCATTTTCTACAACTTATCCTAATGCATGTTAGTCCATTCTACTGGAAGAAATGTCTACCTTCAATATATATATATATTGAATAAAAAGCAGAGGTGCTCAACATTCATTCTGCTCAATAACATCTTCTATGTATACTGATTATAATTTTTATTAGCAAATTGAACTATTTTGTTTACTGGATTAGTTTAGTATGACAGAAAAAGCTACCTGTTCTTCTTACAACAAACTTAAACCTTATGATGGTCCTTTCAGACAACCATCTGTTGTCCTGAAAAACTATTATATTCTATCTGTATTGAAGATTAGGAAATACTGGTGTATTTTCTGAGACACCTAATTATCCAATGATTATTATTCTGTTTATGGCACAAATTCCTCCCTCAATGCAACTATGACACACAGGTCCTAAAAGTGAGAAAATCCCTTCATTCTCCTTCATAGACAAAGATATAAGAAAGGAACTCCAAGTGGTTTTTTTTTTCATCCCTTCTAGATCATATATTTGTCTCATTAAATACCACACAAATATTTTAGAAAGTTTAGAACAACAATAGCAGGAATTGGGTATGACTAGTCTAGTGAAAAGAAGGAGTAGGAGTGACCTGAAAGCTATATTCCAATATCTAAGGAGCTGCCCAAAAGAAGAGGGAATCAATCTATTTTCCAAAGCACCTGAAGGCAGGACAAGAAGCAATGGATAGAACCTAATCAAGGAGAGAAGCAATCTAGAAAAGTGGTGGCCAGCTGGTGGGCTGTGGTCCACTGGTGGTCCGTGAGAAAATTTTGGTGGTCTGCAGAAAAATGTCAACCCCCACAGCACCCCCAAAACAATTAATCCAGGTTGTGTGGGAACACAAAGCTGCGCCTCCCACATGGCCTGTGGGAACCCTCCCTGCCCACTCACTGCTTACCTGGCACACTTGCCTGCTAAGTTGCTATTTTCCTTTTTTTCCCCCAACCATCAGCTGTTCTGCTGTGCCGGGAGATTTAGATTAGCTAGAAAGCAGGAAATTGTTGGATTTCTTGCTTTCTAGCTAGTCTTTAGATCTTCAGCTCTGCTTTTAAGACTGAAGGTTCTATTATAGAATAGAATAGAATACTTTATTGGCTAAGTGTGATTGGACACACAACAAATTTGTCTTGGTGTAAATACTCTCAGTATACATAAAATAAAAGATACATTTGTCAGGAGTCAAGAATCATAAGTTAAGACACTTAATGATAGTCATAGAGTACAATAAAGCAATCAATCATACTAGGAAACAGTCAATATAAATCATAAGTATACAAGTGACAAAGTTACAGTCATACAGTCACAAGTGGGAGGGGATGGGTGATAAGGAGTGATGACAAGATTAACAGTAATAGTAGTGCAGACTTTGTAATAGTTGAACAGTGTTGAGGGAATTATTTGTTTAGCGGAATGATGGCTTTCGGGGAAAAACTGTTCTTGTGTCTAGTTCTGGTGTGCAGTGCTCTATAGCATTGTTTTGAGGGAAGGAACTGAAACAGTTTATGTCTGGGATGTGAGGGGTCTGTAAATATTTTCACAGCCCTCTTTTTGACTCGTGCAGTATACAGGTTCTTGATTGAAGGCAGGTTACTAGTAATGTTTTTTTCTGCAGACTTAATTACTCTCTAAAGCCTGTGTCTGTCCTGTTGGGTTGCAGAACCAAACCAGACAGTTATAGAGGTGCAGATGACAGAGTCAATCATTCCTCTGTAGAACTATATCAGCAGCTCCTTGGGCAGTTTGAGCTTCCTGAGTTGATGCAGAAAGAACATTCTTTGTTGTGCTTTTTTGATGACCTTTTTGATGTTAGGTGTCCATTTTAGATCATGTGATATAGTAGAACCTAGAAATTTGAAGGTCTCTACTGTAGATATGGTGTTGTCTAGTATTGTAAGAGATGGTAGTATGGGAGGCTTTCTTCTAAAGTCTACCACCATTTCTATGGTTTTGAGTGTGTTCAGTTCCAGATTGTTCCAGTTACACCACGAAGCAAGTTGTATAACCTCCGGTCTGTATGCGGATTCATCGTTGTCTTGAATGAGACCAATCCCGGGGTGGGTTTCTACTGGTTTCTACTGGTTCTATAGAACCGGAAGTAATGAGTCAGGGCAGTTTGGAGAACTGGTAAATCGCGCCCCTGGCTGGCTCCACCCCTTCCTGCCCACCCACTCCCCGCCCTGCCCAGTTTTTCCTCATATCACTCGCCATTGCTAACCTGCCTTTGCCCGCCATTGCTGCCTGCTTTCCACCACAGCCCTGATCTCCCTGGGTGAGTGAGCCTACAAGCAATCCCTAGTTAAGTCGACACCCGGGCCAGCCTAGGTTGCTGCACTGTCTCCCAAAAACCCACCCAATCCCCAGGCTTGCCTGGGCTGGAGGCCATGGTTGCCAGCGAGAGGAGAGAGCGTTTTCTTGCTCCCACTGGCCAGGAAAAGCTATCGCGGCAACAGGGCTGTGCTTGCCAGGGAGAGGAGATAGTGTTCTCTTGCCCCTGCTGGCCAGGAAAAGGTACCGTGGGGCTGGGGCCATGCTTGCCAGGGAGAGGAGAGAGCGTTCTCTTGCCCCCGCTGGCCATGGAAAAGCCGCCATGGGGCTGGGGCCGTGCATGACAGTAAGATGAGAGAAGAGAACATTCTCTCCTCTCCCCGGCCAGAGGCTCGTGTCAGCAAGGCACCCCTTAATCAACTCCAGGACAGTTGACAGTGGCTGTGGGAGCAGAGCCTGGAAGCCTTGATGCACCACGTGTGCAGCTGCATGGATGGTGGGGGGAACGATTCCAGAAGCCCCTACGCCATCGGAATTGCCATCGGTGCCTTGCTGCTGCTGCATCCCCCACCCCCTGCAGGGCTTTCAGTTTACCTGGGGTGCGAACAGGTGAACTTCCCTTGGAGCTTGACGCCTTTGTGCAAGGATAAGGGGCATGTGTGTATGTGCGTCTAGAGTGAAGGGATAATTCTAAGGGACTGGATGGCTTTGCACGGCTGCCAATGGACTGCACAATCCTCAAATGCTGGGACGTGAGTGGTTTATGTTACTTTTTTGCTATCATCCCCTACCCAATAACTATATATGATTTTTTTTTGTCTATGCTGTAATCAGTGTCTCCCATTTTTCATCATTTTGTCTTTGTAACCCATTTGTATGGTGTGGAAGTGTTTGTATCTACTTCATGTACATGTGGTTGATTGATGTCAGGGGTCTCCAAACTTGACAACTTTAAGACTTGTGGACATAGCTGGCTGTAGAATTCTGGGAGTTGAAGTCCACAAGTCTTAAAGTTGCCAAGTTTGGGGACCTCTTGATTAGATTATCAAGGAAGAGAGAATAACATGCAGCAGATACCTAGCAAAATTTAGTAATACTACAGATTGGCTGTTTACATTGAAATCAGGTGCGAGATAGTGATGGTAGGTAAATTATTGGGCAATTTAGTTTGGTATTTATTTCAGTAGACTGATAGAACAATTTATTTATTTATTTATTTATTTATTTTTGACAATTGCTTACAAGATAATAGGTACAAATGAAAACACAGTTATGAATACATGGATACATATAAGGAAAATAAAAGAAACAATAGGACAGAGACGGTAGGCACGTTGGTGCGCTTATGCACGCCCCCTACAGACCTCTTAGGAAAGGGGTGAGGTCAATAGTAGAAAGTCTAAGGTTAACTTTTTTGGAGTTTGGGGAAGAAATCACAGAGTCAGGTAGAGTATTTCAGACATTGACCACCCTGTTGCTGAAGTTGTATTTCCTGCAATCAAGTTTGGTGTGATTAATATTGAGTTTGTATCTACTGTTTGCTCTTGTATTGTTATGGTTGAAGCTGAAGTATTCATTGACAGGTAGGACATTGCAATGTATGATTTTATTTACTATACTTACATCGGACCAAAGGCGGTGTAGTTCTAGGTTTTCTAGGTCTAGAAACAATGAATAAGTGGAATGACTTAAGTGGAATACTGGAGGTTTTTAAGAAGACAACCAATTGTCTGAACTAGTACAGGGTTTACTGCTTGAGCAGGGAGTTGGACTAGAGGACCTCCAAGGTCCTTTCTCTTATTCTGTTAAGTAGCTGGGTTAGTAAATGAACATCTAAATTCATGAAGTGTAACCAGAAACTTTTCAAAGTTTTGTCCCATCTTCCATATCTGACCTCAATATGGGAAAGGGCAGAGAAGAAATGGAAAATGCATCTCCATGGATGAATTCCATGCAGGGTGGAAATATGAGTTACAGGGAGTACTTGCAAGGGATTGGAGAAACTGGGAGCAGCAGTGGCACAATTCAACAATAAGTCCCTAAAAAGAAACCCTGTAGAGAAATAACTTTCCAGAAAATGGAGAAGTGTTGTGAAATGTCTAAGAATTGAATATCACAGAAATCCATATAAATAGTGTGTATAATGGCTAATATAACATTTGAATAAATGGACCATTGTGTTGAACTTTTACTTATTTATGTATTTATTTATTTATTGTCTTGCTTGCTTGCTTCCACTTACATCCCATCATTTTTCTAAGGAGAACGAGCCTGTACTCATAAAATCCTCTTGGCATTTATATTCCTCCTTAGTTTCAGCTCAATACACATATCAATATACTTCTCTGTAATAGCCCCTCACCAGTATACCATATGCATCCCATATTCACTGCAGTTCTATAAGCAAATCCAAGCTATTTTATTTCAATGTACTTTCAGTCACAGCTGACTGAGTGTGGACACCTATCTTGGGTTTTGTTTTGTTTTCTTCCCTTTGTGCTTATATTTTGTTCTTCATAGTCATTTGGTTTTAGTTATTATGCTGCTATTCATTGTTTGTTTTGGGGTTTGATATTGCAAAATTATTGGGAACTCAGGTGACTTACAAACATTGCAAAATAAACAACTCTCCCTTGCCACCTCTTCCAGAAGGTTCTCTAATGCTCATTTTCTGGTGATTTCCCCCTCTTTCCTAAAATCATTCCTCCAGAAGCTTTAGAAACAGTGCATATCAGAGGATGCCCTATGTTTCAATCTCAGTTATTCTTTTTTGGAAAAAAAACATTATTGAAAAGAAAACAAACAAAGTAATAGGTAGGTGAAATTAATATTGAATTGTTAAATGTAATTCAATTGTTTGGGGCAATCTTATTCCAGTCTTCAAATAAACAGCCTAGGAAAGTTAAGGATAAGAATTACCAAACCAGGATGCAGAAGATTGCTCTAAGGATTTGGGCTAAAGAGATCTTGCAGCAATTAACCTGTGTCACCAGAAGGATTATTAGAGCTGAAGTCTTGCACATCAGGAAAGAGCACCAGGTTGGAGAGATACCCATATAAAAGTCAGTGAAAACTGATTTTCTAAATCTTCTCCGACCTAAAATTAAATGAATAAAGTAATATGTTGAATGTAAAATAATATATTGGCTTTTGAGGGAGATTAAAGGAAATTGATTTTTTTCATATTTTAGAAGAAAACAGAGATATCATGAAGAAATCTTCCATTGGTTTGCCACTGTGAATCTATAAAATTCCATTTAGATAAATATAGCCAGGTAATTTGTTGTGTATATTATATGTTCACCAACTGAAATATTATTCTGTGAATAATCTGGAGATCTGTTGTAGGTCTGTTTTTACTTTGTTCATAGCTTTGCAATAACTTTACATTAAAAAAGGACCAGTTACCTTTACTTGTCCTTGACTAATCAGAGAAATTACCATAACTCTTCTGCACCATTGACTTTCCTTTGATTCTTTTTAAGCAATTCTTGCTTTCTGCTGACAACTATCTGAACCTTGTTTGAAGAAGAAACATATTCATACTTACTTAGTTCATTTAAATTTAGAAGCAGATGCAGCCACTGGTACATTATCCCCTTGAAACTTTACCAACAGAAAGCAGATGTGTCTGTTTGATAGCTGACTCTACTGCAGTAACATTTCATTTTTGTCCCTTATAACATGGTTCCTAGAAATTTCAGAGACCTGGTATTCCTGTACCTGAGCTTTGCTTAGAAAATCATCTGAACCTATTCAAAGAATTAGATGTAGAATTTTCCTTATGTGAACTGAAATCTTCATCTAGTTTTTACAACAGACCAAGGTGCAGTGGATCCTCTTATTAAGGAGTGGAAGGATACTTTTGCAGTTCTTCATTGGAGCAGAAGAAACCATATGCTCACTCAATATTTTGGAATTTAATTTGTATCAATCCCCTCACCATCTCAAGGCACAGTATGCCCAATATTTTATTATTTGAAATTTAAAAATCTGATTACCTAAAGCTGGAGACCTTCACATCTCCAGATCAATCTTGCGCTAGATGAAATGATTTGCGCTCTCTCTCTCTCTCTCTCTCTCTATATATATATATATATATATATATATATGGATCTTTGGTTGTTCGGGTTTCTCCGCGTAAGATTCGAAGTATCTAGGCAACGTTTCGATGAAGTCTCATTCATCATCTTCAGGCTTCTGTCTCCGGCTCTGTGCTTCTCAGAGTAATGTGAGATTGCAGCTGCTTCCTCCTTTTAACTGCCAGTGGGGGTGGGACTTGATTGGGTGGGGGCTTGGCTGTGTTCTGATTGGGTGGGTGTGTTCTCATTGGTAGGGGTTTGGCTGTGTTCTGATTGGTTGGGGGATATATATATATATATATATATATATATATATATATATATATATATATATATATATATATATATATATATATATATATATATATATATTCTCCTCTTCTCCTTTCTTCCAAATGAATTTTTCCACAAGTCAAACTTTGTTCCACATCTGTGTTAAAATGACACTACTAAACAAAATATTTCATGTTTCTTCTCTGAAGAAGTGCTCACAGGAAGATCTGGGAATTTGGGCACAACACAGCACCAAATATTTGAACCAATAAAAAAGAATATTTATAGCTCAGAGCAGGGGTGTGATGCAAATATTTTTTATGACCGATTCTGTGGGCGTGGCTAGGTGGGTGTGGATTCTCCTTCTTTTCTTTTTGTAGCTCCCCCCCACCCGTGCTATGTTTTTTGGCCTCCTGGGCCTTAGGGAAGCCTCCTGGGTGAAGCAGTAAGACAATGAGGGGGATCACGGCACAGCTGATTGTTGGGACAGCTCATCAGGAGGGAAAGAAAAAAAAATACCTTAAGGAATGACTGGGCGGGGAGAATGCAGTCAGTGATGTCGGGCATGGATGTGATGTTGTGCATGTGTGATAAGGACTGACTGGGCAGGGAGGGTGGGTAGAGAGGGGCAGGGCCAGCCAGAGGCACAATTTGCCAGTTCTCTGAACTGTGCAGAATCGTAACAACTGATTCTATAGAACAAGTTTGGACCAGTAGAATCCCATCCTTGGCTCAGAGTTGAAATAAAGGATCCTTGGTGCTCTCT
Organism: Pseudonaja textilis; assembly: GCF_049901715.1. NCBI lineage: Eukaryota > Metazoa > Chordata > Lepidosauria > Squamata > Elapidae > Pseudonaja > Pseudonaja textilis. Next base: position 37,350,778 of record NC_141991.1, on the reverse strand, counting down.
GAACATGGTTGTTTTCTTGCAGATATTTCATTGCCCAACCTAGCACTAGTGCAAGGACCCCTTATTTAAACTCTGAGATACAAATACTCTCTTAGCACTGATGATGTTTGGGTAAAGAAAAATCTGCAAGAAAAGAACAAAGTTCAGAGAGCACCAAGGACTCCTCAAATATCTGAGCACCAAATCCTATGTGCAAGTGTGCTATATTAAAGAAGAAATTATTATTTAAAAAGGTTATCATTAAATATCAAAATCAACTACTTGATAGTGAATATCTAAACTTCATTCCAATGCCCTTTGAAATGGGAATGAATTCAGATATATTTATTTTCATTACTTGCTTTATTAATTTTTTATTGATTATTTGCAACTCTTCTCAAAGATTTTCAACAGCAGCAAATCAAGAACAGGAAAAATGAATTAAGATTAAACACTTGTTCATAAATGTGTTGGAGTGTCCTTTCTAAAAGTTAATGAACAGATCAGGTGGAAATCAAATAGAACAATAGTAGGCAATCACTAAACCTCATACAATCCAATCTTTCCAGAATCGTGCTGTTGAAATTTGGTAGGAAACATGGTGGCCATTTTGTGGATATTTAAGCCTAAGGATGGGAATAATTTTCTTTCCAGAGCCCACCCCCCCAACACTCCCATTTCCATTCTAGTTTCCTAAAAGCAACAAAGAAAAATGGGTTGAAAAGAATCAGCCATGCCCCTTTGATGACAATGCCACTGGATAGTATCCTGCTACACTCTACTTCTAGTTGTCAGCCTCTCCTAGATTGCTGACATCTCACATAATCTGGAATAGCAGCTTTGATAATAATTATACAGGATAGAATTTTGTTGACTTTCTTTAGACCTGATCAACTAATCCCAGCTACTTTGTCTTTGTTAAAATGAAAACTTTCTTCAAAAGAATCTTTTTGTTTTTATTTATTTATTTTATTTGGTTTGTCAATTGCTTACAAGATAATAGGTATAAGTAAAAACATAGTCATGAATACATGGATACATATAAGAAAAATAAAAGAAACAATAGGACAGGGACGGTAGGCACATTGGTGCGCTTATGCATGCCCCCTACAGATCTCTTAGGAAAGGGGTGAGGTCAATAGTAGACAGTCTAAGGTTAAAGTTTTGGGGGTTTGGGGAAGAAACCACAGAGTCAGGTAGAGTATTCCAGACATTGACCACTCTGTTGCTGAAGTCATATTTCCTGCAATCAAGTTTGGTGCAATTAACCTTGAGTTTGTATCTATTGTGTGCTCTTGTGTTGTTATGGTTGAAGCTAAAGTATTCACGGACAGGTAGGACATTGCAATGTATGATTTTATATACTATACTTAGATCGGACCGAAGGTGACGTAGTTCTAGGTTTTCTAGGTCTAGAATTTCGAGTCTGTTGGCATAAGGTATTCTGCAATGAGTAGAGGAGCGGAGAACTCTTGTGAAATATTTTTGGACTTTCTCAACTGTGTTAATATCAGATACATAATGTGGGTTCCAGACTGATGAGCTGTATTCGAGTATTGGTCTAGCAAATGTTTTGTATGCTCTAGTTATTAGTGTAATATTTTCAGAGAAAAAGCTACATAAGATTAGGTTAACAACTCTTAATGCCTTTTTGGCTATATAGTTACAGTGGGCTCTAGCACTTAGATCATTAGAGATGAGTACTCCAAGGTTCTTGACAGAGTTTGGATCATCAACAAAGTCTTGACTATTCAGCCTGTATTTTATTTTCTGATTTTTTTTGCCAATATGTAAGACAGAGCATTTGTTTGTTGAAATTTGAAATTGCCATTTGTTTGACCATTCTGATGCATAGTCAAGGTCTTTTTGAAGGGTAGCAGTATTGTCTGTGGTGTTTGTTAGGAATGTAAGTCACCTAACAGTTGGGGTGGATATATGTAAACCAGGATAGACATTTTAATACTGTCTCTTTAAGGGAATGCTAAAAATTGTAATTGGGTGTGGTTCCTCAAACGGCCATAAGATGGAGCCAGAAACCTGGGTTGTTAGTCCTGTTGTTGATAATTGCTAGTTGGTCGATGTTCTGATGTTCGCTGTTTCCTGAATTTTTTCCCTATTGACTGTTGTTGATCATAGTTCTTCTTGGATCTGATGTAAGTCTGTTACTGAACTCTTTATGATACTGGACCTTGTTTTTTGGATTATCCCTGGACTGAATACTGACTGCCTTAACTGTGTATGACTTGAACTGTTTGTTGGACTTTCCTTAACCATTTACTGGAAATAAAAAACCTACATTTTACTATACAGTGTATCTGTGTGCTGGTTGTGTGTTATTCTTCACCACACTCACTACATCTCCCTGTGTGCACTCATTCTCCTAACGGGAAATTACCTCAACACTGGTTATGGGCCCAGGCCATGCCAGGCTCAGATAACTGAGAGTTAGTGTGAATACACAGTACCATACACAGACAAGTTTACTGTTTAATTGTTGTTTACTGTCCTGGTAAAGGTGGCACAAGACCTGTCAACAAGTCTATCACTGATAACCCAGTTCAATGGAACAAACTATGTTTCCTGGTCTATGAAGTGCAGTCTACTTCTGCATAGAAAGGGTTATGGAATGCAGTTCAGGATCCACTGGATGTAACTCGTTGGGATCCAGATGATGAGGATGATGCCAAGAAGCTTGCTGACTTTAAATAAAACAACAAATGAGCTCTTTGTATAATTGGACTAACACTGAGTGACCAACAGCAAGTCCATATTCGTGGAGAAGAGTTTGCTGCTAGGTGTTGGGAGAATTTGAAGAGGATTTATGTTCGTGACAGTGTAGATGCACACATACATCTTACACATAAACTGTTTAGAGCACGTCTTCTGAAAAGTGGAGATATGTTAGCTCATTTAAACTTCATGAAAAGAACTTTTCAGGAGCTACATGAAAAGGAATTAATATTTTCAGAACTGCATCAAGTTTACATAATTCTTTCCTCATTGGATGAGAGTTATGATGATTACGTATCTTCACTGGAAGTCCTGACCACAGATAAACTGACATTGACTAACATAATCGGAAAGTTATTAGAAGAGGCAAGAAGACAGCTGCATAGAGACCAACTGAGAAAGGAACAACCACAAGAAGAGGATTTGTTTTCAACTGCCTATACTGTTAGGAAATGTTTTTCTTGTGGGGCTAGGGGACATATAGCTAGATTCTGTATGAAAAGAAAAAGACAGAATACTGGCAAACACCAGAAGGCCAAGAGGATTGTTAGTTTAGCCATGTCTAGCAATTCAACTGTAAACCATGATTTGTGGGTTGTTGATAGTGGAGCATCGCAATGCATTACTAAAGTTAGAAACAGGTTTATAAAGATGTCCATGAGTAAACAACATGTATCATTGGCAAATGGATGGAAGATTAAAGCATCAGGTGAAGGTACTGCATATTGTTCTTGTATAAACAAACATTTAACTATGTTATATGTACCTAAACTGAAATTTAATTTGCTATCAGTAAGGGCTTTAGTTAATCTTGGTTATGTAGTAACCTTTAGGGGAGATAAATGTATAATAGAGAAGGAGGGTAAAAGTGTTACTGCTACTTTAAAGAGTGATTTATATGTGCTACATGATGACCAGTTAAAGATGGCTAACTCGGTTTATAACAGTGTTAAGCCACATGACGAATGTATACATTTACTACATAGATGTCTGGGGCACATTAATTTCAAAATGTTGAAACAAACTGTTGAATTGTCAGAGGGAGTAAAATTAAAACCCTGTAGTAAGTACTTAAACTAATGCCTGTAGCCAGGAGAAAAGCAAGGTTACTCCAGCAAACAGACTGAATGGGTTTAAGACCAGAGAACCTTTAGAGGTTTTTTTGCTGACATAATTGGTCCTCAGAAACCCAGTTTGGGAGGTGCCTGCTATGTTTTGAATATAATGGACCATTACTCATGGTATGGTTTCTGCTATCTCGTGAAAAACAAAACAGAAACATTCCAACATTTCTTTAACTGGCTAAGATTTGCTGAGAGCAAAATGAAAAGTAAAGTAATTACTTTAGTTACTGATAACGGGACTGAGTTTATTAACAAGAGATTCCAAACTATGTTGAAATTCTCTAGTGTCAAGCATAAACGTTCTGCACCTTACAGGCCACAATATAACTCATTTGTAGAATGAAGAGGGCAAACATTACAAGCCATGGTTCACACTATGTTATCTGATTCAGGTTTGCCTGAAACACTGTGGGGTGAAGCCATAATGTGTAGCAACCATGTGTTGAACAATGTGGTGAACACAACCACTGTTGACTTGCCATTCACTCATTGGCATGGCAGAAAACCAAATTTAAGTTATCTACACACATTTGGAGCTCCAAAATGGGTGCATATTCCCTCACAAGTAAGACTGAAATGACAACATAGAGCTAGGAAATTATTTTTCATAGGCTACAAGGCCAACCATAGATCATTTAGATTTTGGGATCAAGGCACAGCTAATATTTACTGCAGCGCTAGTGGTAAATTTCTTGAGCACATTGGGTGGAATAAACTGGAACAGGAATCCAGAAATGATGTTGTAATTGACACCCAAGTAGTCCCTAAAGATGAAATAATTAAACCATCAATAGCCATTAAAGAGGAAGAACAGGCACAGGAGGAAGTAGGAGAATAGGCACAGGAGGAGATAGAAGAACAGGAGCAGGTGGAACAGGAGAGTCCACCAGTAAGCCCTGTATTACCTAGATATTCAACCCAAGTAACACAACCACCTGATAGATATTAGGCTAGTGTTGTATGCCAAACGAATACAGTTCCAAATAACTATAATGAACTGAAACTGTATCCTGCTAAAGATCAGGCTGCTTGGCAGGAAGCAATGGATAAGGAACTGGAATCATTAAAAAAGTTGGAGGAACACAAAAATGTTAAGTTACCATCTGGTAAACATGCCATAGGATGTAAATGGATTTATAAGCTAAAGACAGGTGTAGATGGGACTGTTACCCATAAAACCAGGTTAGTAGCACAAGGGTTCAATCAGACAGTAAACGACTACGAGGAGGTGTTTGGACCTAGTCTGAAGGCTATTACATTATGAGCAGCATTAGTGTGGGCAGCTAAGGAGGAATACATTGTAAATCATTTAGATGTAGAGATGGCATATCTGCATGCACCGTTGCAACACACTATATATTTGAAGAAACCTTTAGATATAAAAAATGATAATACAGCTGATTGCTGGAGGTTGAAAAAGAGTCTTTATGGCTTGAAGCAATCAGGATATGAGTGGAACCAGTGTATAGTTAAGGAATTAACTATAATACATTTTGTAGCTGGCATGACTGATCCATGTTTGTTCAAAAGGGAAAATGATGGTATAATTTTATTGTTGCTATTGCTTACTGATGACATAGCATTAATTACCAAAATTGAACAAGAAGCTACTGAAATAATTTCACTGTTAGAAAAGAAATTTAAGATAAAACAGTTAAGTGAAATTAAACAATATCTTGGTTTAAAGATAGATAAAACTTGGGGAGGATACAAGATCTCACAGGCAGATAAAATCAACCAGTTACTAAAAATTTTTAAAATGGAACTTTGTAAACCAGCTAAAACATCGATGAGCCAGGAGTTTAGCCATAGTGATGTTCAAAGTCCTGTTTTTGATAAGAACATTTATCAGTCCTTGATTGGTAGTTTATCTTATCTCAGTAATTAGTTAAGGCCAAACATAACATACTGTGTTAACCAATTAGTGAGATTTGATGCTGAGCCAACTGAAAAGCACTGGCAAGCTGCTAAACGTGTGTTAAGCTATCTGAAACAATGCATTATGCATTGTATTTGGAGCCTAAGGATCAACTAAGTCTAACTGCATATGTTGATGCAAGTTTTGCTACAGATGTAAATACACATAAATCTCCATAGATACTGTAGTATTATTAGGAAAAGTATTGATAGGATGGAGGTCTATTTGACAGAAACATCTAAGTTTGTCAACAATGGAGGCTGAATACTCATGTTTATCTCTCTTATGTACAGATTTAGTTTATTATAAGCAACTATTGATTGATATGGGAATTGATGTAACAGATTCTATTGTTGTTTATGAAGACAACCAATCAGCAATGCAGATGGCTTCAAATCTTGCTGTAGAGACAAGAACAAAGCACACAGATTTAAGATATTTAAATGTAAGATAATGTGTGCAAAGTAAGAAGATTAAGCTGGAATACTGTATGTCAGAAAATAACATCGCAGAACATTTTATAAAGGCCCAAGGCTCTGTAAAGCATAAGGCTTGCTGTGAGGATTATGGACTTAGAATGTCAGGTTGTATATATTGTCCTACCTAAAGGGGATAATGTTAGGAATGTAAGTCACCTAACAGTTGAGTTGGAAATATATAAACCAGGATAGACATTGTAATACTGTCTCTTTAAGGGAATGCTAAAAATTGTAATTGGGTGTGGTTCCTCAAATGGCCATAAGATGGAGCCAGAAACCTGCTTTGTTAGTCCTGTTGTTGATAATTGCTAGTTGGTCAATGTTCTGATATTTGCTGTTTCCTCAATTTTTTTTTTTTGAAAACAATTTTATTGGTTTTTTTAAAAAAACAAACAAACAAACAAAACATAAAAACATCAGCTCTCTTCCGTACATATATACAAACAGTGTGTCGGTTGGTTCATCAGTTTTGTGCATTCATTTTGTAGTCTCAATTATGGTTATGTTACATAATAACTCTTATTATCAATCCAAACTTATATGTCCTCATATCATTATTAAAAAATCATTTGACTATAATTTTATTCATTCATACTTTATGAGATAACTATAATTTAGGTAATTTATTCTATAACAAATCATATAATCATACCAAATCTATCCTAAAAAACACTTTATAGATATGATGTCAAATAACAAAAGAAAAAGAAAAAACAAAGATATTCCTTTGACATAAAGTTTGACATAATTTGTGTACAAGAAGTACACATTAAAAAACAACATGAACAATTGTTACTACAGCCAAAATTAGGGAAAATATTTACTTCTTTGACTCAATGTAAGAAAAGAGGAGTGGTTTTATATATTAAAGAGGCTACCCCAGCAAAATTGATTTACACTGATGAATATGGAAGAGTATTAATGGTGGAAATAATGGACAATAATATAAAAATACTCTTGATTGCAATCTATGCTCCGAATGATAAACAAGAAGAATTCTATAAAAGACTACACATGAAAATGACTGGACTGGACTATGCTAATATAATTATGATGGGAGACTTTAATGGAATTGTGGATAATAAACTGGACTATATAGCAACAACAGCAAAGCAAAATAGAAAGATTCTTCCTAAATCCTTTTTTAAAATGACAGACGAATTAACTCTAAAAGATATAAGGAGAGAAAGAAATGCTAAAATCAAACAATATACTTTCTATTCAAACAGACATTTATCATGGTCCAGATTAGATATGATTTGGATCTCAACAGAATTAATATCTAGTGTTCAAGAAACAAATATTGAAACAAGTACTTGGGCAGACCATAACCCAATGACAATTAAATGGAAGGGACAAAAAAAAAGATCGAGATGTTAAATAATACTATTTTAAAGGAGAAAGATTTTATACAATGGATTGAGAAAGAATTGGCCTTTTTGTTTAAAGAAAATAAAAAAGAAGATACTTCAATGCAGAATGTTTGGGATACAATGAAGGCATATGCTAGAGGCTTGATAATAGACTACATAAGAAAAAAGAATATTAGGAAAAGGCAAGCCACTAAAGCCTTGCAAGATGAGTATAAAAGACTTGAAAAAGAATTACAGAAAATGCCACAGAAAAAAGATATTAAATTGAAATTGGACATAACTAAACATAAAATGGGCTTAATAGAGAAAGAAGAACTGGCACAGAAAATTAGAAATGCTAAACAGAATTACTTTGAAGATGTAAATAAACCAGGTAGATGGCTAGCATATAAATTGAGAAAGGAGAAAGAGTCAAGGAAAATATCGCAGTTAATAGATGACCAAGGCCAAGTTTGTTATGGTAATAAGGAGAAAAAGGAAATTATTCGAGATTTCTATGGACAACTATATAAGAAAGAGAATATTGATGAGGAAAAAGTCAAACAGTACTTACAGAATGCTAACCTACCTAAGATATCCAAAGAGACTGAAGAAATGCTAGAAAGTAATATAATAATGATGGAATTAAGTGAAGCACTTAAGAAACAAAATAATGGGAAAGCACCAGGTCCAGATGGGCTCCCGGCAGAATTTTACAAAATATTACAAGAATCATTGAGCACTCCATTGTTAGAAGTCATGAATGAAGCTATGTCAAAGAAGATGATACCTAAAACATGGTCAGAGGCTTATATTACACTTATTCCAAAAGGAGAGGCTGATCCACTGCAAATTAAGAACTATAGACCGATTTCTTTATTAAATGCAGACTATAAAATCTTTGCTTCAATTTTAGCAGAAAGACTTAAAAAATATCTGAATAATTTTATTCATCCAGATCAAAATGGATTTCTGCCAAAGAGACAAATTAGAGACAATATGAGAGTAATTCTGGATACTTTGGAATACTATGAGGCACATCCTGAAAAACAAATGGCTTTGATATTCCTAGATGCCCAAAAGGCATTTGACAATGTGAACTGGAGATTTATGTTACTTCTATTGGAACAGATGGGTTTTGCCAGAAGATTTATCCAAGCAATAGAAGCTATTTATCATGAGCAAACAGCAAAGGTAATGATGGAGGGAGAACTTACAGACTCTATTAATATAAGAAAAGGCAAAAGACAAGGATGTCCCCTATCTCCTTTGCTATTTGTATTGACTTTGGAAGTGTTGAATAGAAATATTAGAGAAGATAAAAGTATAAAAGGAATGAAAATTAAAAAGGAAGAATTCAAATTGCAAGCCTTTGCGGATGACTTAGTCTTTATTTTGGAAGATCCTTTAGAAATAGCTCCGAAGCTATTGGAAAAGATAGAGACATATGGTGAGGTGGCTGGTCTGAAAATAAATAAAGATAAAACAAAGATCTTGTCAAAGAACATGTTACTAAGAAAAAGAGAATAACTGGCAGACCTGTTGAAAATCCAAGTTACGAACAAGGTCAAGTATTTGGGGATATACTTGACATCAAGATGTAGTACATTAAAAGAGAATTATATTAAACTTAAACAACAGATAGCCTTAGATTTGAAGAAATGGGAAAACTTACAATTGTCATTAATAGGGAGAATTTCAACAATCAAGATGAACATTTTACCCAGAATCTTATTTTTGTTTCAAACAATACCAATTAGGCTCGGAAAAGACTATTTTGAGGACTTAAATAAAATTGTGTTGAAGTATATATGGCAAGGTAAGAAAGCGAGGATAAAGCTAAAGCTCTTGCAAGATGCTAGAATTAGAGGAGGTTTTGGCCTGCCTAATTGGGAGTTGTACTACCAAGCTGCAAATTTGATGTGGGTTAAGGAATGGATAACATTAAGAAAGACTAGATTGTTGACACTAGAAGGTCATGATTTGTTGTTGGGTTGGCATGCTTTTTTATGGTATAAGGGAACTAAAACACAGGGTTACTTTAGAAGACATTATATACGGGAGTCTTTGTGGTTAAACTGGGAGAAGATAAAAAAACAATGTTATCTGAAAATTCCAGTTTGGTTATCGACTGTTTTCCTATCCTATAATCTATAAGAAGGAACAAACAGTTAGATATGGGGAATTATTAGATGAAAAGGGTGAACTTAAATCGATACAAAATCTAGAGGAACAAGGTATAAAGATGAATTGGTTTTCATATGTGCAAATACACTCAAGGTATGATGAAGATTCTAAAACAGAGGGATTTTATGATAAACAGACTGATTTAGATAAGATTTTGACAGGTACTGATGAAAAGGTGATTAAAAAACTATATGGTTATTTACTGGGAATTAAGCTAGAGGAAGAACAAGTTAAAGAAACTATGATTGCTTGGGGGAGGAATTTTGGATATGGGATTGATTTAGAGAAATGGCAAAAACTATGGTCGTAAAATTATAAAATGACAATGTCAACAGCTTATAAAGAAAATCTGTATAAGATGTTTTACAGGTGGCATTTTCCCCCAACAAGGATAGCAAGAATGTTCAAGAATAAATCTGAAAAATGCTGGAAATGTCATCAGATACCTGGCTCATACTACCATATGTGGTGGACTTGTGAGGATGCTAGAAAATACTGGACTAAAATCCGCATGTGGTTGGAAAAAATGACAAAGAAACACATAGATTTGAAACCGGAGTGTTTTTTTTTTATTGGGAATCTTACCAGATACATACAGTAAAGATTTGAAATATCTGATTGTAAATGTATTAACTGCGGCTAGGATTGTATTTGCTAAAAATTGGAAAAATGAGAAAATTCCATTGCAGGAAGAAATTATTAAGAAAATATTGGAATGTGCTGAGATGAGTAGATTGACATTTAAAATTAGAGAGCAAGAAGATAAACAATTTTATAAAATTTGGGACCTTTTCTATCAATGGTTGGATGATAAAATACAATAATAGAATATTTAGAATGTTAGATAATAAGGAATATCGCTGTTTCCTGAATTTTTTCCCTATTGACTGTTGCTGATCATAGTTCTTCTTCGATTTGATGTAAGTCTGTTACTGAACTGTTTATGATGCTGGGCTTTGTTTTTGGATTATCCCTGGACTGAATACTGACTGCATTAACCGTGTATGACTTGAACTGTTTGTTGGACTTTCCTTAACCATTTACTGGAAGTAAAAACCTACATTTTATTATACAGTGTATCTGTGTGCTGGTTGTGTGTTATTCTTCACCACTCTCACTATGTCTCCCTGTGTGCACTCATTCTCCTAACGGAGAATTACCTCAACAGTGTTGAATAGCTTTACATCGTCAGCGAAGAGGCTGCAGTTGCTCTTAATATGATCACAGAGGTGATTTATGTAGGGTATGAAGAGAGTTAGTCCTAGAACTCTGCCTTGGGGGACACCACTGTTGTCAGGTACAGAATTTGATAGGAGATTCCCAATTTTGACCATTTGTTGTCTGTTTGATAGGAATGCTTCTATCCAGTTATGCAGGTGTCCAGAAATACCATAAGATTTTGTTTTAGGAGCAGTTTGTCATGTACCACTGAATCAAAGGCTTTACAGAAGTCTATGTATATTGCATCTATTGCTTTGCCCTGATCAAGTTGTGTAGTCCATATGTTTTTGCAGTGTAAGAGTTGCAGATTGCAGGAAAGTTTTTTTCTGAAACCAAATTGTTTATTAGAGAGTAGGTTGTTTGTCTCTAAGTGGAGGATAATGGATTGATTAATAATTGATTCCATGACTTTACAGGTGATGCAGCATAAAGAGATTGGTCTGTAATTTTCAACTAGGCTGGGTGTTCCGGACTAGCAGGCTCGAAAGCCTGCAACTCTGATTGGCCCGCAAATAGCAGATCGTGATTGGTCACCGCTGACTGATGCGATAGGCTAGTAAATCAGCTGCCGCGATTGGCCCTGCCAAGAGCGGCAAACTCACATCACTTTCATTGGCTGCCTAGCCGCAGGCAGCCCTATATAAGGGGCTGCTGTGGCTGGGATAGTTTGCTCAGATCTGAAGTCACTAATAAAGAGCTGTTGTTGTTATCTGAGTCTTGCCTCCGTTTCTGAACCATCCTCCCAGATCTAACACTGGCGACGAGGGTGGGATGTGGAGGCAACGAAGTCTACGAGAACTGAGCTAGCTGAAGGAGCATGTGGCTGACAGAGCACAACGACGGCAACATGGCCAGCAGCACTATACCACTCACCCCATTCAATCCAGCTAGCGAGGACTGGGACTCATATATGGACAGATTTCAAATGTTCCTAGAGTCCAACAACCTCAAAGATTCCATGCAAGAAACGAGCCGTTTTTCTAACCCATTGTGGACCAGCCGTTTTTAAGATGGCTAAAGCCTTAGTGAAACCAGCTGAAATTAAAACTATGGATTGGGACACCCTTGCTCCCATCCTGCACAACCATTACACCCCAGCAGTACCAACTCTCATTCACAGACACGAGTTCTATCAGAGGGACCAGCGTGAAGGTGAGAGCGTTGGGGATTTTGTGGCAGACCTGAGGAACCTGGGCAGTTTATGTGGCTTCGCCAATCTCGAAGAAGCCATGAGAGACCAAATCATCCTTGGCCTTAGAGATCCAACTGTCCAGAGCAAGATCATGGCCAAGGGAGACATCTCGCTTGCAGATTCCATAGCAGACGCCACCGCAGCTGAAGACACTCATAAATCAGCAGCACAAATGCGCCGAACCAGCGGAACCAACCGCCAACCCACCAATGATGCTGGGAAACCTTCAGACAAGTACTCATCGACCACACATCATGAAGATGTTGAGTCATTCTCAGACAGCGAGGAGGAAGAAGTCCACAGACTCTGGTCAGAATGTGAGCAACGAGACCAGTGGGGTCATAAAACCAACTACCAATGCACTGGATGCAGGGGAAACCATCCTCGATCCGAATGCAGATTCTTAGATGCCATGTGTCGTTTTTGTGAAAAACGAGGGCATATTGCGAAAGTATGCAGAAACAAAAGAAATTCCAGCCCCAGACGGAGAGGGAGCAGCCTGAAAAGGAATGACGGCAACCCCACCACACAGAGGGATCGCCCTAACAACCAGTGGAACCAGCACAGCAGACCCCGAAGGTTTAATGGTACGCCCAGACGACAAGAGGCTCATCAAACCATCACCATCGGCCACGCTTCATCGCTAGATGCTAAAAAAAATCCGTGTAAAGGTAATCATCGAAAATAAACCTTGCATCATGGAAGTAGACTCTGGGTCCTCACTATCCATGGTATCCTGGAAAACGCTCAAGCAACTGATTCCCAACATCCGACGCCAAGACCTCAGCAGTCAGAGACTCATACTGAAAGATTATCAAGGCAACCGGATTCCAGTCTCAGGTACCCGCCATTTCCAGGTCTCTTTCAAAGGACATAATGCAATTCTACCACTCACCATTGTAGACAGAGACCGGCTAAGTCTATTGGGCCTTCAGTGGTTCGCGCCATTAGGAATCGGAATGGCTGGCATCCATCATACTGAAGACAATGACTGGGAGGCAGCCGTCGTCCACGATTTCCGAGAAGTGTTCAGCGAAAACTTAGGCAAGTACAAGGGGTCCCCCATTTCGTTTAATCTTTGCCCCAACATTATGCCCATTCGCCTAAAGGCACGCCGAGTTCCCTTTGCTCTCAAACCCAAAATTGATGAGCAACTGGACAAATTAATTGCACAAGGAGTGTTAGAGACCATTGACCACGCCCAATGGGAGACACCAATTGTCACCCCCATAAAGCCTGACGGGTCCTTGAGAATCTGTGGTGACTACAAGGCCACCCTCAATCACGCGCTGCAGCAGAGCGCCTATCCGGTACCAGTCGTTCAGCATCTCCTGCATTCACTTGGGGGTGGCAGAATATTTGCAAAATTAGATCTGGCCCAAGCGTATCAACAGCTGCCAGTTGATTCCGAAACTGCAGAAGCCCAAACTATAGTCACACATTGTGGTGCATTCAAATGCAACAGGCTCCAGTTTGGAGTAAGCATAGCCCCAGGCATCTTTCAAAGCCTGATGCAGAGACTATTACAAGGCATAAAAGGGGTCGTGCCCTATTTTGATGACGTATTAATAGCAGCCCCAACAAAAAGTCAATTAGAGAAACGCCTCAGAACAGTCCTACAAAGGTTCAAAGATGCTGGTCTCAAAGTTAAGAAGGAAAAGTGCCAGCTATGCATGGAAAGGGTGGAGTTTCTTGGCTACCTTCTTGACAAACAAGGAATCCACCTACTGAAAAGAAATTGACAGCTATCAAAAATGCCCCAAGACCTAAAAACAAAACTGACCTCCAAGCCTTCCTGGGACTTATTAACTTTTATAACATTTTCCTACCCCAGAAGGCGACTGTTGCTGAGCCCCTTCATAGACTACTCGATAAAAGGGCCTCCTGGATTTGGGGATGTCAGGAGGAACATGCCTTCCAGCAAGTAAAAGATCTCTTTACCTCTGATGCAGTGTTAATTCAATATAATGAGACACTCCCTTTGACTGTTACTTGTGATACCTCACCATTCGGGGTGGGGGCCATCCTGAGCCACGTCCTCCCAAATGGCTCAGAGGCACCAATTGCATTTTTTTCAAGGACTCTGTCAAAAACAGAAAGAAACTATAGCCACCTAGATAAGGAAGCCCTTGCTATTGTCTCTGGGATTAAAAGGTTTCATGAATATGTATATGGGAGACCATTTTCTATTATCACAGATCATAAGCCATTACTTGGCATTCTGGCGGGTGACAAACCTACATCACACATTCTCTCCCCCAGAATGACCCGATGGTCGGAGTTCCTGGCTGCCTACGACTATCAACTAAAATATCACTCGGGGAAATCTATTCCTCATGCTGATGCCTTGAGCCACTCGCCACTACCCGAACCACAGGAAGACCCAGCTCCCACGCTCCCAATACTACAAATCGAGACAATTCCCTCACCTCCACTAACGGCCCAGGACATCGCCTTTGAAACCAAAAGAGACTCATGTTTGGCACGAGTTCTTGGCTGGGTGGAGAGGGGATGGCCAGAATACGAGCCCAAGGAAACCTTTAAACCATTCAAAAACAGACAGACAGAACTTTTCTAACAAAGAGGGTGTGTTTTATGGGGAGACCGAGTCGTCATACCAACCAAACTACAAAAAAAAGTCCTCCAAATGCTACACGATGGACACCTGGGCATTGTACCTATGAAAACGCTGGCAAGAAGTTACGCCTGGTGGCCAGGTATGGACAAACAAATTGAAACCTGGGTCGCCTCTTTTAACAGATGCCAGGAAAACCACTCAGCCCCACCAAAAGCTCCACCAGCCGAATGGGAAACACCCAGGGGTCCCTGGTCATGCATTCATATTGACCTTGCGGGACCTACTAGAGGCCACACTTTCCTAATAACTGTAGATGCGTATTCTAACTGGCTTGAGGTCAATAAAATGAAAACCACCACTACTGAGGCAGTCATCAAGAAATTGAACAGACTCTTTGCCACACATGGCCTACCTGATGTCCTGGTTTCTGACAATGGGCCCCAATTTACTGCCTTAGCCTTTGACCAATACCTAGCTGAACGGGGCATCCGACACGCACTTACATCGCCAGCTCATCCAGCGGTGAATGGTAGGGCTGAACGAATGGTTCAGTTCACAAAGAAAACCCTACAGAAAATGGAACAAGGTAATATCCACGATAAAGTCACTAGAATGCTGCTTCTTCAACACATCACACCTAACAGCATGACTAACAAGAGCCCAGCTGAACTCCTGATGGCCAGGAAACTCAGATTGCCTCTAGACTGCTTGCACCCTGCCTACACCCCGGAAAAGCCCCTGGGTTCCAGCAGCAAGCATCGCGCCTTTAAGGTAGGAGACCTTGTATTTGCAAAAAAAATTTCTGGGGATCCCCTCTGGATTCCTGCTCAAGTAACTCAAGTCACGGGTCCCCGCTCCTACCGTCTACTCACCACTGATGGCAGACCGTGGAAACGCCATATTGACCAGCTACGCTCCAGACTGACCAAAACTTCCATCCCTGACCCCAGCCTTGACACCAGGGGGGGAGGGGAAGCCGTGAGCCCAGAAATAGAACCAACACCTGTTTATTCTGAAATAACACCGAGATCACCACGTCATAGCTTGCAATACTCACCAGCTGTAGTTGAACCTGGGCAGATGAACACTTCACCAAGAAGCAGCAGCCAAGCAGGTTCAGCGAGCCCGGGGTGCCATAACAGTAGCAACGAAGCTGAGGACTCAATCACCCCGGGGGCATCCGAGGAGAGCCCCAACCATGGCACCGGTCCACCGTTCCTCCTAGATCCAGCAAACAGTCCATCTGAACCCGAATGTGAACATGGACAATTGGAACTGCGTAAGTCATGTAGACAGGTGTGAAGACCTGCGTACCTGCGAGACTGTATAATTCCACCCCTTAAACGGAACCGAGAGGGGAGGGGTGTTCCGGACTAGCAGGCTCAAAAGCCTGCAACTCTGATTGGCCCGCGAATAGCAGATCGTCACCACTGACTGATGCAATAGGCTAGTAAACGGGCTGCCGCGATTGGCCCTGCCCAGAGCGGCAAACTCAAATCGCTTTCATTGGCTGCCTAGCCGCAGCCAGCCCTATATAAGGGGCTGCTGCGGCCGGGATAGTTTGCTCAGATCTGAAGTCACTAATAAAGAGCTGTTGTTGTTATCTGAGTCTTGCCTCCGTTTCTGAACCATCCTCCCAGATCTAACACTGGGGTCTTCCTTTTTGAAGATGGGGATGACCGTGGCTTGTGACCATAGGTTAGGCAAGGAGCTGGTCCTGAAAGATTTTTCAAAGATTATGCTTAGAGTTTCGGCTATGGCAGTGGATAGCTTTTTTAAGAACTAGGCACATATTCCATCTGGTCCAATAGATAGAGATGGTTTTAGATTGCTTGGTGCTTTTTCAACAATGTCTTCTGTAAAATCGATATGTATTAGATCATTGTAGTTTGTTGTGGTTTGGCTTGGAAATACTGGGCATGATCCATTGCTGTTTACAAATACTGAGCCAAATAATGTTTTTAAAGAAGTTGGCTTTAATGGTGTCATCATTGCAGTCTTTACCATTAGGACCTATCAGGGGTGGGATGGACCTTGAGTCTTTTAGTTTGTTGTTTGTTGTAAAAAGCACGGGTGAAATTGATGTGTGGAAGGTTTTCTTCTTGTTTAATGTGATAATTGGTGCATTCAGTCTTTGTCTGGTGGCATAAATTTTTGTATCGGATTTTGAAGTTGGCAACGTGACCAGATTTGTTTTTCCGCCAAAGTGATCTTTTTTTGGATTGAACTTCCTCATTGTTATGGGTAATTTTTATGGGTAAAGTTTTTTCTGGTTTTGGGAGTTGTTATTGGTACATATAGTTTGATGACTCTTTTGACTTGAAGTAAAAATATGTTGTAATGGTCTTCTACAGTATTGCATCCAGTGAATAGATATTGCCAATCAAGGGATGAGAGATCGTTGTCTATAAGATCATAGTTGCCTTTTTTGAAGTTATAATTGGGGATCACATAGTTGTATTTATTTTTGTGTGGATGTATGCTGAGAAAAAAGTCAATGATGCTGTGGTCACCGTTGGAAAAGGTTTCTTTAATTTGTATTCCATAAATTGAATTCAAACTATTACAGAAGATGAGATCGAGGCAGTTGTTAAGTCTAGTATTCTTGGTTACTAGTTATTCCAGTCCCAGGTTTGTTACAGCATTGTAGAAGGTTGCATGTATGGGTTCAGTTTTAGATTCATTTAGGGTCCAGTTAATGTGAGGTAGATTGAAGTCACCAAGAAAGATAAAAGTGTGTGGGCAGGATGTTGCCATGTTAGTAGTGAATTTAGCTTGTTTACATGTTCAATGTCATAATCAGGGGCTTTGTAACATAGTAAGAATCGAAATGTGATATTTAAGGATAGTTCACAGATGATGGTCTCAGAAATGATGGAAAAGCAAGCTCTTGGGTAACTTGGATGTTTTTTTAGATGTAAGGACTTTTTATAGGAGATAGCAACACCACCTCCTCTACGGATTTCATGATCTGATCGGTAAACATGATAGTCTCTTACTGTGGAAAGGGAGTCAGGGAGAGATGCATTGAGCCATGTTTCACAGACAAATATGATGTCAAATTTAGTCATATTTGGTAAAAGGAGAAATTCAGGTATTTTGTTCACAAGACTTCTTGCATTGAGTGGCTTGTTTTTAAGGCCAATTGTAGTTGGAATTGAGTTAGTTAGGGGTGTGCGTGCCTAGTTTTTGGTGGGTTGGATGAGGTAGGGTTGGATGGGCAGTTTTTGTTCACTTCTATGCAGAAACTGCAAATTGTTGCTATACAACAGCAGAAATCTCTCTAATTTGGTAAATTTAACATTTATTTGTAATATCTTTCTGTTTCCAGTGCAATTCTTTGAACATTACTTGAAAAGAAAACCACATATTAATTTAGGGTCCAGTTTCATGGGACTGTTCTCAAACGATATAATAGCTTGGAGTCAATTCTTTTTTGGTGACCCTGATAATGTAAACAGTACCTTGGTCTTTCATTATGTTTTCAGATCTTGGTGTGTTTATTATAAACTAGGTTAATATTAGTTTGTCTTTATTAGCTGCTGCAAACCAAACTTTTTCAGTTGCTATCAGTATGAATTTGGTTGTCTTTTCTTTGTATTAGACTCTTGTAGGGATTGTGGCTACATTCCTGGAAAGCACCATCTGGAACATGCTTATATGAAGTAAACATTCTATGTTTGCTCATTTTTATTCCCTTCTAGCAACATATATCCATATTTATTTTAAAATAACTGGAAAGAAATGACTATAATTTTGGAAATCCTGCTGATGTAACATCTGGAGCCAACAGTACAGCACAGTATGTTTCCTTAAGTATTTCCTCTCTTAAGTGTTTTCCATTTCTAAATTTTATATACTGTCTTCTTCTGACACTTTTTCTAAAATGACTTCGTTATTAGTAGCATAATATTATGATTTAAATCTCTGCCTGCCCATATTACTACTGGTTATATAATGATGGATTTTCTTCTTAATTCTTGAGTCTTATTTATAATGAAAAAGGATGTTAGATAGGCATTAGTAAACTTTTTTGTTAGGTAGACACAGGAAATTTCAAGATTACATTGTGGACAATATAAAAATAGCTGCCACAGGGAAAGGGCTTACTTATTTACAAAATCTTTTTCATGTTTGGCATGGCCAGTCACAAAATGCCTACTCTTTTTTTTTTTAGCCAAATGCCTCTGCAGTGCAGTTTTTTTTAAAAAAAGTAGAGGTGATGACTGCAATTATGCAGTTGAAGTCCTACCCTTTTCTTAATTATGATATGATAGAAGAATCTGTGTTTGAGTTTGTGTGTGTTCAGTAATTTCCCATCACTCTTCAATCTCTACAGATTCTCAGTCTTTTGTGAAATCCCAAGGGATGTTATAATGTGCAAACTATATCCTTCATTGTTCAGAATATGCAAACAACCAAGGGGATTACAAAATGATAGAGATGTTATAATAAAGGGGGGGGGGGAGTCCACAGAACAATAAAACAATTAAAAAATACTTAATTCAGAAGAAATTCTAAAGCATTCCAAGAATTAGATAAAAAAGCCAAAAAGCTTCTTTTACAATGGAGAAAAGGACTTGAGGGACAGATTTCAATATAATATCCTTAATTATCGAATATCAAGTTCCACTTAACCTTTTTGTTTTGCAAGGAGTCAATCCAGGGAAGATTACTGTGGATTTTGGCTATGTCATATAGATCCACAATGTTGCTCAGCTGTAAGGATTTGCAATGGCATGTAGCAAACATTAATTTAGAGGAGTAGGATTTCCCTCATAACTATGGATTTTCCTTTATCAAGATATGTTGCTACAAAGAGTTCTACCTCCCCTCAAATGATTGTTTTCACAGCTGCCTTGCATACTTCACAAACCTGAGCATTCAAACGTTGCCAAGTTAGGATTACTGGAAGTGGGCCCATTATACATGGGAATAGAGCACCATTGTTTCTGGTATGATCCCACATGCATCAGTAAGAACTCAGGAAGAAGCCTCAATTCTTTATCATCTTAAGATGTTCTATCTGCCTCTGCCTTTTTTATTGTTAGTTTATAGGAACTCAAGGTGGTTGACCCAACAGAAAACCATCCTAACATATGGTTGTTGCTCAGATTTCTAAGCCCTATTTGTTAGTAACATACAAGTTGGTGGTTGAAAATGTACTCAAAGGTGCTTTTTCCAAAAGGCAACTGGATTGCTTTTTCCTTGAGGAAGAAAAATAATGTTTCATTTCTCATCCATGAAGTTTCTTGGATGAGAATTAAAACATCTTCTTTTTCCTCAAAGAAAAAAAAAACACACGATTGCACAATTGCCTTTTGAAAAAGCACCTTTAAAACAACTATGATCTGGACGACTGAGAATCTCCATTGACATTGAAACTGTATTGTTTTAATTAACAAGTTTAAGAAAAACATTGATGGATTCCCCTTCCTTTGTTTATCCTTCCACCCAACATTTTCTGCTGGTAGGAAAATAGGCACCAATCACTTTTCCTAACATGGAGTAAAGCAGGGTTGGATGACTAGACTGGTGTTTGGAACTGAGTGTATCTATGGCAGTGATGGCAAACCTTTTTGGCACCAAGTGCCCAAAGTGTGTGAACCCGCATACCCAAAATACAGTGCCTCCCCCATGCATGCACACATCCCCCACATTCATGCACATATGCTCCCGCATGTGCCCTGCCCCCGCACATGCACCTTGCCCCCCATGCATGGGCCCCAGCCCCTGCACATTGCATGGCAGAGACCCGAAGATTAACTGGCTGGTGGGAGGCCTGCACGCATGTGCAGTGGAGCTGAGCTAGGGTGATGGTGTGCATGCTCACAAAGAGGGCTCTGTGTGCCACCTGTGGCATGTGTGCCATAGGTTCACCACCATGGATCTACGATCATGTTAGCCAACTAAAAGGTCATAGGAAAAGAAATCTTCTATGTCAGACATTCAGGCTATTTTTGAACACAAGTTCAGGACCAGAACCCTTTCACAATAATAGTAAATCTTATATGTGTGAAAGTTCAGCCTTTGTCTTACAATGCATAGAAAATGTCATCCACGGCTTCATTTCTGCCCTTGAGGTTGACACTATCTAGAAATAGTCCATGAATGACCATGGAACAAGAATGGAGCATACCAATGCTGCTACTGATAACCCTGTAAAAATTATTGCTAAGTGAAATTCCTGATTAGCAACTGAAGTAGAAAACTTGTAATACACCTAATGCCAATGGACGTGATGCAACCAGATGGCAGAACACAACTCTTTTTCCTGGTTTGAATTGAATCCAGGTTTAGCATTCTTTCAAGAGTGTTAAACCCATGTTTGTTTGTTTTTAAAAACCATTTAAGTAAGATCTGAAAAGCCCTGCAGAAAACATTTGTAAGACATTACATGGCTAGATGCTTTTACAGAAGCCAGATATGACAAATCCAAAGTAGTTTTATTAACTTCAATGGGATTTATTTCATATCACTGTAGAAATATTTGCTTGGTTATTTACGTGAAAGACCAATGGCTTCATGTACTAACCAAGTAGCATTTCTGCTTTCAGCACTTTAGTAGAGTTTGCTAACTGTCAGCATGCTATGAAAATTTAATATCAGTTTTTTCTCTCTTAATTATACCTAATGAGCTTATTTTTTTTGACAAATAAACACATTCCATATGACTACACCTCATATCATGAAGCATTATGTTCACAGAAATGGTGTTTCTCCATAATTGGATGAGTCTCAGACAAACAAGAACTATACAGGTGCCTACTTCTCATGATACCTTTCATTGCTGATGGTGACTTAATTTATTCGCTTATTTATCAAGCACATTCTTCCTTAAGGCATAGCTGATCCCAATTAAGAGCTATATTTCTAAATGATAAAAATAAAAGATCCAAATTAAAGCACAAATTGGCAAGTATGTACTTTAAAGGCAGTTGCGAATTTGGATGTTCTGTAACACCACTTATATTAATAGCTACATAACAGGAGATGCAGTTTCCCATTAAGTAGTTTTTCATTTCATCTCTTCTAAATGTCCAATGAAATTTTTTCCAAAGTGTCTCGGTTAATACATCATGGGAAGAATGGTGTTGAGAAAGGTTAACTCCAAAATGGGAAAGCAAAACTGGTAATTAGATACAAACACCAAATGACAAATCAACAGCTGCTAGAACAAGGAAAATGGCACGAAAAATTGCTAGGGGAGGAACAAAACAATTTGGCTAAGAGATTATTGTGAATTTAAAGAGCAAACAAAATCTAAGCATCTGCAAAAGGGGATAGGGCTAGATCAAAGCTTTCAGCTATTCTGGAGAAGAAGAAGGTCACTTTCATCTAAATACTTTTAATAATGCAAATCACAGCACCAGATCCATAGCAATTCTTACAGAAATAGTTAAATTTCTAGAGAATTAAAAAGGCATTTTATCTATACCATCGCATTAATTCTCGCAACTCTGGAAGATAAATCAACTTAATTGCTCCCATATTCGAGTTATGAATAAGAGATGGGGCTGTCCTATGAGGACATGGCAGTTTATGAGGAAAGTCCAAGCTCTTAAGATACTACAGAGTATACACCAAAATACTGTATCTACCAGTAATACAGGTGTACTGAGGTCTATGCAAGCTTCACTTTAGTATCAGGAAGGAATTCAAAGAATATATTCATTGGGATCTTTCCCAATGAATGCTTTGTAATAATTTGAAGTTATAATATGCAATCTGTCAACTCTTCTGTTCTTGGCCTAAGAGTACATCAGTTTGGTATAAAGATGTTTTCCTCTTCTACTCCAGGGGATTTAGAACAGAGCAGCAAATCTCAGGGAGGTGCATTTATGTTCAATTGTTTGCATGTCCCAAAGGTGCTTTTTTCAACAGGCAACTGGATGACTGTGAATCTCCATAAACTATTTGCATGGTAAGAGAGGCAACAGATTTAATCTAATAATCCATGTTTTATTAAAATTAGCTAACATACTAAAAAGGGAAGAGTGCATACTAGGGTGGGCAAATTATTTGAAGGATATTCTTTTAAAACAAAGCACCTGTCTTTGAAGCACTAAAGTTACTGCAAGCTTTTCAAGTTGTCTATACATGCTGTACTTCTGGACCTGCCAGAGAACTGGCTCTGAATGTACAGATACACTTTGACTTATGACCAGCTAGATTTTCCCTATCACCCCACCAAAGTGAAAGTTTGACAGTTTGACAGTGAAGAAGCAAGACAGAAAGAACATTGGCACTTTTGAACATTGGCGTTCCATAGACAGCCAAGAAAATAAACAAATACTATGGGACAGTTCAAGATAAGAAACAAATAGATCACAAAACAAATCATTTCAGTATTCTCACTTGAGGCACAAATGATCAGGTTAAATCATTATATTGTGGACACATTATGAGGAAACCTAAATTTCCTTGAGAATTTTGCAATGTTAGAAAATGTGCAAGGAAAGTGAAGACGAGAACAACCAGCAGAAAGGTGGACAGACTTGATTGTAGTAGTGATGAGTGCACTGTTGGGAACTTCAAAGACCAGATTGGGAGCAAATTATCTTGAGGAAGACCTAAGTATGTGATCACTAAGCATTAACACTGACTTGATAACACATGATCCATCAAAAATCAGTCTTATCTTGAATTCTTCAGTAAATGAAGGGTTAAATAGAAATTTGACCCCATAACTTGTCAATGCAATTTAACATTTTTTAGACTCTACTCCTGCATAGTTTTCAGTTACTTCTAATCTTTGCTTAAAATGGTGCTGCACACGACAATGCACGGGATTAATCATCATACCCAAAAGACTAATGGGAGGAAGGGGTGTCCATTAAAACCAATGTCCATTAAATGTTTGGTTTCAAATCAAACAACAGACTTGGTGCTACTTACTGCTACTGCAGTAATCTGGAAAGCTAGTGAAGAGAGGAATAGGTGGGTTGATAGGTATACTGTATTAATTGTTCATATGCCACTAAGGAAGCTGTTAGGAATGGGGAACACACTGCCAATGAGGCTGCCATGTGTCACCTGGTTGATTTTATCTATTCTACCCAAGTCTGTCAAGCCAAGATATGTTGAGGGTTTACTTTGTTCTAGTGCAATACTCTGTTTGCTATAAACAAATTTACATTAGGGTTTAGTTGTATACAGCACTGCAGATGTTCAGTGACTAATTAAAACAGGAAACTTTCATGCTTTCCTGGTGTCATGTTACCTTTTCTCACATTAATAGAACTAAAATAACCATAAATGCCTGTCTGCTCAGTTGCCAGTGTGTTTAAAAGCAAAATGCCAACTCTTGAATGTCTGATCATAATGCCAAGGTATTTAAAATGCTGTTTTAAGCACAATGTGTATACATATAGATAGGGAGAAGTATAATCTATTGCTATGGTTACTTATTTTTGACTGCAAGAGGAAATAAACATGATGAGTATAAAGAGCTTTTAAGTTCAAAATATTTCTGTTTCTAGTGCATTGTCTTTAAACAAAATAAATGGAATCCATGAGATAATAAGGAAGATTCTATTCTTTTCTTCTTTCTCCCTCTTTTCTTTTTTCTTTTCTTTTCTTTTCTGTTCTGTTCTGTTCTTTTCTTTCTTTTTCTTTTTCTTTTTCTTTTTCTTTTCTTTTCTTTTCTTTTCTTTTCTTTCCCCTTTAAGTCAACAAGGACAATCTTTTCATTTATCTACAGGTATATTCAAGCTCCTAGGATTAAAGAAAACTCTGCTTTACTCCTAATAGAGATTTAAGGTGTCAACAAGTCCCAGTCCTGCCTCACTTCCCTCACAAAGAGTGACTCAAGGACAATACCAAAGATTCTTGTGCAGTTGTCTTCTGTTTGCTCTTTTGGTATCATATGGTATCATTCCGCCTACATTTCCTGCATCGGATGAGGAGAGCACATCTTTCTCCTTCTGTCCTGGCCACTTTTTACAGATGCAGAATTGGCAGCATTTTAACAAACTGCATCACTGCATCACTGTTTGGTGGCTACTACTTTGCTCAACAGAAGCCACTATCACAGAACAAGAAAGCATTGGAAAATGGGAAGATGATATAAAAGATCAGGGTTGGGATTCAACCAGTGTAACAATTGGTTTGATGAGAGTGTGCGCAGCATTTGAAAACTGAGCGTTTCAGCTCTAAAACTTACTTTCTACTGCAGCCCCGGAGAGTAAAACAGCTGAGGCGCAGCAATTTGCTGTACCGCATGAATCAGCTGAGCTGCAAAACATGGAAATAAAGGACAGACTAGGGTGGGCAGGTAGATGGGGCCATATAATCACAGCAACTACCAGTTCACCCAAACCGGTCCGAACTGGTAGAATCCTACCCCCGGTAGATTAATTCTGCATAGAGTAACTGCAATAAAATTATTGTACACATAATGATGGAAGAACAATGAAATTCCCTCAGTCAAGGATTGGATAATGAAAATGTCAGAATTCACAGAAATAACAAAACTGAGAGAAAACTGAGAGAAAAATGACAAACTTTTTTTTTGAAAGACTGGAAATCTTGCAGCAGGGCTATCAAACTTGTGGCCTTTGGGCTGGATGCGTCATTCACTGGCCATACCCATGCCTGGTTTAGCAAAGGGGGAAAAAGTTGTGATATGTCATGTGACGCCATTATGATAATGCAAGTTTGACACTCTTGCCTTACAGGCTTTTATGCTGAAAAATATGTGGCTCAATAGAAGTAACTGCAAGAGCGATCTTAGAGTCCTAGTGGACAATCATTTAAATATGAGGAAGCAGTGTGCTGCAGCTGCCAAAAAAGCCAACACATTCCTAGGCTGCATTAACAAAGGAATAGAATCAAGATCATGTGAAGTGTTAGTATCACTTTATAATGCCCTGGTAAGATCACACTTGGAATATTGCATTCAGTTTTCGTCACGATATAAAAAAGATGTTGAGACTCTAGAAAGAGAAGAGCAACAAAGATGTTAGGAAGCTAAACCATATGAAGAACAGTTGCACAAATAGTGTATGTCTAGTTTAATGAAAAGAAGGGCTAGGGGTGACATGATAGCAGTGTTCCAATATCTGTGGGGCTGCCACAAAGGAGAGGGGGGTCAAGGTATTCTCCAAAGTATCTGAAGGCAGAACAAGAAGAAATTAATGGAAATTAATTAAGGAGTGAATCAACCTAGAATTAAGAAGAAATCTCCTGACAACTAGAATAATTAATCAGTGGAATGTCTTGCCTCCAGGGATTGTGGGTTCTCCGACACTGGAAATTTTAAAGAAGAGATTGGGCAACTATTTGTCTGAAATGACATAGGGTTGCCTGCTTAAGCAAAGAGTTAACAGATAACAGATAATCAGAGTTGGAAGAGACTTGTAGGTCATCTAGTCCAGCCCCCCACCCAAGCTGGACCATTTCTGACAAATGGCAGTCCAATCTCTTCTTGAAAGTCTCAAGTGATGGTGCTCCCATAACTTCTGAGGGCAAGCTGTTCCATTGTTTGATTGTTCTTACTGTCAGAAAGTTTCTCCTTAGTTCCAGGTTAAATCTCTCCTTGTTCAGTTTCCATCCACTATTCCTTGTCTGGCCTATAGGTGCTTTAGAAAATAGCTTTACCCCTTCCTCTCTGTAGCAGCCCCTCAAATATTGGAAGACTGCTATCATGTCTCCCCTGGTCCTTCTCTTCACTAGACTAGGCATGCCCAGTTCCTGTAACCGTTCTTCATATGTTTTAGTCTCCAGTCCTATAATCATCCTGGTTGCTCTTTTCTGTACTTTTTCTTGAGTCTCAACATCTTTTTTGTAATGTGGTGAACAAAACTGGATGCAGTACTCTGGGTGTGGTCTTACTAAGGCTTTATAGAGTGGTATTAGTACTTCCCTTGATCTTGATTGTATCCCTCTGTTAATACAACTTAGGATTGCATTAGCTTTTTTGGCTGCTGCTGCACACTGCTGGCTCATATTTAACTGGTTGTCCACTAAGACTCCAAGATCCCTCTCACAGTAACTGCTATTGAATCTGGTTTCACCCAGTCTATATATGTACTTTTGGTTTTTCTTGCCTAAGTGTAGGACTTTACTTTTCTCTACAATGAATTTCATTTTGTTAGTTATGGCCCAGTGTTGTAGTCTGTCAAGATCCATCGGGATCTTGAGCCTATCTTCTTGGGTGTTAGCTATTCCTGCCAGCTTAGTATCATCTGCAAATTTTGTAAGTTCCCCTTCTATTCCCTCATCTAAGTCGTTAATGAAGATATTGAAGAGTACTGGGCCTAAGGTGGAACCTTGTGGCACCCCACTGCTTACTTCCCTCCATGGAAGTTGGACTAGAAGATCTCCAAGGTCCTTTCCAACTCTGTTAAACTGTTATTTTGTTAAGAAAAAACTAACATAATGATCTATGGATTTGAAGATTAAGAAAGATGTGGATTAAATGAGGGGCTCAGGATCTTTTATATTCATTTTAAATGCATTTCTTGAAAAGAAAGTTCCAAATGTTTTATATACATAAGTATGTCTTAACTTTAGTTTCTTTCTTTCTCTTTCATTTCTTGCAATTTTTGTTTGTTTCCTTCTTTTATCTGTTTTTTTTACCCCCAATTTATTATTCTATGAAAAAAAATCTTAATAAATATAAATATTTGTTTTTAGAAAGAGAAAGGGCAACAGGGCTTTCAGAGACAGCACTAACATTATCAAAAATTGCTGCCTGTTCCAAATGAAATATTTGCCCTACCTCAGAATAAGATTATTACTTATCAGGATATGTAGTAGATGCATTAATTTACCCCCATTGGCTTTGTCAATGGAAAATACTCTGGATGTCCTAGCCATATGGTCATCATTCCAAACCAATTATATCTTCTTCTCCATTTTGATTTTACACAATTAATATTATGCTGGAAGAAGAATATTATAGAATAATATTATAGGCTATTTATTAATCATTATTAAAGCATAGTCATGAAGCTTTCTGGAGTTGAGATAGAGACAACTGTTAACAAGGATGGCATATTAGTTAAAGGAGTATAAAAAGCTAAATGTGATATGAGGGTACAAAGTTTAATATTCTGTACAAATAATCTTACTCACCTTCTGAGCTTTTTCCATTAGTTGCAATAATTCATGCCAAGAGAGAGAAGACCTGCTCCTGATAAAGAATTTGCCAGTTATTTTCTAGCTCTCAGAAGAAATGGCATCACTGAGTGAAGTTTCAAAAAGTCTACCTGGAGATTGAAAGCATGTACACTGCTAAAAAAAATAAAGGGAACACTTAAACAACACAATGTAACTCCAAGTCAATCACCCTTCTGTGAAATCAAACTGTCCACTTAGGTAGCAACACTGATTGACAATCAATTTTATATGCTGTTTTGCAAATGGAATAGACAACCGGTGGAAAGCATAGGCAGTTGGCAAGACATCCCCAATAAAGGAGTGGTTCTGTAGGTGGTGACCACAGACCACTTCTCAGTTCCTATGCTTTCTGGCTGATGGTTTGGTCACTTTTGAGTGCTGGAGGTGCTTTCACTCTAGTGGTAGCATGAGACGGAGTCTACAACCCACACAAGTGGCTCAGATAGTGCGGCTCATCCGGGATGGCACATCAATGCGAGCTGTGGCAAGAAGGTTTGCTGTGTCTGTCAGTGTAGTGTCCAGAGCATGAAGGCACTACCAGGAGACAGGCCAGTACATCAGGAGATGTGGAGGAGGCCGTAGGAGGACAACAACGCAGCATCAGGACCGCTACCTCCACCTTTGTGCAAGGAGGGACAGGAGGAACACTGCCAGAGCCCTGCAAAATGATCTCAAGTGGGCCACAAATGTGCATGTGGCTGCTCAAACGGTCAGAAACAGACTCCATGAGGGTGGTATGAAGGCCCGATGTCCACAGGTGGGAGTTGTGCTTACAGCCCAACACCGTGCAGGACGTTTGGCATTTGCCAGAAAACACCAAGATTGGCAAATTCACCACTGACACCCTGTGCTCTTCACAGATGAAAGCAGGTTCACACTGAGCACATATGACAGACGTGACAGGGTCTGGAAACACCGTGGAGAATGTTCTGCTGCCTGCAACATCCTCCAGCATGACCGGTTTGGCAGTGGGTCAGTGGGTGGCATTTCTTTTGGGGGCTGCACAGCCCTCCATGTGCATTTCTTTAGGGGGCCGCACAGCCCTCCATGTGCTTGCCAGAGATAGCCTGACTGCCATTAGGTACTGAGATGAGATCCTCAGACCCCTTGTGAGACCATATGCTGGTGCGGTTGGCCCTGGGTTCCTCCTAATGCACGACAATGCTAGACCTCATGTGGCTGGCGTGTGTCAGCAGTTCCTGCAAAATGAAGGCATTGATGCTATGGACTGGCCCGCCCGTTCCCCAGACCTGAATCCAATTGAGCACATCTGGGACATCATGTCTCGCTCCATCCACCAATGCTATGTTGCACCACACTGTCCAGGAGTTGGGGGAAGCTTTAGTCCAGGTGTGGGAGGAGATCCCTCAGGAGACCATCCACCACCTCATCAGAGGCATGCCCAGGCATTGTAGGGAGGTCATACAGGCATGTGGAGGCCACACACATTACTGAGCCTCATTTTGACTTGTTTTAAGGACATTACATCAAAGTTGGATCAGCCTGTAATGTTTTTTTCCACTTTAATTTTGAATATAACTCCAAATCCAGACCTCCATGGGTTGCTAAATTTGATTTCCATTGATAATTTTTGTGTGATTTTGTTGTCAGCATATTCAACTATGTAATGAACAAAGTATTTAATAAGAATATTTCATTCATTCAGATCTAGGATGTCTTATTTTTGTGTTCCCTTTATTTTTTTGAGCAGTGTAGATTAAGAACAGCAGTTGCTCTTTCTCTTTGCTTTGGTAAATGCTCCCCCCCTTGAGAAATCAGTGAGCAACAGTTAAACCAGGGAACTTGAAGTTTTCCATTGCTTTGTGCCTAAGGAGGAGTCCAATTATACCATCACACAATATTGGCTTTCTGATATTATGTTTCCCCAAGGTATGATCTATGCACCAATGTACATAAAGTATCTCACTCTCTTTCAGTTCTGATCTCAACACTGCAGTTGTGACCTAGCCAGCCCTTTATCAGAGAGGCAAGCTTTCTTCTGAAATGGGAGTGTTGTTATCTAAATAAAATAATCTTAGAAAATCCACTTTATGCACATCAAAAAGCATGCCTGCCCTTTTGTGACCAAGAATGGCTGATACAAAGATGCTACCATAACAGCACAATTTGGTAAGCCCCAGTATATAATAATTGTGTATATAAATAATGGAGAAATTGCCCTCCTGTCATCTCTAAATAACATGGCCTAGAATTTCATCTATTACATTGCCAAAAATCATTAAGATTTGCTATCACAAAAGGCAGATCTAATATACAATAAAGTTATAGAAGTTACAGCCTTAATTAACCTTTTGTGAATGAAACTAACCAAGGTTTTAAATAGTGTCCAAGACTGTATAAGCCTTAAAAAAACAAAAAACAAAAATGATTAAATCCTCATTAATATCTTTCAGAAAGTGTAATTCTGTGGGTGACACAGACACTATTTTTACAGCTGTTCTTCAGAGAAAGAATAAGTTTCTCTTCATTAAAGACTAATGAGTGACATTACATTTAAGTGCTCACATTAGATATGCTTCTTTGAATTTAATGATGAAGCAATGAGGCCTTTAATTAAATAGTTAAAAGTCTCCACTGGGAGAAACAAAACAATTTTTTCTGAAGCTTTTTCCTATTTTCTAAAAATAATAATAAAAATGAACCAATTTGCTAGATAATTTATGTTTTTAACTTTGTAAAACTTAGGGATGCCTTGCTAATCTTGTCTTTAGAAAATTTGCCTTCAAGTTTTGAAATGGATCTAACCACAAGGGAATAGAGAAATCCTATAGAACTTATGTTGCATATCCATGAAAGCTGAATGAAAGGGTGGAAATATTAGTGTTTCTCCTAGGATTATGATGGTCAGGAAAGCAGAACCACAATCTGTTAATTTGTTATAGCTGGAGAATCTCCTCATTACGTATATCATTCAGTATTACGGATGGATTCTTCTGCTTGTCAAACCGCCAATGCTGTCTGTTCATGAATTCTGTGCACCAAAGCTTATATGACGTTCTTGATGGGAATATAGGAATTCTGAAAAAAAGTTATATTATGTAATAAAAAGTAATGGAGAAATTATGTTTCACCACAAGATTGGCAAAAAGCACTGGTTTCTTAATACAGTTGTGATTTTCAATAAAATTTGACAATGAGTTAAGCAAGCAGGCTTAGTGTCCTAAGCTACCATAAGTGTCCCAAGCCCTTATGCATTGAATTGTATTTTGAGCAGGAACTCTCAAATTTGCTCAGTATCAGATCATTTCAAGGGCCTGTTTTTTTTTTTTTTTGTATTGATATATAAATAAGATTCTTATTGTTGCAATAGAGATTTAAAATAAATAATGCTTCTTCATCTTCAATGTTGGCCCTATTGTTAGAGAGTATATAGGCTTTGTGTAGTTGATTATGGAGGATTACACTGATCATAACTCTATTAATGTTGTACATAAATAGAGTCATGGTTGATTCTGACTGAACTAGGGACATGCATGTTGGTGATCGATAGTAACTGAATAATCTATCTCAACATTCATAAACTAAATTTACTATCAGGTTTCTTAGAGGAAGATTTAATTATAAGTTTGTCATGGCTTTAATGGGCTGCTGGATTTGAACTTTGTCAGCATCTCTCAGAGACATGACATGGTAGAGCTAGATTAGACTGCTGATGGTAAATTAGAATGAAGCCACCTGAAAAACAGTTAATGGCCCTCAGTCTCTGCTCTGCCTATAGCAGTTCAAATATATTGCTGATGCTTATTGTCTTTTTCAGATTTCAAAGGGTTAGACTTTCTGCTTCATGGCCTTAATGCTGAAATTGTTTGTTGACCTAATCTGCCTTAAGAACTTCTGGTTTTCAGTTTATGTCTCACAGAATATTCAAAATCAGATTTAGAATACGTGCTTTTTCAAAAGGCAACTGGAAAAAACTTGGTTTTTCTTTGAAGACATTTTGCTTCTCATCCAAGAATCTTCTCCAGTTCAGTTGCCTTTTGAAAAAGCATCTTTGGAACAACCATGACCTGGATGACAGAAAATCTCAATATACATTCAGATTTTAAAAAACAACAACAAAGTTTGTGTTGACTATATATTTTCACATAATTTCCATTTCATTTTAATTGTAATTTGATCGTGTTGCCTTGAGAAGTTGTGGATGCTCTATCACTGGAGATTTTAAAGAAGAGATTGAACAACCATTTGTCTAGAATGATATGGGGTCTCCTGCTTGTGCAGGTGGTTGGATTAAAAGACATCTAAGTTCCTATCCAACTCCAATTCTGTTCTTCATATTTAGCTTTGTTGATTTCAGATGATACGTGTAGACATTCTATGACTATTTGGCTCTTGGTTATAGACCCTTGTGCTGTCTTAATGTTACTTACTTAGAGACAGGAGTAAGGCAGCTTTTGTAATGAAATGCTCATGTGCAAAGGCAGATGGCAATCTGACAGAATACTGATATGATTGTATACAAACATAAACATGTATTTAGTAACTCATCCCTAAAGGATAAGATAAATATTTTTTTTCTCTCTTTTAAGGATGTTATTTATGGATGCACCTTTTTCCATTCAGCCTTTCATAAATATGTTTGTACTTACTGGTTTGGAAATCATGCTAAAGTTTTATTTATAGCAAAAAGAATATTTTACTAATTTTATTTTATAAACTGCATTGAGAGGGTAAGTGGTATAAAATTTTTGTTTTCTCCTGCAGTCACATCTTTGAATATTCCCACCACTTGTCACATTCTGTATTAATGTTATTGATTTGCATCTCATGCCACTGATGACTGATTATAGATGAAACCAGAAAGATACTCAAGTATGGCCATGTTTACTCTTCTCCAAAATTATCTCAGAAAAGGCTCTCTGCATGGTATTTTAAAGGTTCACTTTTCTTATGATTTATTCTTTCCTGATGACAGTGATGAAATGTATGCTGAAGTTTTAAACTGACAGTTTGCTTAGTAGATTGAGCAATTTCTGTATAATAACATGGTAAAAAGAACATCTTGAATACAGTTATTTGGGAACATATGTAATCATAATCTTTTACTTCAACCAATACATGAATACAATTCAACCCTTTAGACAGAGTAAAAAAAGTTACATGGAAACTGTAAACATTCTTCTACAAATATTCCAATATTAACCCTTGTCTCTTTCTTATTTCCAACATAGTAAACTTTCTGAGCAGAAAGCATGGGTTAAGAAGGCTGGAGGGAAAAGGGAATTTGCTAAAAATAAATTAAAATAATAGTGTATTCTCAGGAAAAATCACAATCTTCAAGCTTGCATTTCAGTCTAGATGTTAGTTTATCATCAGATCTAAGGCTTGGGGAGGTAAGGAAAGCTGGAGTCACTATAACCCTTGTCTATTTATTATTTTATTTAGATCTTTAGATTAATAAAGTTGGAAGGGACCTTGTAGATCATTTAGTCCAACCCCCTGCCCAAGCAGGAGACCCTACACCATTTCTGGCAAATGGCAGTCCAGTCTCTTCTTGAACGCCTCCACTTCATTTACTGCACTTCATTTTTGTGCTGCCCTGATCTTAAGACAAAGCAGAAAAATCCTAATCCCAACAGGCCTAGTAATGAAAGCATAATTTTATTAATATTAATATTATACTAATTATTATTAATATTATTACTAATATTATTCACTTACAGCTGTAAATAATAGAACACCAAAAGCTTAGGAGAAGAGAATCTTCTTTATTTTTCTTTTGATAGTTACCAAGAATTCTATCACGAATTCAGAAAATTCTTGACACATCTTGAAAATACCAAAGTTGAAAGAGACTGTTGTGGAATAAATGTTACAACTTCAGAAAATATACCATCTTCTTGATGAAAACTAAGAAACAGCTAATTTAGATACGATCTTTCTTGTTTTAAGCGTGATTATTGTTTAATGTAATGATTTTTTTTTAAAAAAAACACCTACGTTGTCAGCCAGAACCAAAATATATTAGCAGAGAGACAGATAACTAACAGATTTGCACCTCCATCTGTTCTGCCATTGAAAGCTAATTGTTTTTTTAAATATCTGAGCAATTAAAAAAATCATTAACTTCAAGTCTGGCTAAAACACAATTTCATAACAAATAATGCAAATAAGTTACCATTAGTGTATCACTAAGAAAATGATAAATAACACATGTTCACTTAGCAACTACACTGCTATAAGTTCAAGGGTGAACATAATATGAAAATCTTGATCAATCATATCTAACTAATCCAGCATCCTATTTTCTACAGAGCCAATAATATATTTATATCAGAAGATCACAAATGAGATAAATGCAATTGTGACTTGGTGCTGGTAGTTCCCAGTGAATGATAATAAGGACTGTACTGGCTGCAAATGTGGAAGTAGTATATAACCATAATGACTAATAGTTTTCTCCATGAAGCTCTCCACTCTCCTTAAGACTAAGCTGTTTTGGTATGTTTTAGAAGCAAATTTTATAATTTAA
The DNA here is from genome assembly GCF_049901715.1 of Pseudonaja textilis. NCBI lineage: Eukaryota > Metazoa > Chordata > Lepidosauria > Squamata > Elapidae > Pseudonaja > Pseudonaja textilis. The sequence continues at coordinate 37,316,400 of NC_141991.1, read as the reverse complement.
GGCTGTGCTGGCTGAAATCTTTCATCCTGATCTGGATATATAACCATTTATCTTCTCTGAAGAAACCAACAAGTAACATGTACACATACAACCAATGGACCTAGAGCATCTCGTAGCAGAAATCAAACTTTCAGCAATGGAGAGGTGACTGTTTCTGACTCACAGTCTATAACTTTGCTATTACCAATCAAAATTGCCAGATTCTCATCAGTAGTTATCACCCCTGATAAGACTTAAAGTGCCCTAATTTTGGAACAATGTATGAGAAAGTTCTTTCATTCTTTTCTCTTTCTTTTGTCTATTTGGTTTTGCTTTATTTCATTCTCTTTTGTGAACTCCTTATACATATTTTAATTGACAGGTCAATATGCTGGTTTTATTGCTCCTATTCTATTTGAGTCTACTTTTATATGTTACTTCAGCGTTGTGGCTACTTTGCTGGCCACTGACTGTAAAGAAAATTTTAAAAGCTTAAAAAAATAAGAAGCAATTTCTAGCAGTATGCAACAGAACCATGGAAAAACTTTGAACACCAGCACACTCAGGGGTGGGATTCTACAGGTTCACACCTATTCACCAGAACCGGTTGTTAACATTCTAAGCAGTTTGGAGAACGGGTTGTTCGAAGAAATTATCGGCCTAATCTTGTAAAGATGGCAGGAAGTAAACATTCTGGTGTTGCTTACAGAAACTGCCTCTCTGTTAACCCTTATTACATTCTTGGCAGGACTAGACTTCCTGTCTCAGGAACTTATCTGGAGTTTTTTTCCCTTCCTTTGCTGGTACTTTGCTTGTGTAGAGTGACATTCAAAGTTACAATGGCACTGAAAAAAGTGACTTATGACCATTTTTCACACTTACGACTGATGCAGCATCACCACAGTCATGAGAGACAAGGCGAGGAGATGCATGCCTTGATGTGAGTGATATTGAGTTGGCCACATCCAGCCAATAACATGGCCACCAAACCACATCCACCCAGTCACATGACCACCAAGCCACGCCTTACACAACTGGTTGTTAAAAAATTTGAATCCCAACCCTGAGCACACTTGTATATATGTGCTTACCTTTTTAGCTTTCATTTTTTTTCTAAGGTGAACATTTCCAACTCTTGCAAACTTCCTTATAAAAAAGTGTACTTGAGTTGTCCTTTTTCAGCTTGATGATAACCTTTTGATGTTCCTGAAGCAGAACCGCATAGACTATTAGCTGTACAATTAAATTACTGACCTCTATAAAAATTTGCCACTATTTGCAATTAAGAAATTCAAAATTCTTGAAAGTAATATGAAGTATTCTTTGCTTCTTTAAATCCCTAATTAGAATTCATTTCCTACACCAAATACATTTTTTGTTCCTCAGATGTTGGATATTTTTCTTGTCTGATCATCTTTAATAGATTATCTTATTTGAAACTATTATACTACTTCAGATGACTGAATTTTCCAACATTCTGCCACCTACTTAATTGATGGCACAGAAGCAGGACTAGCCTGAATCATTAGAGCATAATCTATGGTTCTTTACCAGATGTAGACTTTTCAGCATCCTCATCGTTTGCCAGTTTTATCAAAGAAAAATTATATAGAACTGGGTGTCAAACTCGTGTCATCACAGGATCATCCTGTGATGTTTTGGGACTTTTTTCCTCTTTATTTATTTTTATTTATTTTATTTATTTTATTTATTTTGAATTGTCAATCACTTACAAGATAATAGGTATAATTATATACATAGTTATGAATACATGAAATGGGTACATATAAGAAAAATAAAAGAAACAATAGGACAGAGACAGTAGGCATGTTGATGCACTTATGCACGCCCCCTACAGACCTCTTAGGAAAGGGGTGTGGTCAATAGTAGACAGTCTAAGGTTAAAGTGTTTGGGGAAGAAACCACAGAGTCAGGTAGAATATTCCAGACATTGACCACTCTGTTGATGAAGTCATATTTCCTGCAATCAAGTTTGATGCAGTTAACCTTGAGTTTGTATTTATTGTGTGCTCTTGTGTGGTTATGGTTAAAGCTGAAGTATTCATTGACAGGTAAGTCATTGTTTATTTACATGTTTGATGCCATAATCAGTAATGGAGTCAAGGAGAGATGCGTTGAGCCATGTTTCACAGACAAATATGATGTCGAATTTAGCCATATTTTGTAAGAGGAGAAGTTCAGATATTTTATTCACAAGGCTTCTTGCATTGAGTAGCTTGCATTTAAGGCCAGCTGTAGTTGGAATTGTGTGGGAATAAACTTTGACTTGGGTATTGGGTAATGATTAGTCTAAGACCTTATACATACATGCTTGCTTAAAGGTCACTGAGATAGTGTAAGGAAATTAAGAACAAACACTAGAAACAATCAAGCAGCTCAGACAACTGTAAACAAGTCTGTACTATATCTAATTATTGTAATCCACAATGTGACTATACTTGCTATGCTAAAAATCTCAATAAAAGAGAGCACTGGAATTTTCTCTGGGCTCTCATCCTGAGAACACTCGCTTGTGTCTCATCTTTTCCATGAGAGACCACCACAAGTGGTGACCCCGACGTGATCCACTGCAGGTGGTACGTGTCCAGACCTCTGTGTTTCCTCGCCTGGAATAGGTAAAGTGCATACTTAAATATTGCTGGACAATAGGATTTTTCAGGGAACATGGGGGGAAAACTTTCTCAGCCACAGGAATGTCATGTTAGTGAGCTGCTGAAGTTAGTCAGGACAAATTTCTTTCTCTTTAAACCTTCTGGAGGGGAGTATATAGTTCTTTCAAGAGGTAATGTGAAAAAGCTGCTGCAAGAGATCTGGCGGCAATGCCCCTGGTACTCAGAGAAGGGCTCTTTAAAGTTAGACACGTGGAGGAAAATTGGAACTATCCTTCATGAGGAACCACGGGCAACAACTGAAATTTTGACATATTGGAAGGTTGTTATGACTGCTTTAGAGACCCAGCAACAACCTCTTTTAAAATCTTTAGTAGAACCTCCTCCTTATAAAGGAGTTGTGTTGCACCCTCCAACTCCAAAGCTGGAGTATGTTTTCTCACCCCCAACAGCGCCTACGCCTGTGGATGAGAAACCCCAGCCACAAATGGGAAAAGTTCAAGCAATGATGCATCAAGCTTTCAATGAGGGGAAATTAGAACCTGATGAGATTCCCCAGATGAATTTGTTTCCAGTTAATAGGCAAGTGGATGCTCAAGGCAACATGCAGGTGGAATGGGTTCCGATTCCGTTGGCAGTACTTAGGGAAATCAAGAAAGCCGCTAAAGATTATGGTATTCAAAGTCCTTTTACAAAGGGTCTTCTGACAAGTTTGGCTACCTCATGCATGATTCCTAATGATTGGAAAGATTTAATGAGAATGATATTGAGTTCTACTCAGTATGTGGTTTTTGATTCAGAGTACCAAAGGGAAGCTATCACTAGGGAACGAAATTCGGGGGGGGGCTGTATACGCCAGACCAAATCTATGGGGCAGGCTTGTTTGAATCCACTGCTGATCAAGCTACTAATTTGCCTGATCATGCACTTCCCGTGGTTATGGCGGCTGTCCTTGGGGCGTTGTCCCGCATCCAGGATGTGGGAACCCCGGCATGGTCTTTTTCTCAAATTAAGCAAACAGCATCTGAGTCTTATAATGATTTTGTGGAAAGACTACAATTGGCTATTACCCGGCAGATTTCCAACGAGGAAGCGGCAAAAGAACTTTTGCTGAGATTGGCAGTCGAAAATGCAAGCGCTGACTGCAAGCGTATCTTACAGCCTTTGGTGGCTAGAGGTGAGGTTACTCTGGCTGATCTGTTAAAGGCATGTGCAGTGGTGGGTTCTCAGGCTTACAACATGGAGACTTTGGCTATGGCATTACAAAGAGGGATGAAACCTACAGGGAACTGTTTTAATTGTGGGAAGCCTGGCCATTTTAAAGCCCAGTGCCAAGCACCTGGGGGAGGGAATGGCGTTTAACAAAAACAAAAATAAGAACATCTGCCCGAAGTCGGTCTGTCCAAAATGCAAAAAAGGATTTCATTGGGCAAATCAATGGTGCTCTAATCAGAACCAAAATTCGGGAAACTAAATTTGGGGCGTGCAGCTAGCCCCGCTCCCAAGGCTGTTACAAAGGCATCGCCCGCAACTACCGGGAATGCAGGTTTGTGTTTAAAAATGTTGCACTCGATTGATGTGACTTTTCCTAATCAAGTGTACATTGAGGACACTCATTTGCATGGGCCACTGCCAGAAAAAACAGTGGGATTGGTACTTCCGAGGTCATCTGCATCAAAAAAGGGTTCTTTGTCATTCCAGGGGTTATTGATCAAGATTATAAAGGGGTTATTAAGATATAATTGTACACTGATACTCCTGCATCATTAATGGCCAGTGAATCTATTGCCCAGTTATTATTGCTTCCATACATTCCTATGAATCCTTTAATTGGGATCCCACGAACTGGCGGTTTTGGGTCCACTGAAATGGCCAGTTCTCCAGTTGCTGCAGAATTGCTAGCACTGACAAAAAATTTGACTACAGACCAACCAAAAATGACAATTGAAATTCAAGGAAAATCATTTTCTGGCCTTATAGATTCCGGAGCAGATGTCTCTGTGATATGCCAAAAGGAATGGCCAAATGAATGGGCGCTTGAGGACTCTCCGGCTGTTCGTGGCGTAGGTGGTATGCAGTTTGCAAGAAGTAGTGTACATTGGTTGACGGCATTGCATAGAGCAACTGGCGAGACCGCAAGGATCCAACCTCTTGTGTTGCCCCTGCACATAAACTTGTGGGGTAGAGATTTGCTGTCACAGTTCCGCACAAAAATTGTTATTGGATAATGGAAAAGTTACAACTGTTAACCTCTCAGCCAGTTTGGATTGACCAATGGCCACTTCCATAGGAAAAAACTTGTAGCTTTACATCAATTGGTAGCTGAGCAGCTACAATTAGGCCACATTGAGCCAACTTCTAGTCCGTATAACACTCCTTCATATAAAAACAAAAACGGGGGAAGTGGATGGATATGGTTTGCCTTACATACAAAACATTCTTAATATTACCTTATATACTTTAAATTTTCTAAACATGACAGGATCCCCTGCTGCTACAGCAGCCAGTAGGCATTTTGCTTCCTCCCCTTCTGCAGAAGCGCCAAGATCGAAAGTTTGGTATAGGAGACTGCCAGATCCAACGTGGAGAGGACCTGTCCTGCTGATAACTTGGGGCCAAGGATATGCTGCCATTGAAGATGAGGGGATAGTTGTTTGGGTTCCTGGTCATTGTGTGCGTCCTTATCATCAGCCAAAGGGGCAAGGGGGTGGATTTGGGGGAATGGAAAAGAAACACGTTGATCCAGGACATGGAGAAGCTAGCAAACCTTCATAATAAAACTGATTGTTGGGTATGTATGCACATGCTAACTCACAAAACATCAGGGCTTCCAATGGTGCAGTACTTCTGCCTGAAGGTGACTGGTATAAGGAACAATGCTATGGTTGTTCAGGGACGTGGTCTAGCAGTTGGACTACAAGTAACGTAAATACCTTACACCTTGGAAGCCGGATCCAAGAGATGGCGGGTATCTGCTGGACCCACAATGAGATGGTAGAGAATATGACTTACTTGGGAACATATCCATTTTGTAACAAAACAATTGTTATTGGCAATGGAAGTCGGGTTTATTCGGGTGACATGAAAACAAAAAATCTTACTTACTTTGTACACAACATTTCTTATTTTGATATCACATCTTTGATCAATGAAAATGGGTGTCCATATATTCCTGCCACATGCTGTCCCACCACGAAAGAAAACCAGATGCCTAAATGTGCAAATGGGAATAATGCACCATCGTCCACTTATATGGCTATGTTAATGGGGTCTTTTGCAAAACTAATCTATGCTGAGCCAAATAAGGTTGGTCATCTCCTGGGAGCAAATCTATGGTTGCTGTGTGGACGGATGGCCTATGATCGCATGCCAGCACGATGGAAAGGGGTCTGCACCTTTGGGAAAGTAATCCCATCTCATGTCATTTTAAAATCTTTGGGGACTGCTCATATCCACAATGCGCATTCTGCAACAGAAGTAAACTCTGTTTTGACCCATGACTACTGGACACAAATATCAAGGGGAGTTATTCCCCCTTTAGGAGTCATGATGAACTATAGAGATTTACATCGTTTAAACAATTGGACAGTTACTATGTTTAAAGACACCATTAAAATGCTAAAGCTGCTTGAAGAAGAGCAAGGCAAAATTCTTGACTTTGTCCTGCAAACCAGATATGCGGTGGACACTATTTTGGCTGTGCAAGGGGGAGTTTGCACTGTGGTTCATACGCATTGTTGCATGTATATCTCTGATTATTTTCCAAACATTACAGCTACTATACAGCATATGGAACAAACCTTGAAGGAGAATCCATTACAATCAGAGGGTGAGGGACTGGACGTGTGGTCTGCACTTTGGTCCTGGTTGCCAGATGGTTCATGGATTCGTCACCTAATTGTTGGAGTGATATTATATTTTCTCTTTGTGTATGCTGTTGTATCCAATGTCTCCCTGGACTTTTAGGAATGTGTCGGGTGAAGCCTACGGAAGGAGAACTGCTGTTGCAGATGGCGAAAAGCTACCGAGGCATCCGTGATCATCAAAAAACTAAAACAGGGGAGATGTGGGAATAAACTTTGACTTGGGTATTGGGTAATGATTACTCTAAGACCTTATACATACATGCTTGCTTAAAGATCACTGAGATAGTATAAGGAAATTAAGAACAAATGCTAGAAACAATCAAGCAGCTCAGACAACTGTAAACAAGTCTGTACTATATCTAATTATTGTAATCCACAATGTGACTATACTTGCTATGCTAAAAATCTCAATAAAAGGGAGCACTGGAATTTGCTCTGGGCTCTCATCCCAAGAACACTCGCTTGTGTCTCATCTTTTCCATCAGAGAACACCACAGAATTGAGGTAGTTAGGGGCGTGTGTGCCTAGTCTTGGGTGATGGTGGAGTGGTTGAGGTAGGGTTGTGGTTGAAGGTTAAAGCTGACTTGTGGGTTGTGTGACTTACTTTTGATACAGTCAGCATGGTAGTCAATGTACAGGTCCTTCTTTCCATTGTCTAGATGTTTTTTTGAGTTCTGTGCGGAGTACACAGGAGAGGGCAAGTTGCTGTATGGTTAGGTCAGGGTGAGAACGGAGAATTTTATGGTTGGTGTTGCTTTTGGCAAGTGAATTTATAGTATAAGTGAATTTATGTTTGCTTGATTCATTTTTGCAAATGACCCTGCAGAAGTGTGGGGCCACAGAGCCGTCTCTGTTTTTGAGCTCTCGGCCAAAGTGGGAAATGTCAAGTATTTCATCAGGGGAGATGGTTTATGCTTGATAATCACTGATGATATTTCGGACAGTTGTGATGTCATCATTGTCATTGATGTCCTCTAAACCAAATAAGATGGCGTTTGGACGTTTTCGTTCACGCCCAATAGCTTCTCTGATGAGGATTGGGATATCATTATTTGTCTGACTTATGTTTTTTTTTGTGGATTGGGTTGTGGATTGGGTTGTGGTTGTTGTGTAGTGATGTGGTTTGTAGCTATTGGATGTTCAGGTTTTTGAGTTGTGTCTTTTTTTTCAAGGTTTGATAATCTTTCTTTTAAAGCATCCATACTATGGTGTCAAGGGGTGTTATTCATGTTTCTATGGTATCAACTCTTTCAAACAGATCCATTTTGGGTCTGCATGATTTGCAGAGGTATGGAAATTCATTGGATTTGATGGAATTTTCATTATCCTTTAGAGTTTTATAGCATTTAAGGCATACGCAGGAGTCTTGTGATTCATTGGTGGGGATTACTTTCTCTTTAGGTTGTGGTTTGGCATTGGATTTTTTTTCTTGGCATGGTAGGTTTGTTAAGATGGAACGATGATTAAATTACTTAATGAAACAATTTTGGGTAATCAATATAGCTAATATCACACCAATCAATCAATTGCAATAATCTTTCTAGTCAAATAATTTTGCTAAGCAACAATCAGCCTAATCAATTAATTACACTAATTGCTAATCAATTAATTACACTAATCACTAATCACACTGTTCAATTAAATTCACTAAATCACTAATTTTACTAATCAATTAAATTACATGAATCTTGATCTTTTAAACTAATCAGTAATCACACCATTTGCACTAAACACTCTAATCACACTAATCAATTAAAACAATAAATCATGGGTGGGGGTAGGGCCAGCACATACCACAGCTGGCCTGTGGCCAGCGAGTTTGACAACCTGTTATAGAATATTTAAAAAATCATAAAAACATGAAAAAAATGCTAAAAATGTGTAATGCTAAACAAAAATTGAGCTAATAAGTCTTGAACTTTGAAACATGCCTGAACCACTAAGGAATACAAAAAAATAAGTGAAACAGCAAGCAGGTACTTTAATTAATAGTTTTAAATGTTGCATACAATCCTCTGTCCTATGTATTGGAGCTCCCATCTTGCAATTATTTGGCTTGGAATAAGGATGATTGTTAATGCATATTTTTTCCTGCACTTCTAGTTAATTTTCTTTAGATGTACCTGTTTCTTTTCCTTTTATAGTTCTCATTTTAAAAATGTGAGACAGACAGAACCATCTGGGAATTGGGCAGACTCTAAATCCAATAAAATAAAAGAATAAATTCCTCCTTTTAATGTTCTTTATATGTTCCCATTATTTATGCTTATTATATAATGCAAAGTTCTCTGGATGTTCACAGAATAAAAAAAAGCAAATTACTTGCTGCAATAATTTTAAGAACTCATCTCCTTAAAGCAGCTACATCTGTTCTTTTTCAGGCTCAAAATAAACTTTAATGAACTTTTGAAGGACTGAGATTTGCAGTCAATGGCATGGGGGAGAGTGGAATGGCAATTCTGTTGCACAAACAAAATATATTGATAAGGGGTTAACCAATATTTGCGATAGCTAAGATACTAGACTGGGATTAAAAAGAAAAGAAAAAACTTGAAAAAGAAACTCAATGAATGACTTGGGGCTGTACCCAATCTTTCAGTCTAAAAAATGTTTTAAGATTAAAATGAAGGGAAATTCCATTGTGTGTTATTCTGAACTAACAGAAGAAAAACAATGAATAAATATTTTAATTATTCAAAGTTCCATTATCCATACAACATTGAATCTATTTAGTTTTTAGCTACCATAGCTACCATGCTGTGAGAAGTACATAGTGTGCTTGAATAAGGATTGTAATAGTTCTATTGAAACATATTTCTTGTTTTTCTTTCATATAAGTTTTACTTTCTTAACCTTTTTCAAACATTTGCATTGGTTGTGCAATTTGTTAAATTATGATATGCTAATACCAACTTTATTAACACCAGGAAACCCAATAGGACAAATCCAAATATATGTAAATAGCCTTAATGCTTGAAATAATGAGCCCTGGTGGCGCAATGGGTAGAACACAGTATTGCAGGGAAGCTCAACCCACAGCCTGGAATTTGATTCTGACAGGGCTCAGGGTTGACACAGCCTTCTATCCTTGCAAGGATGGTAAAATGAAGACCCAGATTGTTGGGGGCAATATGCAAATAATGCTGACATTGTGAACCACCCAGAAAGTGTTTTAAAGCATTATGGGGCACTACATTAAGCCTAAATACTACTGTTATTTATAAGAGAAATCCAAGTATTTTTGCAAAATGTGATCCTTTATCTGAATGGCTATTCAGTTTCTTAGATATTTTGCTCCTTTTGTCGAAACATCCTTCTATTCCTTGTTATTTATGAAAAATAATATTCAAATAGCCATAGAAAAATGGCTTTATTTAAGTTTCCTTAATTGCCAGCCAATTGAGGTTGCTTCACAGCTCACATATCAAGAAATTGGAAATTTCTTTGATAAAGAGTTTCTTTGATAAAGAGCTTAAAAGAAACAGTGTCACATCTTTAACCATAGTTTTGTTTTTAAGGCATTCCTAGGTTGCTTTCATATTGATAAGGCATATTTTGTTCATAATTTTACCTAATGTATTTTAATTCTTGGGTAATAATTCTGTATCTTTTTTGGCCTTGTTGGTTTGTCTGTCAATAGCAACATTATACTATATATACTGTATTATGTTAATGAGAAATGTGTCTAGCAGAAATGGAAGTGTAACTGTATAGCATAATTCAAGGGTTTTTCTTGTCATGAGGCCCTCATCTGTATTTGGGAGAGAGGAGTAGCACAGAGAGTTTGAAGGTTGGCTCCACTTTCTTTATTTTTTGCATTTGGAGAGATTGGAGTGATTTAAGTTATGAAATAAGTGACTTAACTACCCCCAAATTAGTTAGATTTTCCACATTTGTTGGGCTTTTACAGGGCTGCCATTTTGTTCTTAACCTCCAAATATAAAAGGGTTAAAAACATGATCACATATTTACATGATCATCTCTGATGAGAGAAGAAAGAAAGAAAGAAAGAAAGAAAGAAAGAAAGAAATAAAGAAAGAAAGAAAGAATTTCCTGCCAAAAGAAAGTTTATTTCTTTATTTAAAAGATTTGTGTAGCCATCCATTTCAAAACACAGGTCTGGGAGATACCTGTCTCTGCTGTTAATGTTGATCACAATGGTTATAATTGTAAAGACAACAATGAAAGAAGAAAGGCATTAAGTCTTTCTCCATGAATGACATAGTTTTGATCTAGATCAATCCCAAACTCATTTCAAAGTAATAGAAAGAAAACCCCAAACTCTGTACCCTGCACACTACATATTTAGCATAGCATTTGATTTGGCAATGTGATCATACATCTTGTGTCTTGAAATAGCTGATTTCACATCTTTCCACGTTTCCAAAACCAAATAGAGAACAAATCATTATTGCTATTATTAGAAGGAAATTAAGGTGTAATGTGTATGTTTAGTGCATATAGAAGCTATAGTCCCACTCAGGTGTCCCTAATTATATTTTAATGACTACTCCATGCTCCTTATGGATTTCATCCATGGAGGCAGACCAATTGGCTGTAATTTATAGCAGATGCTTTCTAGAGAGAGACACATTTTCAGGCCAGATTGTGTACACTAACTATTCATATTGCCTGGCTTTGCCTTCCTCTGGTGTTAGCAAAAAGCATACTATTAGCTTTAGTGTAGCTTTAGATTTGTCTGTAAAAATGCTGTTAAATAATCTTTAGTAGAAGGAATGAAAATTTAAACTAAAGCAAAACTCAACCACAATTAGCAAGACAGCTAAAACCTGTTTAGAAATAGCTTCTGCATGATAATACTAAGATTGCATGAAACATCATCAATGGATACATCAATGAATGAACATGTTTTCAGACATCAGTAGCTGAGTGTACAAGCTGTAGCCAAATGCCTATAATTTCAGTTAAAGCATTATCACAGTTTTGATGAACTGATGCTTTAGATTTTCAGACGGACAGCCTGGCCATGTGGAAACATTGTCATTTTTCTACTGCCAGAAATCTTGTCTAGTGGAAAACAGCAAATGTTCACAGAATGTCTAATTGACATCAGACTGTATGTTTTTAACATGTAAAAATACTGAAGGGCCTAGAATCTGATTGATTTATTCATTGACCGTCAATTGTGTTGACCGTCAGTCAACACAAGCTTCTTGTAGTACAAGTGTATTACCCATTTTCTGTTGTGTAAACTGAAATAATGATTGCATTTGAATGAAACTAATGTTCTGGGTTTAATTTTGATATTCTTGTAATTCTCATGCTGCTAGCTTAAGTTACATGAATAGCTAAATCTGGGATAAACTGAATGATCTAAAATGAAACCTAGGCAAAGAATAAATGAGAGAGGAAACCAGTGAAGACAATATAATTAGATTTTAAAAAACAGTAGAAATAAAAATAGTGTGAAAGTATGAGCATCAGCTAACACTGAATATATCAGCACTAGAACTTTTCTTTTGTATTAATTTAATGATGAAGTCTTTAGACTTTAAGGCTGTTCTTGAGAACCAAAGGTGAAAACACATATATAATTGAATGACTTTGACTAACCTGAGGCATGCAGCATTATCCTTGGAAGTGGTTTCTTTGCATCTTCTACTTAAATACAGTACATTCTATGTGTCCCAGATCAAGCACACCTACAAATATGTAAAGAGGTGGGTTTTTTTTCCTCTTTACTAAAGGAGTTTTGCAAACACACACTTGTGATAAAGAGACAAGTCTCCCCCCAACCCCCGATTCAGCAAGAGTTTAACTTGTTTGACTTACAAGAGTTTCAGTTCAAAGCAGCAAGTAGAAGAGTAGTTAGTCAGAGTTTGAAGAACAGAGTTTGTAGCAGAATCAACAGCTGGCCCAGGTTCAAACTCAAGAGTTGCGAGCTTCACAAATCAAGACACATGAAGTGGGAATCAATGAGTAGTTATGCAAACCGAAAGTTTTTGCTTGCTGTCCCATTTTAATAGAAGCAGCCCTGGTGTAATTCATTTAGTAGGGTGAAAATCCTTCTATACAAGAAGTCTTGCAGTGAGCCTTTGCTCTGTGGTGCCCCCTCATCTTCATAGAGTGATGGCAGTTGTGTCTGCTGATAAGTGGTTTTTCCCAATCTCCTCTGACTGCTCAGATGGCAATCTATCTGGTAGTGCTGTGTGGAGATGGGACAGAGTTCCCGAAGTACAACCATCACTGCAGTCCTCCACCGATCTGGCAGATTTATGGCAGAGTGGCCAGTTGGAAGCCTCTTCTCAGTGCAAAACACATGAAAGCCCACTTGGAGTTTGCAAAAAAGTATCTGAAGTACTCTCAGACTGTGAGGAACAAGGTTCTCTGGTCTGATGAAACCACGATTGAACTGTTTGGCCTTAAATGTTACATTTGGAGGAAGCCAGGCACTGCTCATTATTTGCCCAATACCATCTCAATAGTGAAGCATGGTAGTGACAGCATCAGGCTGTGGGGGTGTTTTTCAGGCGCAGGAACCCAGAGTGTGGTCAGGATTGAAGGAAGACTAAATGGAGCAAAGTACAGGGATATCCTCAATGAAAACCTGTTCCACAGCATTCAGGACCTCAGTCTCAGCTGTAGGTTCACTTTCCAACATGACAATGATCCTAAGCACACAGCCAAGACAACCCAGAAGTGGCTTAGGGCAACTCTGTAAATTTTTTAGAGTGGCCCAGCCAGAGCCCTGACTTGAACCCTATTGAACATTTCTGGAGGGACCTGAAAATGTTTGTCCACTGATGGTCACTGATGGTTGCCATCCAACCTGAGCTTGAGAGAATTTGCAAGGAAGAATGGCAGAAAATCTCCTAATCCAGGTGTGTAAAGCTTGTCACATCTTACTCAAACAGACTTAAGGCTGTCATTGCTGCCAAAGATGCTTCAACAAATTACTGAGTGAAGGGTCTGAATATTTATGACAATGTTGTAATTCAGTTTTTTCTTTTTAATAAATTTACAGATATTTCTAAAGTTTTATTTTCACTTTGTTGTTATGAGGTACTGAGTATAGACTGAGAAAAAATGAATTTCAGCAACAGTACAATCAGTCTGCAACATAACAAAATTGACAAAAGTAAAGGGGGTCTGAATTCTGAATGCATTGTATATATAAACTAAATATCTAAGTGTATTTTAATATACAATATAGTGTGTTAATATATATGTGTTAATTTTGATTGTGAGCTACCTGGACTTGGGTATAAGATAAGTGATTATGTAAATGTTTTAAATAAATAGGTATAGCCATAAAACCAATCTGTCTTTAATGACCTTTTAAACAACGTTCACATAAATTATACATCTTATATGACTCTTTTAATAAATCAAACAGATTTCAATATTTTACTGATACCATCAAAGTTTATAATTATTTAAGACTGTCACTTTTTCAACTGTAACTTGGCTTCCAATAGCATATTCTAATGTATCCAGTTGAAGAGAGCCTCAATTAGTTTTTTCCATAATAGGAATAGGACATTCTGACTTTTAGATTGAAATTTGTGTGTATGCATGAATATACAGAATGATGGTTTCAGGGGCTTGAGAAATATGTTGTAGCTCTAGCACCTGAAACGATTAATCGCTGAAATGGTGACTGGATTATCATTCCCAATCTTTATCTCTTCTTCACTACACATCAGAGTACAAAGCTCTCTGACCTTTGAGGATGATCTCTGAAAAATTGTGTGGTTGCTACGACAGCTTTCTATGGATCACTCAGATGACAGTTTGAGCATCTCATATATTTAAGAACCACTTAAAGATTTGACATAATTATTTGGCTCAAATTCATACTGCTATTAACAGTGAATGCCTGTTTAATGTTACTTGATATATTGGAGCAAACAAAGCAGGGTGGCTTAGAAATGAAAAGGAATCTGTGAAAAAAAGAAAAGAAAATACAAAGGATAACAGTGGTTATAATTTTTCTGCAAATCTTTTGTTGCTTAATTTGGGTGTTCAGTTATGTCAAGATTTTGGAAGCCACTTTAGAAAAGTGGAATGTGCATTTTGTCTTGTTGCTGTTGCTGTATAGTCCAGTTTATTGTCTACAATTCCATTGAAATCTCCCATCATAACTATGTTAATATAGTCCAGTCCCATTGTTTTCATATGTAATTTTTTATAAAATCTCTTCTTGTTTATCATTCGGGGCATAAATTGCAACCAGGAGTGTTTTTGTATTATTATCCACTATTTCAACCATTAATACTCTTCCCTCTTCATCAGTATGAATCAGTTCGGCTGGGATAGTTTCTTTAATATATAAAACCACTCCTCTTTTCTTACAGTGGGTCAGAGAAGTAAATATTTTCCCTAATTTTGGTCGTGTCAGTAATTGTTCATGTTTTTTTTTTTTATATGTACTTCTTGTAAGCAAATTATATCAAATTTCAACTTCTCTAATTTGTGAAAGGTTTTTCTTCTTTTGGTAGCTGAGTTCAGTCCATTGACTGACTTAGATAAGATTTTGACAGGTACTGATGAAAAAGTGATTAAAAAATTATATGGTTATTTACTGGAAATTAAACTAGAGGAAGAACAAGTTAAAGAAACGATGATTGCTTGGGGAAAGAATTTTGGATATGGGATTGATTTAGAGAAATGGCAAAAATTGTGGTCTCAAAATTATAAAATGACAATGTCAACAGCATATAAAGAAAATCTGTATAAGATGTTTTACAGGTGGCATTTTCCCCCGACAAGAATAGCAAGAATGTTCAAGAATAAATCTGAAAAGTGCTGGAAATGTCATCAGATACCTGGCTCATATTACCATATGTGGTGGACTTGTGAGGACGCTAGAAAATATTGGACTAAAATTCGCATATGGTTGGAAAAAATGACAAAGAAACATATAGATTTAAAGCCAGAGATTTTTTTATTGGGAATCTTACCTGATACATACAATAAAAATTTGAAATATTTGATTGTAAATGTATTAACAGCGGCTAGGATTGTATTTGCTAAAAACTGGAAAAATGAGAAAATACCAATGCAGGAGGAAGTTATTAAGAAAATAATGGAATGTGCTGAGATGAGTAGATTGACATTTGAAATTAGAGAACAAGAAGATAAACAATTCTATGAAGTTTGGGACCTTTTCTATCAATGGCTAGATCATAAAATATAATAATAGAATATTTAGAACCTTTGGAAACAATGAATACATTTTTTTTTCTTTGATACTATCTTTATAAAATTCTATTAAGATAGACTTGGTATGACTTTATGATTTGCTATAAAATAAATTAAGTAAACTATAGTTATCTCGTTAAAGTATGAACTAATAAAATTATAGTCAAATGATTGTTTAATAATGATATCAGGCTATATAATTGTTGATTGATAATATGAGCTATTATGTTATATAACTACAATGGAGACTATGAAATGGATGCACAAAAAAGTGGTAAACCAACCGACACACTGCCTGGATGATGTTTTTATGTTTTATGTGTTTTTGTTTGTTGTTAAAATTAATAAAACTGTTTTCAAAAAAAAAAAGTGGAATGTGCACCTTTCATCTCAAATTCTAGTCAGTATTAATCCTAAACTGAGACTTTTTCAAATGGCACAAAAGTTAATCATACCAAATTGAATCACACTGATTTGAGTGAGTTTACCCTAAATATAAGTAATAAGTCAAACTGAAACCTAAAGAAATAAGTTTTCAACTGGGAGAAATACATTTTATGGAGGTCCAATTTATGTCTTTAAGCAGCATCACTTATAGCGCATCTGACATCATTTCTATTAAAACCAAGAGGACATATTTTGACACAAAGAAAGAGGAAACTATATTTGCTAATGAATCACAGGTATCTGACAGCTGGACCTGATGGTGAGGAAATGAGCAAAGTCATTTGGCACCTTTCACAAGTTGTATGAATCAGACTTCTCTTTTTCTTTTCTACAATGCCTAATGAAAGCCTAGAGGCTGAAAGTCATTCCTGACAGTGAAAGTGCAATTGGAGCTTCATCATACTTTTTTTATTTTGCTTGTTAAGTTATAGAAAATTTTGTGTTTGGACTGCAGACAGGTAGGACTACTTTAGTAAAATTATCTTTTGATCTTCAAGTTTCTAAAATAATAGTGTTGAAATGTGTCCTAAAAGTTGAAGAATGAGACAACTATCAAGAGATAGAAGAGAAGGAGTTCGATTTGATGTAAGATTTTGTTCTAGAAATAGACAAAATGTTTTAAAGAGAAAAAAAATGATTAGCCCTTTCATCAGGCAAAATTGTGAAATGGCTATCTTAGGCAGAAGATGGTAGAAACTGGGGAATAAATTGGGTATGTCTAGTCTACTGAAAAAGACTAGGGGTGACATGATAGCAGTGTTCCAATATCTAAGGGGCTGCCACAAAGAAGAGGGGATCAACCTATTTTCCAAAGAATCAGAAGGCAAGTCAAGAAACAATGAATGAAAACTAACAGTTGAGATAATTCCCTGTTAGGAGAATGAGCGCATACAGGGAGAGCAGTATTTGAGAGCAGTGTTTGAATAATACACACACAGCACACAGATACACTGTACAATAAATGTAGGTTTTTACTTCCAGAAACTTTAAAGCAAAGTTCAAACAAGCAATCCAAAGTCATTCACAAGTAAATCAGTCAGTTTTCAATCCAGGGATAATCCAATAACAAAGTCCAGTGTCAAAAACAGTTCAGTATCAGCCTTACATCAAATCCATGAATATCAGTCAATTAGGAAAAATCAAGGAACTGCAAAGCTCTCCAACAGAAGGAAAAACAGAGACTCACTCACTTCATTGAGAGTCTTCTGAGACTAAGACTAAACAACCCAGGTTTCTGGCTCCATCTTATGGCCATTTGACAAACCACACCCAATTACAGGTTTGTGCATTTTCTTAAAGAGACAGCATTAAAATGTCTATCCTGGTTTATATATTGTCCAACCCAAATAGCTGTTAGGTGATTTATATTCCTAACACTAACCAAGGAGAGAAGTAACCTAGAACTAAGAAGGAATTTTCTGGCAGAACAATTAATCAGTGGAACAGTTTGCCCTTAGAAGTTGTGGGTGCTCCATCACTGGTGGCTTTTAAGAAAAGACTGGACAGTCACTTGTTTGGAATGGTATAGGGTCTCCTGCTTGTGCAGGGGGTGAACTAGAATACTTCCAAGATCACTTCCAACTCTTTTATTCTGTTCTACTGTGCCTTTTCCCAAAATCATGGATCTCAGTTCACTTCCTATTTGGTTTACTTCTTCACAGTATTTGTCTATATTATTATTCCTGGCAGTAGACCAATTGCTTATTGTTCATGGGTAACCTACTTTTAGTCTCAGCATGTAATTTGCTTCCATCTTTCTTTTTGCCCTCATGCCATCAAGTTCCTCAAGTCTTGCCTATTCTCTGACTACACAGAGTAACCTAAGATAAAAGGAAGCAATGTATCTATGTCATACCAGTAAAAATTCAAAGCAGGTAAATATGCTTCATGAAGTGGCTGATTCCCTTGCCTTTCCAGGTACTAAAGGTCAAGGAAATCTGTTTTCTTATTGAGCATCTGGATATCCAACTTTGTTTTCTTTGCCATCTTTCCTTCTTTTATGTCTTTGCCAAAAGTTCCATTCTTTATCAGTTTGTGTCTCTCCCCTTTATGCCCCATTTCCCCTCCCATTATTGTCTTTTTTTCATTTTATTTCATTATCATGTCTTTTGAGAGCCTGGAAAGGCTACAGAATAATCTGGCTGCCAGCAGTTGTTAGTTCATTTACTTTACATTGTGGTGCTATCCAGGAAGGTGGACTAGTTTCATGGCCCATTTATAATATTTATATTTTATTGCATTTTATTAATTTAGGTGGACTGTTAATATATATCATTAGTCCATCTATGAAATGCCACACACTAAATTTGGTATGTCTAGTTTAATGAAAAGAAGGACTAGGAGTGACACGATAGCAGTGTTCCAATATCTCAGGGGCTGCCACAAAGAAGAGGGAGTCTAGCTGTTTTCCAAAGCATTTGAGGGAAGGACAAGAAGCAATGAATGGAAACTTATCAATTAGAAAATCAACCTGAAAATTCCTGGAATTTTGGATGGTGGATCCTAATGAAATGAAATATAATCAATTGGGGGTTGTTTAAAAATCTTTAAAATGGCATCACTCCTTGAAGAGGTAAAAATGAGACTTAAAGAACAAAAAGAAGAAGCACAAGATGGAAGAGGATCTTTTGGCTTTGTATTTCAATTTTTAGAAATGGAGATTTTGAACTATGAAAAACAACAAGAAATACTTGCAGAACAAGAAGGGCGGGACAAAGAAGAAGCCATCTTCAATGATGAAGCAATTTTAAGTGTAGTAAAAAAGGGAAAGGGGGGAAAGGGAGCTAAAAACAAGACTTGAAGCAACAACCAAAAAAAGGAGTAATTTGAAAAGTAACTATAGAAGGGAGGATCACAGAAGGGAGAATCAGATAGAAAAGGGAACAAAAAGGGAAGGGAGAAGAAGAGGGGGAAGATGGAAAGGAAAAGAAGTTATAAAGGACGGAAACAAGATATAGAGAAACAGGAAAAATGTACAAGAATTAAAGGTATAAGCCTATTTAAAAGATACAGAGACAATGGTTAATTTAACTTAGAGAGGATTCTGTAAGAGTACATGAGATAGT
Organism: Pseudonaja textilis; assembly: GCF_049901715.1. NCBI lineage: Eukaryota > Metazoa > Chordata > Lepidosauria > Squamata > Elapidae > Pseudonaja > Pseudonaja textilis. The sequence continues at coordinate 37,297,248 of NC_141991.1, read as the reverse complement.
ATTGTTATATTAGAAATAGAAAAGAGTTAGAAAATATGATAGATGATTAAAGTGACAGATAAAATTGGTATTGATATGAAATGGAATATTTCTTAGTAATTAAATGAAACAAAGAGGATAAGAGAATAAGGCTCTCAATGATTTTAAAAAAGTATATAATTGAAAAGAAAATGAAAGATTTTTAATGAAATTAATATCAGTTGACAGGATGAATTTGAATAAGAATAATAATTTTATTGACTACTGTTAATAATTATTGTTTTGAGTAAAATATGAAATATAGGTGATTAAAGTGAATGACAACTGATATTATTAGGTAATGAAATGTTTATTAAAAGATGGAAATATTTTAAATAGAAATGTAAAAGATTGCTATTAACATTAATGGCTGATCAGAACTCAAATAGAGTAATTATTTCATTTCCTATTGTTATACACACACACACACACACACACACACACACACATATATTCGTAGATTTTCATGGGTACAGGTATGCAGGTCTTGGTGTATTCGAGTCTTTTCGCATGTAAGATTGAGAGTATCTTGGCAACGTTTCAACAAGGTCCCACTCGCCATCTCCAGGCTGGTGCTTTTGGCTTTGTGCTTGTGCGAGCAGAGCATGATCGGAGCTGCCGTCTCTCTATAAACTGGTGGGGAGGTGTGGTGTGCTGGCTCTGTTGTAAGTGGGCTGGCTGGCTGTGTTGTTTTTTCTTAATTGGTTGATGGAGTTGATGTTTGCAGATTGGTTGGCTTTTTCGTAAGAACCTGTGTGGCTGAGGTACTGGCTGTGTGTCTATCAGCCTCCTGTGTTGTAATGACCTGGGTAATCGGCTGTGTGATGACGTTCTGAGTTCTATTGTTGTGTCATCCTGGGTCTTGTGCTATAATCTCCTGGGTCGTTCGCTGTGTTGTAACATCCTGAGGTTTTGTGGTGTAACCTCTTGAGTTCCATGATGTGATGTCCTGAGCGGATGGCTGTGATGTAACGTTCCAGGTTTTGGTTTACCTCCGAGTTTGAGGTCTGGCTGTGTGTTCATGGTGTGTGTCAATTTGCTTAGTTTGGGGGTTGGGGTGTGTGGCGGCTGGTGATGCAGCCATGGTCTGTTTTCTGGATGGTGGTTGTCCTTCATTTATAGGATGGGATTGGGCCTGGGTCTGATGAGGGGGATTGGCGGTGGTGTCCCATGTTGTTTTGGGTCTGGTGTTGGTTTTTGTGGCTGGGACTGATTTGTTGGTGAGGGCTAGCTTTCAGATGTCTGATAGACAGGAGGTATTGTCCCGTCTATTCATGTTATGGGGGTGTTTCTCCATGTCGATGGCTTCCCTGATTATTCTCTTGCTGGAGTGTTCAGTGTTGGATATTAATTTGGTTCCTTCGAAATTAATTTCATGTCCTGTGGCTTTAAGGTGCTGGAAGAGGGAAGAAGTATTTTCTTCTCTTCTGACTGCGTCTGTGCAAATCATCATTGAAAATATTGAAGAGTAGGGGGCTGAAAAGTAATTTTTGAGGCAATCCAATAAATATTTCTCTCCAGTTTGAGTGGGATATTTTAAGTATAATATTCTAACCAGTTATATATTCACCAAATTATCAAAAAAAAACTAGTCAACATTTACTGTACATCCTGATGAAATTATTTCTATCTGGTCATGGAGAACTGGAAAAGATTGAACTACAATATGTTATGCAAGACACAAAAAAGTGTGAAGTAAAGATCAAGAAAAATTAAGTGGGGAGATAAAGGAAAAGAACAGGTAAACCAATTAAATCTATTTTGTGCCAATACCATCCACTATACTATATTTTTCTATGTGTGCAAATTTCCTTACTTCCATTTTACACACACACACACACACACACTCCCTTTTGTTCTCCAAAGTTCTCTTCCCTTTTTAAAAAGCGAATCTCAACTGCAGCTAACCATAACTTTCTTAGTATTTCTGTTCTTCTCAACCAATCAGACTTCATGTAATTGGTTCTGAAATTTGATCTCCATTTATTTCTTCTACATGAGCAGATCAACTTAATTGCTTTCTTTTAGGTTCTTTTTGAATAAACACATGTTCATTCCATATCCATTCATTTCTGACATTACCTGCTGGTTTCTACTTCACACACTTCTGAACATACAGAAGTGTATGTTCAACTCCCTATAACAAAGTGAGCAGAAGCTCACTCTTAGCCATTTTACACCCCTTAAAATATTTGCACCACCACTACTTTTCTTACAAGCATTAGCATCTCTTAGAATTTCTCCAGCTTTAGTTGATATTCTTCCAAGGTGCATAAGGTGCTTTAACCTGTCAAACACAATTACCTGTCTCTTTGATATGTTAACATTCATATTCATGTTCCTTACTGATTCCTACAACAACCTTTCGAACATTTAGAACAAATGACTACGTGAACAATACTATTGTCAGCATGTATAATAGATAAGCTTTCATATTCCCAACATATCTCCAAATCCATCAGAAGCATTCTTTATACAAGTATCCATGACTATATTAAAGAGCAAAGAGGATATTGCACATCTTTATCTTACTCCTTGATCAGTGTAGGACAATTTGCTAACATTCCATTTATTTTCAGGTATGTTCTGTTCCCATTATATATTAGCTCTTATCACAACTAACAGTCAACCACTCCATATTTAAGCAATACACATTCAGTGGTTCAAACCTAATCATTTGTTGTATGCCTTTTCAGAATCAACAAATATGAAATAGACTTTTGTTTTCACACTAATACATTGCTCAGTGATTTGCTAAAGAGCAACAATGTGGTCTGTATGCTTTGTTCCCAGCGTAAAGCTATACTACATTTCCCAAATGTTCTTATTATCAACTTTCTGTTTCCTTTCAGTCATATTTCCTGCAAATACTTTTGCAGGCATGCTTATCAAGCAAAAAACATACGCTTCAGTAATTATTACATCATTCTTGTTACGTTTTCCTTTCTATAGTTAAACAATAGCTACATCCTTCCTATCATCAGGCACAGATAGCACCTTCACACATAGGTAAATCAAATCCCACAGCCACTCCACAAGCAAACCACATGCATATTTTAACATGTCCTTGTTAATACTCACTGTCTTACCTTTTTTCCACAGCAAAACATTTAAAGTAAGACTTCATTTTCATCATTTTATAATATTAATTATAATTTCATTCTTTGGTCTATCACTATCGTTACCATAGAAATCTTTTAAGAAACAAATATTCCCCCACTTCAGTTTAATCCTAAATCATTTCATCGCTTTATTTCTAATTGAATTTAACCTTTTACTGAAGGAAAATGGCAAAAAAGGTGACAGAAGATGACTTAGCAAATGAACAACAACAACATTCAACCTGCTGGGTGTTCTTTTTTAGCCCACTTCACAAACATTTTTTTTTGTTTAAAATTGGTCTGCATCTTATCTGCCTCATTTGACATTAACTGTTCCTTGATTATTTAATTATATTCTTATAGTACATCCTATTTCAAGTTATTCAGTGGGAGATTAGCTAATATTCTAATCCCTTTTTCACATTTCTGTGTAGTCTTTCTCTTCCTGAGGTCATTCTACTTTCAGTCTCATTTCACATCAGTTAGTTCTTTAAGCACCCTAAGATGTAGTACAGATAGTACTTAACTTACGAGCACAACAGAGCCCCAAATTTCTGTTGCTAAGTGAAACGTTTGTTAAGTGAATTTTACCCCATCTTATGCTCTTCTTTGCTACAGCTGTTAAGTGAATCACTGCAGTTGTAAAATTAGTAACATGAGTGTTACTAATATTCATTAAGTGAATCTGGCTTCCCTATTGATTTTGCTTGTTAGAAAGTTACAAAAGGAGAATTACCTGATAGCAATAGCACGTAGACTTATATACTGCTTCACAGTGCTTTATAGCTCTTTCTAAGTGATTTTACAGAATCAGTATATTGCCCCCAATCAGTGGTGGGATTCAAATTTTTTTACTACCAGTTCTGTGGGCATGGCTTGGTGGCTGTGGCAGGGGAAGGATATTGTAAATTTTCAATTCCCTCCCCACTCCAGGGGGAAGGCTACTACACAATCCCATTCCCTCCCCACACCAGTAACCTGCTTTCCAGCTCCATTCTCCTGTGCAGGCCAACAAAAGAAGAACCAGCCAATCGGCTGGGACTCGGGAGGCGGAGAAGAGATGGGGGCAGGGCCAGTCAGAGGTGGCATTTGCTGGTTCTCTGAACTACTCAGAATTTCTGCTACCGGTTCTCCAGAAATGGTCAGAACCTGCTGAATACCACCTGCCCCCAATGATTGGGGTCCTTACTCACCTCAGAAGGATGGAAGGCTGAATCAACCATGAGCTGATGAGATTTGAAGTGCCAAATTGCAGGCAGCCTGCACAAGTGGCCTGCAGTCCTGCACTCTGACCACTGCGCCACCATGACTCATGATGCTGGGACACTGAAATCCTCATAAATATGAGTCAGTTGCCAGATGTCTGAATTTTGATCATATGATCATGGGGATGCTATAACGGTCATAAGTGTGAAAAAATGGTCATAAGTTGCTTTTTTCAGTGCTGTTGTACCTTTGAACAGTCTCTAACCAAACTGTTGTAAGTTGAGGACTACCTGTAGTTTAGCTTTATTTTCAAAGTTAAGGACACATCTACTTGTGTTTCTATTCATCTCAAAGCACTTCAATTTTATTTTTCCCATTTCCACCTCCTTTACTTCTTGTCCTCCTTCTCTAACTTTATTTAAGATCATTTTCATATTTGTTAAGACATATCTTTATGAGTTAAAGCTGGGTTCTTTTGGGGGGGGGAGGTGTAACATGGTTAGCATCACTGCTTTGAATATAAACACAGCATTGCTAATACAGCTCTCAATAGATTTGTGGCAAAACAGGCTATAGAAATGTTTGTGCTGCAAAAATTATCCAAATAAGCATTCATTTGGTAGTCAAGACATTATTACAACAATGAGAAAAACAATTAAAAGAAAATGGAAGTTTTAAAAATGTGTACATTTAGCCATGTGTAGTTTACCATTGGTTTAGCTAATGAAATCATACGAGAATCTGTACGCAGGACAGGTCTCATTAAACTTGGTGTGGTTTCCAGAAGATTGCAAGCTATCCGCTTTCTTGTGCCTCCAGCTGATTATAATAAAATCACAAAATTCCTAGTCAGCGCAACTGAAGAAAGGTTGGAAGTTGTATTCATAGCATATCTGTACAATAAAAATTGGGGAAGGCTGCCTTGCCTTCTTCTCTTTCTTATTTGTGATTTTAGTTCTTTTTTTCATGATATCACTTGTACAGAAAGAAAGATTAAACCTCTACCAAAACCTGAAAAAAATAAACAGGATATAAGGAAAACATATATGAGGAATATATAAGGAAAACATTGGTTTTAAACAGTTGTTTAAACTTTGGCCATATTGAAATGGATTGGTTGGACTTTCCTATGTTGATCTAAAATGAGCTCATAGTTATCATTCTCAAACTTTAATCCTGTTGCTTCTTTCTGTTCTTCACAACTGTACAATGAAACACCTATCTACTGGTTGGGAAGCCTGGACATTGTTTCTTGTTAGCATTTGGCTATCTTCATTGAGCAAAAGTTAGGAGCTGCTCTCTCTTTTGAACTGTATCTGTATCATTCAGCAGGATAGAGTTCTGTAGACTGAACAGAACATTTGTGAGGAGAGGAGAGGGCAACAGAATTAAGAAACAGGGCTGGTTTCAGCCAAAAAGTCAGGAAGGAAATTTACAAAAACAAAAACCAATTTCAGTCAGAATGGTAGTTGCACAGGATCTCAGAAATGAACACTATGGTATCCCTAGGCTCTGCTTTGGTCTTTTTTTTAGACATGTGACTCACATTGGACCTATTGCTAAGGGATTTCAAGGAATTCTAGAAGCCCCTTTCCAATGTTTTCACTGCTTTGTTTTTAGATCCACATTAGATATTTTGAGGAGTCAAATTGGCTTTTTCTGCTATCCTCCTTATTTATTTTTAGTGCTATTTGCAACTATGTGTTTCATTTCACATTCTAAAGAAAAATAGATATTGGGGGATATTAAAAATATCTGTTTTGTTGCAACTGTAAAGCAATTGTGTTTGAACCAACACCCATTTATTTATATTCTCTGTTAATGAAATATAATACCACATTATCAGAATTGGGGAAAATATAAAAGTAGTTTTGATGCTATTTTAATAGACTAGATTTGCTTTTAATTTATGGATCATCTGATTCCTGAGAATATTGTTCTTCTCCACAAAATAAGAAATGTAGCAAGGCTGTATATTCACACATTAAATTCTTTACCAAATCTAGTAAGCAGCAGAGGAAAAAATAATAATATCCCACTTAAGGGCAACACAGCATGAGAAAAACACTTGCAAATGCTGAGCTGGAATCTGTCCTCAATCTAGGATCCAGTCCAACATTATGTCTATTAGAGCTGCTTTCCACATTTTATACACCATCAATCCCTATTATTTAAATGCAAATATTATTTGGAAAAACCATTTTCTCTTTCTCTCTTGTGGAACACTGGAAATCTGGTGAAGAAAAACACTTTTGCTTGCTGAGCCAGTGATAAAAGCAAATGCAGGATACATATTGTTCATAGATAGTGAAGCAGAAGTAATAGGATGAGAAACTAATACAGAGATCACACACAATCTAGACAATTTAAGAAACAAGAAAACACAGAAGCACCACTACTATTCAGAGACCAAACCAAAACAGACAAGCTCAAGCAAGCAGGAAACTTTAATCAGTGCCTATGAAGAAAGCTTCCTGTAGATTTGTAACAGCTGTGGATATTTAAGTCAGAAGAAGACTGGCTCAAAGTAGAAAAGTATTATAAGTACACAATAAAATAAGTACACACAGTGGGAGATAAATTTATAAGAGTATGCCTGACAAAATAAAACATGAATTGGGAGGAGGAAATGAGAGAGAGAGAGACAGAGAGAAGGAAGAAAATAAAAGACACTCAAATCAAGAAGGGTAAGTTTTCTTTTCACTGGTTCTATCAACTCAAGGCAAAATGGATCACACCACTATAATTAATTTGTGACTATGGGGTATATTGTGACTGATCGCATGAATTGTGTAAGGGGTTGAAATGTCATCCTACACATTTCTGATATGATTTTACACTGACACGGAATGCTTTTATTAAGGTCTCTGGAACTTTCATGGCAACTGTCAAATCTTTACATATTGATATTCCTTTCTTAAAATGTTGTTCCTCTTTTATATAATAATTATAGAAGTGGTGGGCAGTGAGTGCATGTAGGCTATAATTAGTTTCATCTCTGATGCATTTGGAAGCTGTGCTTTCTCTGAAATGTTGTAAAATGCATGATAGATTAGTGTAGTAATAGGTTTTACTAGCATCCATAATTATGCATTGCCATTAATTATATCACAGATATCTGAGTTTGGTGATGTATTTATTGCTGTAAATAGTACCATGTCTTAAAACTTAAACAAGGATATGAGATATCAGAACCTAATATTGCAATTAATAGCTGTCATAGAGTTATCATATTTTAAGCCTCCTATCAAGGCTGGAAGAATTAATAAAGGGTCTTTATTATAATTAATCATGATAAATAAACCTGAATAAGCATGAATCTGCATGGAAATAATAGTTTTTGTTACATCAGGAAAGTAAGGGGTTTTTGGCAGTAGGCTTTCTTTTAAAAAAAGACTGATAGTTGTATATATAATTTAAGTATATTATATTTTTTTTCTTTTTCTAGTATACAAATGTGCATACACACACACTCACATATATACTTATATATAGAGAGAGATATAGTGGTTGGATTCAGATACTGCAGGGTTAATAGAGTCATTATCCTAGATGGTTAATTTTTCAAATATTTAAATGAACAAAATTAAAACATTAATATTGAGAATGACTAATAAAATTCTCACCAATTTTTTTTGCTTTACTTAATTTCAGCTGCATAATAATTTTTTTAAAACTAGGTGTCAAAAACTATAATGTCTATATTACTGCATCCATAAATTTTACAGTATTTATATAGTACTTATATTGTTTTTTATTAAATATTTATAATGGAATATTTAACATTTATTAAATATATAGTACATATATTCCATTTTATTTTGTATAAAATTACATAGAAAGATCATGAATGAATAAAGTTGAGAATCTGATATAGAAGCACAAATTTTAAACTGATAAATATCTACTATATTCTGAAATCAATGCACTTCCTTTATAGTATGTTCAACTTTACAATAGATTGATGCATTGTGCATGCTTCAGTAGACATTGTTCTAAATAACGGGGAATTTATTCCTCATAGATATACTACAGGCTTACCGCTGGCTAGCACTTAAACTATTACCTAAATTACCCTAGCAAAGATAGAGCCTTGGGGATGTTAGCATTTGCTGAACAATTATCAGAAGGAAATGCTATATAAATGGTCCACCCTGAAGTTGCTATTCACCAAGTGCATGTCCTAATGTACCTATAGCCATCTCCTGGGATGCTTGCAGGCTTCCTTGTACCAACTGACTTTTTTTTAAAAAAAGGTTTCTGAAGATTTCACTAATAAAAAATATATCATTTTCCTTTTTTACTTGGGCTCCATAATTATTTCTGGTAAATAAAAATTTCAGATGCCTGCAATCCTTAAGTATGGGAGAACAAAGAAAAAACAAGACAAAGAAACTGGACATTGTAGGAAGCTTCTTTCTGTTTTGCCCAATAGTGGTTGGTTAGAGAAAAGGGTGTCTTTCAGTATAATACAGCTTCATTTATTGAGGATATGTGAAGAACTGTGCTGAATCAGAACAACGGTCTATTTAGTTCAGCATACTATTCTCACAGAAGCCAAATGGGTGTTGGTACTAAGCTTAGAAATAGTTTAGGAGCCCAGTATTGCCACCTTCTAAAATATAATCCCTACTGATTGGATTTGAGTGAGAAGATAATGCTTTTGCACCTGGAACTCAACATCAAGTACACACTGCCAGCCATGTCATCATTTTTCTCAAATCCTCATTTAAAGCCATCTATCTTGGTGGCTATCATGTTAATAATAAGTTTAGCATAAACGTTCCCAGGAGGATGTTGTCCTTCTCCCTATTAACATTTTCTCTACATAAATAGCAGATTGCACTGCAGCTGTCTCTTTGATGCTAAGGGAGAAAAAAGTAGGAATTTCAATGATGTTATTGTTCCCCTCCCCCAATTATTTGGCATAACTTCCTTGTGTATTTGTGTATTTTGCACCTCTTATTGGTAGAACTACTTGCAGCTGTCTTCTTTCTCTCCAATGGATTCAGTCTCTTGCCCTCTCTCTTTAAAATCAAGATTTCCTATCTTCATTGTCTGGCATCTCCATTATTAACCACTGCCAAGATTGGAGAGACAAGCTATCTGCATTTCCTTCAGCACATACCCATATACTTTAAAAATTCAGTCACTTTGCTTTGCATATGTTATTTTCCTAAATGCATAAATGAACAAAAATTCCATTTTAATTTTAAAAGGTACATGTAACTTTCAAAAACATGCCAGACTGAAAGTACTGTAAAAAAAGGATCTTCATATTCTCTCTCTCCCTCTCCCCCTCCCTCCCTCCTTCTCTCTCTCTTTTCCCTCCTCTCTCCCTCATTTTCTATACAGCGGGAGAATCTATGGCTTTGAATTCTTTAGCAATGAGTAAAACTTTCTGAAGATAATTCCCTGTCTAATTACTCTGATTGGGGAATTCAAAAGAACAGCACAAGACAGTTACTTTTTTTGCTAAATTTGTGGGATCTTTTTTCATCTTAGATAGCAGATAATTGATGCTGTCAGGTATATTTATCATGCTGTTCACCAATATATTGCATTGCTATAGCTATATAATGATCTTTCCCTTTTTCTCCCTCTCCCTCTTTTTCCACTGGAGTCCATGAACTATTTGGGCACAAATGGTTATAAGATGCTACCTTAACTCACTATTTATGACTTGATGATGCCCACTGAATGATGCCTATTTCTGGATTTGAACTTGGAAAAATAAAATTAATAGTTAGAAGGCTTTACATTGAGGGATGGAGGGGAAGAACACAGAGATTTGAGTTTTGAACTGATTTTGGATTGTAATAACAATCCAGTTATTGGATCCAGTTTGGTGCAGTGTTTAGGGCATCAGATTAACCACTGGGAGACTATTGTATTGTAGTCCTGTATTAGACAGAAAGCCAATTGGGTGACTTTGTACCAGTCACTTTCTCTCAGCCCCAGGAAAAAGGAAGGGAAAATGCAGGGATGAAAAATGCAGGGACTTATATCGAAGCCAATGCCGGAGTTAAAACATTGGCTCAAAGCCACCCTCCTATCCCCAATATATAAATGATTTTAAAAGGCTATAAATAAGTGAAACATTTGATTGAATGTGATTTTGTGGTCTTGAGGAGATTGCATGTAATTGTAACAATTCTGGGTTATTTTATTTCTGATGAAAAAGTGTAGTTATTGCTTTATGTTTTTGTGCATCCACTCCACCTTCTCAATGTTTATATAAACTTCTATTTTTATTTTTCTGCAGAACACATTGCAACAGCTTTGACAGCAATATACAGGATGCAAACCATTTTTTAAAAATAGAAGAACACCTACTGGACCACTTATTTATACATACAAGAAGAACTGCCTTATCAGAAATCCTTCTCTGTTTACATTTGGTTACTGAACAATATAGAGACATGGATTCTAATCAAGTTGAATAACCTCAGCAATTATATTTTGAAAATAAGAGAAATTATTTTTTAATTTCTCACTGCTGTGATTCTATATATTCACTGTACCAAAAATATATTTTGTTTCTAAATATATTTTGTTTCTGGAACCTGTGGCACTACTTGGTTTATTTATTTGTTATATACTTACTTTGTATTTACTGCATTTATATCTCACCACAGTGAATTCAACTCTTAGCAGCTGAAAAAGTTGAAGAACATGGCTAATTCTAAAAAAAGGCACACACACCCCAAATACAAATGTGTGTGCTTTAAAAAGAATAACAAATAATAAATGTGGGATACAAGTCAATAAACAAAAATAGTGAAAGGTGAATTAAACATCAGACAAAATACTAGTCTAAAGGTCTAAAGGAAGCTTAGAAAATTGTAAAGGACCTGTGTGCAATATTAACATTAAAGTAGGACAACATTCTGATATACTACAGACTTCCAATCCACTCTCCAGCACTGACATGATTGGCACTGGCATTTTTAAAGGGAATTTTGTAAATACCTAAAAGGTAAAGCTTCACCTTGCACATACATGCTAATTGTTTCTGGCTCTAGGGGTTGGTGCTCATCTCCATTACAAAGCTGAACAGCCAGCGCTGTCAGAAGATGTTTCCGTGGTTATGTGGCCAGCATGACTAAATGCTGAAGGTGCACAGAACGCTGTTAGCTTCCCACCAAATGGTCCCTATTTTTCTACTTGCAGTTTTACATGCTTTTGAACTGCTAGGTTGGCAGAAGCTGAGACAAGTAATGGGATTTGAACTGCCAAATTGCTGACCTTTCTGATTGACAAGTTCAGCGTCTTAGCCACTGAGCCACTGCATCCCCTATTGAATATGTAAATACATATTGTATTTACATATTCAGTAATAAAAAAGAATAAATTTTTGCTTCTTTAAGATAAAGTTAATTGAATTCTGGACCCAAAGTTAATTTTGAAAAAAAAGTTAGCTCATGTAATCAAGCAAAATTTATAATTCAATAGCTGACTCTGATGAATAGGCATGCTCTGAAGCAATTAATATTTTGCTTTTGTTTCTTGTAAATTAATTTTAAGTGTGGTTTGGGGACACATTTTAGTCAAATGGAACCCATGGAAAAAAAGCTGAGTCTCAGCCAGTCCTTGAGTATTGAAAATTTGTCTTTAAATGAATCCAAAGGCCTATATGCAGTTCAAATTCTGGCCCATTATCTCTAAATGCTATTAACCCTATAACATGTCTACATTCCTACCTTATTCCGACCCTCACTAACTGATCCCCATTTGGTGCCACCTTCACCATGTTTTAACCTAAGTCCTAATTACCACCTATATTGCCCCAACCCAGTTTAACAATATGCACCCCATCAATAAAGAGCCAGTTCCAGCAGCCCCGCAGTTGTTGCAGAATCCATCCTCAGCTCTGCTGTGTTATTCCAAAGCCATCGGCCAGCACACAAGCAGAAATACAGATCTGGCAGCAGTAGAGATAAGGTGACATGGCCAGCTGACTTGCTGAGAGGCATATTCAGAGCTGGTGGGCTCTGGGTGAACTCAGAACCCAACACTGAGCATTATGCATCTACCTCGTGAATTCTTTGTTTTTTTTCTGAATTTTTGGGGTTAGGTTTTTCTTTTTAAGTATAAGCAGCCTATTTTAGGTTTAAGTTACACCTGGAGTGGGCTTTTTCAGCTTAGAATTATTGTTTTTGTTGTCATAGTTTGGGGAGTATTGGTGATGCAGAGATTCTTGAGAGTCTGGGAGTCTGGGTGTGGGGTAAAATTTTAGACTTATTTTTAGCAGATTTTAACAGATTAAAATAACACTTTATAGTAATTTGGGGACAGATTTTTTTTGAAAAACATTTTTTTGAAAAACATATATTAGATACTCTAAGCTACTGCTTTAAATGAGCGCTCCAAACCTGATACAGAAGAAAAGGTGAATGAGTTTTGCGATTAAGTTCCATTTGAAACCAACAAGAAGAGTGCTGCTTCTGATACCAGACTACAAAGCCAAAAGTGGAAATATTAAGGAAGAAAATGTAGTTGGCAACTGAAATGAATCAGGAGAATGGCTTGTCAATTTCTGCCATGTCAGTGGTTTCTTCATAGTTAACAATGCAACCAAAATAATGCCTTTATAGATGGGTATCAACATACAGTATTTGTAGAAATCAAATTTTCTATACTATTGTTAAAACAGATGGAAGAGCTCAGTTATAGAATCAAAGGCATGTCCAGAGGCTGAAACAGATCACAAATTGATCATGTATGAGTTCCAGATTAAGCTAAAGAAGACAAAAGCCACCTGGTTTCTACAATATGTTCTTCAACATGCACCCACCATTTTCATGAAGTACAAGAGAAATTATGGGATGAATTTAAAGAGGTTGTAAAGGAGGAAAGTGTAAAGACAGGGCCAAAAATAAAGCAAGCAAACAATGTCAGAACAAATGTGGAAAATTTTCAAGAAGAAAAAAGAATTCAAAGCTAAGAAAGAGAAACATCTAAGAAAGAAACTTCACAAAAAGTTTCAGAGAGCTGTTAAAAAATATAAGAAGCAATATTATAGCAGCATCCATAAAGCAACTGAAGATAGAAACAGCCCTGCAAAACAAAAGTTTTTCAAAAAATAAAATATCTCTGAACTTAGAAGGACATTCCAACCTTAAACTAGTATGCTAAAGTAACTAATAGTAACCAGTTCAAAGGAGATCAAATGAAGGAAGAAGTATATTGAAATATTGTACGGTAGTGATGCCAATATCTACGATCTATTATTAGAAGATAATATCTACTTACAAAAACTTTTAGTACTAGAAGAATTTGATCAGCACCCTGGTCATTACCAAGTTGGAAAACTAAAAGAACAGATGGGATACCCACAGAAATATGGCAAGCTGCAGAAGAAGAAATGGGAAGATTTAAATGGCTACTCTTCTCACATAAGGTGATTCTGGCCATGTATAATAATTCATTATATTGGTCAAGGAGCCATAGTACAGACAGTAGATGACAAAGTATTGTAAATTGGCTTCAGGCTGGCAAACGAGTGAGACAAGCTCCTTATTTATTCAAAGTTTATGCTGAATACATATTAAGGGAAGCTGGATTGGAAGAAGTTGAGTGTGATTTTAAAATGGAAGGAAGAAGCATCAATAATTCATGCTATGCCAAAAAAACATCTGATAGCCAAAAATGCAAAGGATATCTAAGTTTTAGTAATAAAAATCAAGGCACAGTGAAAAAATGGGACTAAAATTAAATATAAAGACAACCAAACTATTGATAACAATGAGCCTTAGAACCAGTGGTGGTATGTTGCCAGTTCGCACCAATTTTAGCAATCCGGTAGTGCTGGTCAGCAGTTGGCCCTGTCTACCCACCCTATCCTATAGTTCCTTTGTAGCTCAGCTGATAGGTGCGGCAGAGTGAATTGCCGTGTCTCAGCTGTTTTACTCACCAGCACTGGCAGTAAGTTTTCATGCTTAAAATTGCTCATTTTAGAATGCTCCCCACCATGTGCCCTTACAGAACCGGTACTAAAATATTTTGAATTCCACCACTGTAGCTATTCCACCATTAAGCAGACATTGTCAAACACGGATACAGGGATGTTTGCACGTATCTAATGACCTTGTTTTAGCCAACTGCAAAATGTTTCAATATGATCATGAAACACTGACTGTTGTTACTTTCCATCCCAGGACACGTTAGCTCAGTATGATAAGCATAATTGCAAGCTTGTAAACTATCACATACTTTGTTCTTTGTTCTTTGTTTATGATCTTCTTCCATATAAGGTAAAACTTTGCTACCCCCTGTGTGCTCCCCCACCCGCTTGAAAGAGGATAATAAATGAGGTTTGTGCGAAGCACTCGGGGCTCCTCCGGCTGCTGCTGCTGCTGCTGCCTGGGTCATTCCATCTGCCCCGGGTGTGATGTGCTCCCTCCTATGAAAACAATCGGATGTCTGGTGTCTGTTATTGGTATTCACCCTTGCAAGGGTCCCTCTAAACTTCTTCCCTGCGGGGAATTCCATAGGCAGCGAAAGAACGCAGATGGAACAACGGACCGGTTGCTCGCTGCAACAACTGGGGGCTCGTCCGGGATCCGTCTGCCTTTTGCTGTCTCAAAGGTGTGATCTCTGTCTAGAGGTGCATCTCCTTCACTTCCGTTCTTACGCACCTGGCAAAGGCATCGCGCAATCGTAAGTAATGGGCTCCTCACTTTCCAAAGTTTTGTCAAGTCATAGGGACGAACTTTATACTATAGTGAAGAAGGCTAATTCATTTCAAAAACTTAATGGCACCACTGTATATCCTCTTTCAAAAAAAATCATTGACTAACCTATTGGCATATATAGAGGAACATTGTCCATCTTATCCTGAGAAGGGAACACTTCGACACTCTTCATGGCAGAAATTGGGGAAGTATCTACACGATATCCCCCGAGCCCCGCCTGAAATATTAATATCTTGGCGGGCTGTCATGGCAGCATTAAACACACTCTATCCTCCAAAAGAGAATGCTGCACCTCCTACCTCTGAAATTCCCCCTTCCTCTTCTTCTTCCTCTACTAATCCTGCTAAATCTGGAGATCCTCTTGTGGCACAGGTGGAAACTCCCTCTCTTCCACCACCTTACACCAATCCTGCAGAATCTTCTAATCCTCCCCCTTCTGCCCCCACTCCTTCTTCCTCTCCACTAACTCCTCGAGGAGGCCTTATTAGCAATCTCCTTTCCTCCCCTCTACCGTTGGATGATTCTGAAACTCTTTCTGCTTTCCCTCTTGCCCTTCCCCCGGGAGGTGGCGGCAACCCTGTACATACTAACATTGAATTTAAGGTCTTGAAAAACATAAAAGATGCCGCAACTAATTATGGTCTGCACTCACCTTACACTAGAGGCATACTTGATTCTTTGGTTTCTGGTAATACTGTCATGTTGCTCTATGATTGGAAAATGTTGTTTTCTATGCTTATGACCCCAGCACAATATGTTGTGTGGCAGTCTGAGTATGAAAAATGTGTTGATGTAGAAATACGGCGAGGTTTGCCGGCAGCAGTCACGGAAGGCCATCTTAAAGGGACAGGGCAATTTGCCACTTTAGTTCAACAACAGACTTGTCCCCGCCGTGCTTTTGCCATCATTCATATGTGTGCAATGAATGCTTTAAAATGGGTGGATGATACAGACTCACAATCCACCCAAGCCTTTTTAAAAGTAATGCAGAATCCTGATGAATCCTATGCATCTTTCATTAGTTGCTTGCAAATTGCATTGGATCGTCAGATTGACAACGCTACTGCTAAACAGGAATTACTCATGAAATTGGCCTTTTCTAATGCTAATCATGACTGTCAAAAGATTTTGCAACCTGTTGCTAACAAGCCAGGGGTCACTTTGGCTGAGTTTCTCCAGCTTTGTAGAATTGTTGGCACAACCTCCCATAAAATGGATGCGCTCGCAGCGGCTATATCTTCTTCTTTGCCTACCCCCGCTTCCTCTCCCGACGCTTTTGCTTTAACTCGTAATGGCAATTGTTTCAACTGTGGCAAGCCTGGACATTTTAAAAGTCAGTGTCGGATGCCGGGAGGAGGAGGGGCACCCCGCGGCCAAGCTAGGGGCCCTCCGCCTCCTGATTCTAAAAACCAAAAACTATCTGTCCTCGCTGTCGTAAAGGCTTTCACTGGGCTTCGCAGTGTCGTAGTAACCCCCTCTGCTCAGCCTTCGGAAACTAACTATGGGGCCCTCAGCTAGCCCCGCTACCAAGGCTGACCTCCCCACTACCACTTTCCCGGTAGTGTTATCTGAAGACCTTGTGTATGATGACCCTGGTGCTGTTGTAACGCTTCCTTTAACTGCAACTCTTTTAACACCCTTGCCTCCCTCATTGCCTATTCTGCTCATTCCCAATTCCACTCTCACTATAGAAGGTATTGTTGCTGCTCCTTATCTATATGACTCCTCTGCTCTCAATAACTTGGCTCTTGCTGCAATAGGGGATCGCTGTTTTTCTTTAAAAAAGGGGACTGTGGTCGCTACGCTTATCTTAATGCCACCTACTGATCCGCCTTCCCTATTTGCATTACAGCAACCTGTGCACGCTTCTAAACCTACCCTGTCTGTTACCTTGAATGGTTACACTTTTGATGGCCTGATTGACACCGGTGCTGACGTTTCTGTCATCTGCTCTGCTGAGTGGCCACCTACTTGGTCTCTTACCGAGGCTGCCTCAGTGCAAGGCGTAGGCGGAGCTCAAGCCGCTAAGGTCAGCTCTAATTGGCTCTCTGCTTCTACTCCACATTCAACTATAACAGCATACCTTAAGCCTTATGTTCTTCCCCTGCACTGCAATCTGTGGGGACGTGATTTGCTTTCTCAGTTTCATGCCTATATTCAGCTACCCTAACACCTCTGTGTAAAATCTTTGCTTTCTTTCAATATGTCTATTGCACCACTAACTCTCACATTGAAAACATCTTTGCCTGTATGGACTGATCAATGGCCTCTTACCAAAGAAAAATTAGAAGCATTGCACCTTCTTGTTCAGCAACAGCTTGCGGAAGGGCATATTGAGCCATCTACAAGTCCTTACAACACTCCTGTTTTTGTTATCAAAAAGAAATCAGGCAAATGACGTTTATTACAAGATTTAAGGACTGTGAATATTATCTTGCAGCCCATGGGACCTCTGCAGTGTGGTTTGCCTAATCCTAACTTAATTCCTGTCGGATATGATCTTATCATTATAGATTTGAAGGATTAGTTTTTCTCCATACCTTTAGCACAAAAGGACAGGATCATTTTTGCCTTTACAGTACCCGAGCTCAACAAGTCAAAACCTACGGCTCGGTACCAGTGGAAGGTCCTTCCGCAAGGCATGTTAAATTCACCAACTATGTGTCAATTTTTTGTTAACGAGGCCTTGCAGCCTTATAGGTCTCAATTTCCCACTTTTCTTGTTTATCATTACATGGATGACATCTTGATAGCTGCAGATGGGCCAAAAGGAACAGTTCAGAAAACCTTTCCAATCCTTTTAACCACATTAGCAAAAGCAGGGTTACACATAGCACCTGAAAAAATCCAGTCTCATTACCCAATGCAGTATTTAGGTCACAAGGTATTAGCCTCCACGGCTTCTCCATCTATTCCCTCACTTACACTTCCTCAACCAACCACCTTGGTTCAGCTGCAACAATGCCTAGGGGTCATCAATTGGGCTAGACCTTATCTTGCATTGACCACACATATGCTGTCACCACTGTTTCAGGCACTAGTAGGATTAAAGCATCCAGCAGACAAAATTTATCTTTCAGAACAACACTTACACGCTTTGCACCAGGTAAATACAGCTTTAGCCACTAGATGGGTGGACCGTGCCCTCACTGATAGACCACCCTCCCTTGCCGTTCTCTCTACCCAACAGCTATTAACTGCTATAGTGATTCAAATTTCGGATGAAAAACGCCTCCACATTTTGGAATGGTTACACCTACCACACACTCCCAAGACATCTATAACCACTAGAGCAGCTCAGATGGCTTCCCTTATAGAGAAGGGGCGAAAACGAACCAAAGCCTTGATGGGAATGGATGTTTTTACACTATATATCCCTTTTAAGATTGCTCAATGGGAACCTCTCCTGCAAACCTCCATGGTATTGCAGGATGCATTGGAAGATTGATGTGGTCAAGTGTCATGCCATCTTCCCCCTGATACTCGGCTACAAGTTTTGCGAACAGTCCCTTTTGTTCTGAAGTCACCTTTTGTTCAACAGCCCTTGAAAGAAGCCCTTACTGTGTTCACTGATGGCTCTAAGACTATTGGGGCCTGTGTGTGGTACATAGATGCTCAATGGAATAAACGCTTAACTGCCCCGCAGAAATCAGCACAACAGGCTGAATTGGCTGCTTTCTCATTGGCCTTGTCTCTTTTTCCACAGCAACCTTTAAATGTCATATCTGATAGTATGTATGTCACTCAAATGGCTGTTTGCATGTTTGATGCCTATATTTCCCCTGTTACCCCTCCCTCTCTCATGACACTTTTTTTACAGCTCCAAGCGCTACTGAAGGAAAGAAGTAAGCCCTTATTTGTGGCTCACATTAGAAGTCATCAACACTTGCCCGGATTTTTATCAGAAGGCAATCATATGGCCGATGAGGCCTGCAAAATCATGACATCCTCCCTTTTTCCTCAACCACTTTCGGCTGGGGAGAGTCATGACTATTTCCATCAAAATAAGAAGGCCCTGGTACAGCAATTCGGGATTACATACCAGGAAGCCACAGCAATAATCCAACAATGTCCCACATGTAGTCTCCAGGCTAGAGGTATCCCTGAAGGTGTTAATCCCAGGGGTATCCAAGCTTGTGACACATGGCAGATGGACGTTACTCACTACCCTCCCTTTGCTCCCTGGAAATACATTCATGTGTCCGTAGACACTTATTCAGGGTTTATTATGGCAACATTGCAAAGAGGAGAGGCAACTAAAAATGTTATTAATCACTGTATTCGAACATTCGTAACGTTGGGATGTCCAAAAATTCTCAAAACAGATAATGGTCCTGTTTATGTCAGCTCTCCCTTTGCTGAGTTTTGTCATAAGTGGGCCATCACTCATAAATTCGGTATACCATTCAATAGCCAGGGTTTTCTCTTTAAGATGACTTCCTTGTTGTTTGTTTGTTGATTTTCTGAAGCTGTGGTAATCTCTCTTCTACCCCTTCTCTTATTATCTTGCCCCCTGCCTCCCTATTGTATCTCCTAAATACTTTACATAATTTTACTTACTGGGGAAGAGGAGGATACACTATTATCAAAGAGTTAAGAGTTTACTGTTGTAAGTATTAATAGTAAAAAGGGATAAACTTTGTTGATATAATCTATTTATAAATTATTTAGACTACTTATGACATTTAAGATTAATCCCTTAAAGTGTTAATTGATGTACTATTGTTGACCAATTTTCTTATTACATTGACTAGAATATTGTTGCAGATCTCTATTTATGATATAGGGGAAAAGACTGTGGAGTGAGATATAAAATTGAAATACGTGAATAGTCTTTCAAGTACAGGACCCAAATACTGAATGGTGATTTGGGATAATATATTTTAAATTGTGCATCAACAAAAACAAATACTTAGAGAGATGACATCCACAACAACTATGGCCTTAAAAACAGGAAAGAAGGCTATCCCGACCCTATCGACTACATTGACAGCCACCCCACCAACATCTCAAAAAACTATCGAGGAGTCTTTAATAGGGGAAAAGCAGCCCAATGTCCCCAATATTAATATACAAACTTCCATATTAGCCTTGCAGGAAGCTATATCTAAAATGCAAGAAATGATGATTAAAAACCACAAGGAAACTAGAGCAGATATAAGCGAATTGAAAGATGAGATGGGGAAACTGAAGGCTGAAATGAAAGCGGATATATCGAAGGTGGAGGGTAAGATAGGGTCTCTACAGCAGGCCATGGAGAGAAACGAAGTGAAAATAAAAGATATAGAGAGTAGAACAACACGCATGGAGACTAACTTTGAAAGGATGGATGAGGAATTTAAAAATGTACTTAGAGAAACGGAAGACTCTCTGGTCCACCTCAAGATGGACAAAGCAATGGCATATTTAAGATTCCAGAATGTGGCGGAAGCCAAAAATGAAGAATTGGAACATTTGATGGCAGAAATATTGGCTGAATGGCTAGGAAAGGAAAAAGATGATCTAATTAAAGAGTTTGATGAGGTATATAGGGTTAGCACAAGCTACGCCAGGCGTAACAACTGTCCAAGAGAAATTCATATCCGCTTCTCTAGGAGATATCTGAGGGATTTAATTTTGAAAATGTCTAGGGAGGAAACAATATCATATAAAGGCAGAGAAATTAGGATTTTAAAACAAATTCCAAAGAGAGTGAGGATGATAAGACAAGATTATAAATTTTTAGCTAATGATTTAAATAAAGAAGGAATCCATTTTAAATGGTTAATCCCAGAAGGGATGTTAATTACATGGAAAGAGAGGAAAATCAAAATAGAATCGATAGAACAGGCCCAAGTTTTTCATCAACAGCTCACAGATAAGAATAGTCAACCCACCAAAGAAGAACCTAAAACAAGACCACAGGAGGTCCGATATTATCACAGAACCCAAAAGGAACGACTTTCTCCAATTTCAGGAAGTGATAATCCACAACATGGGAGAGAAGAGCAAATCCCACAACAACAACAACAAGAGAACCGAATCATTACTAGGCAAAAATCTAAGCAGAAGTAGATAAATGGTGGAGGGGAAGAAGTTGCTCTCCATCAATATAAACGGATTAAATTCATTATTAAAAAGAAAAAGGATATTCTCAAAACTTATTCAACATAACATGAGATATAATATGTCTTCAAGAGACACATATTTGAAGAATGACGAAAGACATCTAATTTGTCCAAAATTAGGTAAACTTTTTACAGCACCGGCCGACCAACACAAGAAAAAAAGGAATTGCAATTTATGTAAAACAAGATGTAAAGGCAGAATTAATCTGGTCGGATCCCGAAGGAAGAACTCTGGTTATACAAGTTTGGATAAACCACATCACATTTTTACTTGTAGCAATCTATGCCCCAAATGATGACCAGGGAAATTTTTAAACACCTTCACCAAAAAATAGTAGGCTTTGAAAAAAGAAACATTTGCTTGATTGGCGATTTTAACTCCATTGCAGACTACCAGAAAGACCATAGTAATATGGGGAAAAACAAGAAGGGAAAAGGGAACTTTCTGCGGCATGTAAGAAATGTTGAGAGAGTTAAATTTAAAAGATCTATGGAGGGAACGGAATCTTGAAGGAAAACAATTTACATATTATTCTAACCCACATAAGACTTGGACCAGAATAGATATGGCTTGGATGGATTTGGACTTGGCTAATGAAATAAAAGAAATCAAAATCCTACCGAATGAATGGGCTGATCATAACCCAATACAGCTAATTTGGAGAGATAGGAGACGAATAAAAAAAGATGGACACTAAATAACCAAATTGTAAGCGAAGAAGAGTATATTAATAAACTGAAAGAGGAGCTAAACTATTTTCTAAAAGATAATAATAATGAAACAACTTCAAAACAGAACATTTGGGATACAATGAAAGCAATTATAAGAGGCACAACAATTTCCTATAATGCTATGAGAAACAAAAGAATTTATGCCCAACAAAAGCGTTACAACAACAAATCCAAGACTTAGAAATACAATTACAAAAAACCCTAAGACCCAAGGACTACAAAATCAGTTAATACTAGCCAAACATAAGCTGAATTTAATTGAACAAGATAAAATAGAAGTTAGCTTGAGAAGGTCCAAACAAAATTATTTTGAACACGCCAATAAACCAGGAAGATGGCTATCTTATAAACTTAAAAAAGAAAAAGAAAAGAGATTGATACACCAATTAATAGACGAGAAAGGCATCCCACAACATGAGATTGAGAAGAAAAAGGATATTATATTAAACTATTTCCAAAGATTATATAAAAAAGAAGAAATCAATGAGGATAAAATAAGAACTTATCTGGAGAATACGAATGATAAAACAATAGGGGAAGGAGACAAAGAATTACTAAATAAGGATATTACATGGTCTGAGTTAAAATCTGCAATGGAAAATCAATGTAATAATAAATCCCCTGGTCCAGATGGGATTCCAGTAGAATTGTATAAAGCCACAATAGATTTAGTAGGGCCTCTGATGCTGGAAGTGTTTAACGAAGTACTTTTGGCTGCCAAAATGCCAGACTCATGGAGGGAGGCGTTGATTGCGTTAATTCTGAAGGAGGATGTGGATGCCAGATATATCAACAATTATAGACCAATCTCACTTTTAAACGCCGATTATAAATTATTTACCTCAATTATTGCGAATAGAGTAAAACAAGTTTTAAATTTATACATTCATGAAGACCAAAATGGTTTCCTTCCATTCCGCCAAATTAAAAACAATTTAAGAACCGTTATTGACGTCTTAGAATATTATGAAGCTCATCCAGAGAAACAATTTACACTCATGTTTCTACATGCGGAGAAAGCATTCGATAACTTACATTGGCACTTTTTAATACAAAAAATCTATAACATGAATCTGGGCACTAAATTCGAGAATATTATCACAACAATTTACAATACCCAACAAGCCAATATACTAATTAATGGTGAACAAACAGGCCCACTAAGCATTGAAAAGGGCGTTAGACAGGGTTGCCCTCTCTCACCCCTCTTATTTATATTTGCTTTAGAATCATTGTTAATGCGGATAAGACAAAATTCTGAAATCCAAGGGGTTAGGGTCAAAGCAGAGGAATATAAATTACAGGCGTTTGCAGACGATATGGTTTTCTTCCTAGAGGATCCCATGGAAAAAGGACATAATCTAATAAAAGAACTAGAACAATATGGTTCAGTAGCAGGATTAAAGATTAACAGAAATAAGATGAAATTACTGACTAAAAATCTAACAGAGAACCAGAGGAAAGAATTAGAAAAAACCATGGGGATACAGACAACAAAAAAGGTCAAATATTTAGGCATATGGTTAACACCACATAGTAAATCACTCAAAGAGAATAATTATGATAAACTGTTACAGCAAATTAAGAAAGATCTAGAATCTTGGAATAAGTTGCAGCTTTCTTTACTGGGCAGGATTGCCACAATCAAAATGAACATTTTACCAAAACTCCTTTACTTATTCCAGACAATCCCAATAAAATTACCAAAAATTTTTTTGATGATATAAATAAGGTAACTCTTAAATTTATTTGGCAAGGGAAAAAAGCTAGAATCAGTATTAAGGCCTTACAAGATGCAAAAAGTAGAGGTGGGCTAGCGCTTCCAAACTGGGAATTATATTATTGGGCAGCCAACTTATTATGGTTAAAAGACTGGGTCAATTTACGGAATAAAAGAACTCTAGCCTTGGAAGGGCACGACCTTCAGAGAGGATGGCACGCATTTCTATGGGATGTGGGGAAAACTAAACAGGCGTACTTTCATAGACATCTTATTAGAGATTCACTATTAACTAATTGGAAAAAAATATGTAAAAACATTATTTAAAAATTCGATTTGGCTTTCAACAATGGAGGCAATGGTTCATCCCAACAATTTGGATATAACAAAAACGACTAAATATAAAGATTTATTAGACCCTTTAGGAAAATTAAGAACTCGACAGGACTTACAGGAACAGGGATTTAAAATTGATCAGTGGTTATATATACAAATCCATAGTAGATACAAACAAGATATCAAAGAGTTTGGAATCTATAGCAAATTACAACACTTAGATAAAATCTTATTAGGATCAAATAAAAAGAATATCTCTAAATTTTATAAATATTTATTGGAGGTAGAATTAGAGCAAGAGATAGTGAAAGGGAACATGATAATGTGGAGTAGGAATATTGGAAGAAGCATTACATTAACAGAATGGGAAAAGATCTAGAATAGAATCATTAAGATTACGAAATCTGCGGCGTACAAAGAAAATATGTATAAAATGTTATATAGATGGCACTTACCCCTTCGAGGTTAGCGAAAATGAACCCAAACTCTAGTCCAAAATGTTGGAAATGTAAAAACATAGAGGGAACCTACTTTCATATGTGGTGGACCTGTAAAGAAGCCCAG
The DNA here is from genome assembly GCF_049901715.1 of Pseudonaja textilis. Classification (NCBI taxonomy): domain Eukaryota; kingdom Metazoa; phylum Chordata; class Lepidosauria; order Squamata; family Elapidae; genus Pseudonaja; species Pseudonaja textilis. The sequence goes on along the minus strand of NC_141991.1, from coordinate 37,272,767 downwards.
AAATACTGGCAAAAAATTAGAAAATGGCTGGAGGAGATAACCAAAGAACAAATTGAATACAAACCAGAGTTCTTCCTACTAGGGATCTCTGATAAACATTTTCCTAAAAAGACGAAATATATAATAATTCATATTCTAACTGCGGCCAGATTAGCATTTGCCCAGTGCTGGAAATCATCCCGTTTACCTACAGATCAATTGGTCATTCAGAAAATATGTGACTGCGCAGAAATGGACAATTTAACCATAGCTCTTAAAAATAAAGAGTCTTCAGCATTTGATAATAATTGGAATGCGTGGTATAATTGGTTATATCAGAGATAAACTGTTCAATGAGCATAAATAAGCATAAATAACCATAAATAGTGATAAGATGTGTATATTTAAAGTAAGGTAGGAGAATTGGATCTTGTAGACTGTCAAAAAGAATATCTGTCTGGTTTTAACGTATTTTCTTTTTTCTTCCGTCTCTTTGTTTTTTTTCTCTCTTTTATACTTCTTTTTCTCCTTTTTCGGTCGCAAGACCGAGCGTTTTTTTTTTTTTTCCTCTCTCTTTCTCTTCTTTCTTTCTTCTTTTTCTCTCTCTGTTTCTTATGTAATGTTGTTATGTTATTTTTTTAATTGTAAATTCAATAAAATTTATATATAAAAAAAAAAGAAAACAATCGGATGTCTGGTGTCTGTTATTGGTATTCACCCTTGCGAGGGTCCCTCTAAACTTCTTCCCTGCGGGGAATTCCATAGGCAGCGAAAGAACGCAGACGGAACAACGGACCGGTCGCTCGCTGCGACACACCACTGCTTAAAACTGACAATGATTGCATACCCAAATGGATAATATCTGCCTTTTAGGAGGCACCACCAAGCTGTCAAGATGTACAGTACAGACTTGATAGAGTAGCCATGATGCTGCAACACACAATTTTTGGGCTCAGGTTGCCCCACTTGATTATAGAGCCCTAGGTATGTACAAGTGAGAACATATACAGCATATTAAGCACAAGTGGCCTCTTTACTGGTAAGACAACAAATGTTATTATAATGTAGTTTTGTTCTTCCATATCCTGTTTTCAAAGCTATGTGGTTCAAATATATAACTTAACATTCTGCAAATTAAGGTAAAATAATGCTCTAATAGACACAAACAAAATATCACACATCTGGTTATATTATTCCTTCGCAGCTAGGTTTCAACAAGGAATGTTGAATTCTATTGTTATCTGTGCAACCTCCAAAATTGGTAAAATTTCATCTAAAATTCATGGGAGGAGAAAAACATACAGTTCATTAGAGAAGAACATTTTAAAGGACTTCATAAGCTCCTTGGCTCATCATTATTTCATTTAACTAGCTCATTTTCACTGCTTTGCTCCAAGCTGTATCCATCTAGCTCTTGCCATTATACATTAGTTTTTCAGTAATTTTCTTCTAGCTAAATAAACTGCGGCTTTTCTTTTTATTGCAACAATAGAAGATTTCAGATACTGCTTTTGAGTCATGGTACACAATAACAGAAACAATGTTGAGTTAACTGAGGTGCAGTAAAAATCCACTGTTCTTTCGGGAAGGGAAAATTATACATTTTTTCTCTGCTAGGCATCAATTTGTATCTCTGGTATGGCTTGAAAAAATCAAATTGGTCTGAGCATTGAATGAAACAGTCAAAGTATCACAACTGTTTTCCTGTAATCTTCCTTTTCTCTTTATAGGGCAACTTGGCAATTAACCACTTATGCCAATGGTTATCAACTTGTGGTCTGTGACTGATGGGGCTGCAATGTCATTAAAGGGTTGAAAAAATGTTATGATTTAAATCTTGAGTTAAGTCTTGGGGGTATATGGCCATGGTCTGTGGTGACAAAAGATACCTAAAGGGGGTCCACAGTGAAGAAAAGGATGAGAACCACCGACTTATGCAATTCTTCTGCATGTAACTAATTCAGACTATAAAAAAAGATGAATCTGTCCCCCCAGGTAGACCTGTGTTTTCAAACCAAAAGTTTGGACATTTTCCTATCCAGTTCCTTGGTCCTTCCAGACTCAGCATAGTGCTTGAAGAAGTGTAGATAATCATGAAAACTCAAAATTATATCTTTTGGTTAGGCTATGAGGTCAGATACCAACAATTCCAGCTCACCTTAAGCACAAAATCTTGGGCCAGTTCCTCTGCCTTAGCCCTAGAAAACAGATAAAGACATTAGAGCCTAATTTAAAACTTACAATCTGGGGATCATATTCTGATTCAATGACTTCTATGTTTTGTTGGAGATATAAATCTAATAGTATTGGCTATTCATTGATTTACTGATCACTAAGGGCAGAAAGAGAGTTAAGGATTTACTGTGTGTTTATTATTTTGCTTGCTTCCAGTCTATGACACTTTAAATCTGAGGTAATTTATTTTGCCTTTCTCAACAGGGTCAGATACACAGGAATGTGCTCCAAATCTTCTCCTGATGGAATGAGTTCCTTTAATCTATTTTCTGTAAGTAAACCTTTTTTGTATGGTAGTTATACAGCTTATTTAAGTAATCATTACTCATGTCAAATTCCCACTCTTAGGAATGCACATAGAGAATTCTCCAACTACTAATTAGCTTAAGGCAGAAAATATAGATTTGTAGCTCTTTCATGAAAGCTATGCAATGACCCTACTTCAAAGAATACTGGGAAATAGTAATTTATTGATTCAATTTCTATAAACTCAGTCAATGAATTTGTTGGTTGGTCATTGAGCTATCTAGCCATCACATCAATGGCTAAATAGTTCAATGACCAACCAACTATTAATCAACCTTCCTTTGGTGTACAAGTTCAATTTAAACCTGAATTTGGTTATTAGAATTTTTATATTGTTTTTAGAGGCAATATTATTATTACTAGAAACAAAATATTAGTGCTAAAGTTTAAGTCTCACAAGTTTGAGCTGCAAAAATTTTACTACTAAAAATAATAATCATGTAGGGTTTTGACCTAATAAAAATAACCTTTTGTTTAAAATAAAGTACCACTAAAGTAACAGTCCTATGGTCTCTGTGAGGTTTCCATCTCCATATCATGAGACACAATGGACCATTAAGCACAAATGATCTCCTGACTGTCACTGATGCCTCCAAATCTGTTTCTAATTGATATGACTTTGAAGTAGGTTACCTTTTCCCTGATGGTTTCATGAGATAAAATTGCTTTATTTTTTTTAAATGCTTGACACAGGGGAAAAGTAAAAGAAATATCCCTCAAAGGTGCTTTTTTAAAAGTCAGCTGGACTTTTTTGTTTTTCTTTGATAACATTTTGCTTCTCATCCAGGAAGCTTCTTCAGCTTTGACTTGGTGGTGGGGAATGGAAGGATTTATATTCCTTGCAGACAGCTGGTCATTTGCCTTCTTTTAGAGAGTCATTGAGGCCACTTGGCGGTTTATCTGTGTCATCAGGGTCATCTGAGTAGTGCAAATGGACAAGGAGACTTCTTGGAACCACTGAAAGGACTGTATTATAGACTGGAGATAGATGATATTGTATCCCTCCCCCTCTGTTAAGAGACGGCTGTTCAATTTTGATATAGATGATCTCTTTGACCCTCTTTCAAACCACTGGCCCTCTCTGTCCCAAAATGTGGACTTTACTGTCTTGAAAAGAGTGGCCTTTGTCTTTTAAACAAAGCAACTGCTTCACATTTATTTGGATGAGAACTGAAATATCTTCAAAGAAAAACAAGTCCAGTTGCCTCTTGAAAAAGCATCTTTGGAATAACCATGACCTGGATGACTGAGAAGCTCCATAGACATAAAAGAAATATCCTTCCTTATTCTGTTTTTTTATTTTATTTTACAGGATTATTACGAAGTTTTAAATTTAATTTTAATTCCACACCTCTGTATCATCATCTTTTCTTTGCTATTTGATGCTTCTTGATCTGGAAAATAACTGTGGGAACCTGATTATGGCATTGCTGGTTTCTGAGTAGAGGATTAGGTAGGTTCCAAACTATTGAAGAGATCCCTGACTCATGAAAGGAAGAACCCAAGATCCCTGTTTTCTGGTTCTTACTTATACTTTAATTACAGGTCCTAAGTAAAATATATTATTAGCTGTTTAGAGCCACTTTGGGATAGTAGTTAAAGGCACTTGGCTAGAATCTGACACATAGTAAATTCTGGTACTGTTTGAGGCACAAGGCTAACTGGCACCAGTCACTTTTTCTCAGCCCAAAGAAAAAAGTAATGGCAAATGCTTCCCAAAAAGTATTGTTAAGGAAACTGTGAATTTTTCCATGCAGTTGCTAAAAGTCAAGAGCTACTCAAAAGTGTAAGCACATTCAAAACTCTATTTGCTACTATTTTGGTCCCAAATATTTCACCAAAATTTCTTCCTCCTTTGACAATTGTTGTTTCAGTTTTCATGGTCACAGTGAGTAGTTAAATATACACCTGGACGTTTAAACGTAGCATTCTTGTGACCCTTTCTGAAAATGTAGTTCCAAAGGAAATTAGTTTCACAATTAGGGAACAGAATATGATCAAAATTTTCACCCAACTTTGGTAACAGCCCAGGGTTTGGGGAGTTTTTTTTCCCAACAGATTTCACAAGGATCAGTTTAGGGAAGGCTGTTCTGTCCTGAGATGCAGTGGAGGATTAATAGAACTCTGTTTTCTTATTATGGAATGAACTGCAGAAATTATTCTACTTCTCCAATATATGCTGATCTTTGGGGGCATAGATGCCTCTTCCACTCTCAATCAAAATTAATCAGAGAACTTACATGTGATTCTGCCTCATTTACATGATTTATTATTTTTATACAGACTGCCTAGGGGAGATGCTAAAAAGAATATAATTCCTGCTGTTTTGATAGTCATTATAAGGGAAATAATAAGCAATTAATATATTAAGAAATATTAAGATATGGCAAAGAGAGTATTAACTAGACAACAAGTCTTGCATATTTTTTTGATATCCAATTTGAAATTATTATTTCTAGCTTGATTTATCCTTATTTCTAGATTGTTCATAATCCAGTACTCTTTAAGAGAGAATGTAGGAGGCATAAAGTACCCACATCACCGAACCTGGAGATGTCTGCCTTAAAATGAGCTGTGGTTGTGCAGTGGTTAGAATGCAGTACTGTAGGCTACTTCTGCTGCCTGCCAGCTGCCTGCAGTTCAAGTCTCACCAGCTCATGGTGACTCAGCCTTCCAACCTTCCAAGATTGGTAAAATGAGGACCCAGATTGTTGGAGGAAAAAAATATTCTTGTAAATTGAATTATTGTTGTTAATTGGAAGGTAATAATTAAGAATGAGTATATTGATATTAGTTTTTGTTTGTTTGCTATACATCGGCTTTGAGAAAGAAAAAGGAGAAAATATGTAAAACAAAATAGGTAGTAAGATGGAAATGAATAAAAGGGGATGATAAATAGTGGAAAATATGTTTTAGGATGAAAATGTTTTTGCTACTAGATTAATGAATAAAAAAATATGAAGCAAAATTTATTAAAAGGAAAATGAATATATAATGATTTGCTATGAAACTAGATAAGAAAGCTGGAAATGTAACTATGACTATGTATGTATATTGTAATGTGGAATCACATTGCTCATTTGAAGAGATGTGTACAATTTTTTTTTAAAAAAACAACAACATAAAATTTCTGCTATGCATCTGATCTTCATTGTATTTTTTAAAGGGTATTACTGAACTCTAGCTCCTAATGCACAATATGTAAGAGTCTCAATAGTTTGATACCAATGAACAGGAATATAATTATTTTATTGGAAATCCTATTGATCCTGTACCTTCTGATCCTGGATAATATGCACATTAGAAACAAACTCTTCTTGTAAAGGACTAAAGAGCCAAGAATCTATATAATACAATATCATTGCATTTTGAAAATTCTCCATGTCTATTTTACTTGGCCATTTTTTTTATTTAGCTTTTGAAAAGTATGGCAAATTTATCCCTCCTTCCCTGTCCCCCCTCAAGTCCCCCCCTCACATTTTGTATTGTTATTTGGTCAATTCTGGGTAAAGTTTTTTTTGAAATCCCACATCATACACTAACCAATGCTTATTATAATATGCTTATAAAGTAATGTTAAAATAATTGGATTAAAAGACTGCATATAAATAATCAAAATAAAATAAATTCATGATGATCAGCAGCCAAAGAATTTCTATAGGATAAAGTGTCTGATTTTTGTGTAGAAGTGATACTTATTCTCACTTTTAATTACAATGTCTAATTAGCCAAATACTAATTATTTTGATGAATTTTGATCAATTTTTTTGAAGAAACAAATAGTTACAATGAGTTATTTCATGCTGGGCAGTGTTAGGGTTCAGGGTTTAAAGTACCAGTGGAGCAATTTAGGAATATATATATACAGGGAACTGACTGTCATTAGTAACTCACACAATACTGAACCAGAGAAGTCACGGTAGGTGAATTTTCCCATTCAATTTCAGTCCACCTATTTCAGCATCATTCAGATTTTAAAAGCATATTTGTATGTACATCTTTACTTGTGCACTTTATATACTTTATCCCCATAGGCCATATGCTTTTTTGGGTTGCGGCGGGGAGTGGAACCTGTATGACAAAAAGTATTAACGTTCTAATTCAGGTAAACACAACATTCTAGTCATAGACATATGTGGGGGAAGAGGAGAATAAGAAAGGGGAATGATGGTGTATTTTGTGAGACACAAGTTCTGCCATTTTAATGTTAGGACACCACAACCAAACATGTAAGGGACAGAGCTTGTGTCACCCACATCATGCTCATTTCATCCTCCTGACAAAACTGTCAAATTCTCTGGATGCCTCTGTTTCCTGTGTACACTGTACAAGTTCAGGAAATAAGAATTAAGTACATTTATTTTAAATGCTAAAAACAGCTTATAATTTTAAAATGTTTCTTTGGGTTTAACGACATTGCTAATTTATTTGTAGCAATTATGGTTCTATTATGTTTGTATGTCAATCCTTTTAGTGAAGATTTGTCAATATTTGCAGGTGTGACAAAACATCAAATTCAATTGCTTAAATGCATAGTAAAGGAATAGCCAAAACATTGATAGCTCAATATTTTTTCTCCCCAAATCTTATAAAATTTCACAAGCACTGAAGCTTCATAAGATTTGTATCAGGTATCAGTCATTGGTTAAATTGATGAAATCCTATAGGGTGCTGCACATTATAGGGGCTTACAGATATTGTATTGCTGACTCTGTAGTTGATACATTTTATAATTGTGCTTGTGTGTCACAGAAATATATTATTTTGTTTGGAGAGTTAGGAAAAAAAGTTGCTAACTGGATCCCTTCAGGATATACAGAAGAAATTACTACAAAACATATGAGGCTCATACAGTAAGAAAAAATAGGAACAGAAATGTGCAACTTCCATAAATTATCTACAAGATATAACTCTAGACAATGAATGTACTATACATAAAAGTCCGTAAAGTATTTTCCCACAAGAATATTTGACACTCTTTGAGGCATTGCCCAATATTTATAAAAATGGCTTACTGTTTTTCTAAATGTGCATATTTCTCTCTCCAAATCTTTATGCAGTTTGTTATATTATTTATTTATGTTTCATTCTGCTGCTTCACATGAATTTGACCAGAGAAAGTTTGGTAATAGAACAACTATTAGACTTCTTTTCCTCTAGAAAATGAAAAAGGATAGCCTTTTGCAGAAATTGAAGCATAGTGCTCCTATACAGGAGAAATAAAAAAACAAAAACAAACAGGGAATTATTGGGGGTGGTGGTGGAATAATTTCATCCTTATCCCCTAGGTGAGTCACAGAACATTTCAACCATAAAATGTTCCCTTTGCTTTTTTTAAATGTGAAGGTTTGTGATTCAATGTTTTCATGCATATATTTGAATCATTTGAAGTATTTCTTATTTCTATCGGGAATGACACTACCAAAATAAATGAGCGGAAAAGAAAAATGGCTGTTTCAGAGATGCAATGTAAAAATATAATGAAGGCTGACCTATTTGGGGTTCCAAGTTTACACACACACACACACACACACACACACACACACACACGCACACGCACACACACAAACACTTATAGTGTTTATAGCCTGTGGTCACATCCCCATGGTCTGCTGAAATATAGCACAAAGCTAGATTACTAACAGGACATGTCCTCAAGATACCCCCAGCCTACCACTAAGACAGCATACATTTGAATGTATTTATTTATTTAGAAGTCTTTTCTGTAATCATCCTCTTCCCCAAACAGGTCTTTCCCCCCTTGATGATGCTGGGGATGATATGCTCATCTCTTAATGGCCACTTGAGGCTACTCCAGTAGTCACTTGGCACTTAGTCTACGGAAAAAATTGGACTGAAGGCTTCCTCTGAGGCTTTTGGAGATAGTGGGACAATCGTCCTCAGAAGGACTACTTTTTAAATTGCTAAGGAAATTCCATTTAATGAAAAGAAGGGCTAGGAGTGACATGATAGCAGTGTTCCAATATCTAAGGGGTTGCCATAAAGAAGTGGAGGGGTCAACCTATTCTCCAGTGAACCTGAAGGCAAGACAAGAAACAAAAGATGGAAACTAATCAAGGAGAGAAGCAACATAGAATTAAGGAGGATTTTCCTGACAGAACAATTAATCAGTGGAACAATTTGCCTCCAGAAGTTGTCAGTACTCCAAAACTGGAGGCATGTAAGAAGAGATTAGACAACCATTTTTCTGAAATGATATAAGTTTTCCTGCATGTGGGTTAGACTAAAAGACCTCCAGGGTGTCTTCTAACTCTGTTGTTCTGTTATTTCATTTAATTTACTCCTGAATAGGGATGCAAATGATTACCTGATTCATGTGAGAAGGAAAGTTACACTTTTGCATCTGGAATGTGTTTCTATTGCTAAAGCCCATTCTTCATGGTTTTTAAAGAAGCATATATTTTTTTTGGAAGGCAGCCCTAGCAGGAATATTAGGAGGAGAGGGTGAAGTCATTTTTAACACAGAATAAACATGACACAAACAGAAAATTAAGTTTAGAATTAGCATATTTTTTTTTTGCCAAATGTTATTTGGGATTGGGTTATTCTGGGAATACTTTTCAATGCAGGTCACTTCTTTTACTTAAAATCAATAAAATTACAATAAATACAATAAACATAATGCAATACAATACATTACAAAAAAAATTAAAATATATAAAGTAGGTCAATGTACCTGATATTTTTGTAATGATTTTTTTGGCTTCCTTGAGCAGAGAGGTTGAAATAATATTTCATGCACATGATTTTGTGCATGACATTTTTGAGAATTGTTCATAAGCAAAGGATAATATTATATGTGAATATATACAAGTATAATTTCCTTGTTACACACCACACTGAAATTCTTTCTATAAATAAATAGAAATTGGAATTCATGGAACGTTATTAACAGAACCTCCAAAAGCATTCTAAAAGGTGCTTAGAAAGTAATAGTAATGAATATGAATTAAATTGCTTATATTAGTTTTATTGTTTGATTATACTGCACTTGGATATAAACACATACCATATAAACATTCTTCAAATTTATAGTATATTACTAAGCTTCTGCGGGAATACTAGTAATACTACTATTACAGCTCTGAAAATGAATGAATGCTTTGTTATATTAAGGCAAAGATGATTTCCAGGGGTGGGATTCAAATTTCTTAACAACTGGTTCTATGGATGTGGCCTAATTTGTGGGTGTGGCTTGGTGGTCATGTACTGGGTGGTCATGGCTTGTATGTAAATATTATAAATGTTTATGTAATTTTTTTTTTTTAAAGAGCAATTTTTACCCAAAAGTAGGCAAAGCAGGCAGGCAGATTGAGTTGCTCACAGAATCACAGATTCACTTAGAGATCTATCTATCTGCAATCAGCTACCTGAGTCTGCATTGAAAAGCTTCAGTCCTAAGGGAGGTTCGGCTCTGCTTTTAGATTAGCTAATGATTTCCTGCTTTCTGGCTAATCTAAATCTCCTGGCAGAGCAAAACAGCTGATGGTTGAAAAAAAAGGAAAAATAGCAACTTACCAAACCAGGCAAGTATGGCTTGCATGCCAGGTAAGGAGTGAGTGGGCAGGGAAGGGCGGGGCCAGCCAGTGGAGTGATTTGCTGGTTCTCTGAACAGGGAACACTCGTGTGTGCAGCGTTTGCAAGAAATCATCAGCTGTGGTGCCTGGACAGCTGACAAGTACTGTGCTCAGTGTGCAGCATTTGAAAATCCTCTTGTTTCCTGCTTTTTCAACCTCAGCTGTGCTGCACAAAACAGCTGAGGAGGTAAAAGCAGTGAATAAAGGACAGCCCTCTCCAAGCGGTTTACAGCATATAGCCCCCAACACTCTGGGTCCTCATTTTACTGACCATGGAAGGATGGAAAGTAATTTAACTTGAGCTGAGTATTGTCATTTCAAACCTCTTTTCAGGTCAAAATCATGTTTATCAAAATCATGCAATATTGTTCAACTTTATAGACCTCCTACATGTTTGGATCTCCTACTCCCAAATGTAATTTTAATCCTCTGCCTCAAAATGCTTGCTTTTATTAGTGTTTAAATAATTTTTAACACAATCATAATCATTGTGCCATTAATGTCATTAATTACTCCCAATTCATGCTTATTTGTTTGGCCTTTGCTATAAGCTTGGTATGAATTTTCAAAGACAAAAAAAAATCTTCCTCCAAGGTGAAATTTGAATATGTAGGAATAAAATTGCTTTCCCCATTGCATATCTAAAAGATATGTTTCATTTCCATTTAATAGAGAGAGGTAGAAAAATAACATTAGATTTTATATGTATGGAACAGGATAATGGATTTTTAATTGTGGAATATTTTATTAGAATAATATTAACTGTAGTAACTGTAACTGAAAGAATATGTCAAGTATAAGGAATGCCATGATAGTACAAGATTGAGTAATACTTGGAAAGACAATTATTGCATGCATGATATGTTGGGTTAAGATGTTGGTTACTCAACATGATTTGGAATTCTGTTGTAGCAGCATCAAGACAGAGACACATACTGTATACAATATGTGTTTAGATCTATGTGCATCAAACACTTGCTAGAGTTAACTGTGTACCATCAATGATGAGACAAACATTTGCACTAGAACCCTTGAAGGAATGTAAAGGACTTGAAAAATATATAAAAAAATTATTTATAGTTAGATTACTTGAGGATCCAGCTTGCTGGAGGTATAATAGTCACTTAAGTCACATACTGTGCTAGTGCCACCAATATTAAGGCAGAAGAAGAGGAGAACCATCACACTTTCCATTCGAAGAAAACATATCTACATACACAAGAAGTGGTTTTTGTAATTGTGTATGCATATGGCATGATGAATGACTACAATTTCAGTTCAGTGATATGATACAGATACATTTGTTTGGGAATACTGTAGCAAAATATGATTTATATTTGTGTGTTCGCATATGAAACCAATATATAGAAACCAGCAGCTTTCAAATCTTCAAAGAGGATGTGACCAAATTCAAATTCATTCTGGAGTTTATTGTATATGCAGGAGGGGACAAATGGTGTCAAAATGTTGACAGCTGTGTCACAATTCAAGATCATCTCTTTTGTGGATGTGTTATAATATCTCATCTACATACAATAGAGTGGAATGTGCAATGCATCATTGCTTTCATAATTCTGATGGAAGCAGCAAGATCCTTATGTCCATATCTGGCATTGTAGAACAATTTTAGCTACACAGTTCTGGTTTGCTTCTGATAAATCTTCTGAGCCTGTGAATTATTCTGTTCAGTAAAAGAACCAGAGATTAATTATTGTTGTTTAGCAACCTCCTGACTTATCTTTCTGGACTTTTCTAGAAACTTTCATTTTGTTATTAATAAATGTAACACAAGTATTGAATGTATTATTTCTTCATTTCTTGAAATCAGCTTTTTAAAAAACATTTCTTACTATTAACTGGGATGGAATGGTAGTCAGTTTGTGTTATATTAATATTACATTAGAACTATGCAGTACAATCAATAGTATATTAGTATTAGCATTGTACTGCGCTTCAAATATTTGTAATTAAACCCATATTTCTCTCTCAAACAATCTTTGTCATGATGTCCTTATATTTTTAAGGTAATGGGATTACTTAATAAGCATTAGTGTTAGCTCTGATAGATGGCTAATTAGATGTGGATAGTATTCAACAATACCAAGATCAAAATATAAGAAAAAGTGTAAGTGACCACTCACAAAGCATCCATAGGTGATGTCCTGAGTTGGGTGGTGTTGAAATCAAATGAATTAAATCAGGAGGACCACACCTCTTTCAAAGAAAGTGACGTCTCTTTTCATAATGATGCTTCAACTAGTTTCCATACCCCAGTCTTCTGCCATATCCCAGATGTGGCAAGGATCCAAAGTAGAGGTGGCAGAGATTATGTTGCATACGCAAAACTTCAGGATTTACAAGCTCAAACTATTCCTAGAACATCTTGCAAGACATCTGTTACATACCTTCCAGCTAATGTCCAAATGAGCATGGGTGATTTTATTCTACAGATTCTTTGCAAATTCACTGCATTAACTGATCTTCTAGCCCTTATTTCAACCTTAAAGGGGATACTGGATAACAATCTAAAATAATAATGTATAGATGTACTAAATACAGAGAAGTATTGATTTTTGCTACAGTTATGAAGATATAGTCTCAAATATGAGTTTGTTATCTCTATTCATTCATACTTGATTGTTTTTCAATATTATTCCAGGTATCTCTTAAGCTTTAGGGACCACAGGATTCTTTAGATTTACCTCTTCAAGGTCAGGGATAAGGTTCTCTGTGATCTCTCTCTCTGTAGGACTGTTTTTGATATTAAGTTATCACAACACAGAAAAGTCCAAAAAGAATCTTTAAGCAGGTGGTGCTAAGGCTAAAATAGAATGTGATTTCTAAAGTCTTTCCCACATTTCAAGAAGCTATTTATTCTGGGGAAAATGTATATCAATCATTGGAGAAACTCACAGTGCCAGAGAACATTTGAAATACACAGAGGGAGTGGGAGACAAAGAAAGAAAAACATATTTCTTTACTTCTACTCACTGTTTCTGATTGGCACAATATTTCAGAATTCTCTGCTTTAGATTTAGTGATAAGGACAGTTTTTGCTAATCAAAAGTGCTGTTTTTTTTTAAAAAAAACCCAATCAGGATTAATATTTGTGATTGGAAAGAGTATATATGTATGAACAGCAGTTATCATTCAGGATGTTGCACTTTCTTAATGTATACATAGGTTAGGCACTGTTGATTTTAAGCACTCCTGGAAGATTAAAGGCACAATAGCCAGGATCTTATGGTATCTCAATTGCTAGACTGTATAATTTCAGCCTACAAGTGAAAGATCAAAAATCTGAATGTTCCCACAGATAAAGTTCTCAATGACTGTGAAGATTAGCTTTGAACTAGCAGACCAGATAAAGAGGAGTAGGTAGATAAGAAATATTAAGAGTAAGCAATCTAATGTCCTCTATATGTTTATGGCAAGAAGAACAACTTCTATCATTCATGATTATTTGTGAGAGTAGATATAAATTCCCCAAACTTATTTGCACAGGTACATCCATTCTTGTTCATAAAAATGAATAGGAGGAAGATGAAAAAATATGCTGTTATGTCCTTGGAACTCTAGGAGTTCTCACTCAGGTCCATTCACTTTGCGGGGCGTTTTTCCCCTCACTCATTGGTTGGTTCTCCCCAGCAGCCAGCTATAAAAGCAGGCTGCGGGTCCAACCAGTCGCTGATCGCTGCGAGCCAGTTCCAGGCTTGGCAAGCACGGTCAGTCCTTTATTGCTATAATAAAGTATTGTTGCACTCATGCTCTGGTTCAGCCTCTCATTTCCCAAACTTAACACTGGCGACGAGGATGGGATGGCTACCAGAAGCACCATGCAACCGCTGAGTCACTAGCCGCCGATCCGCAGCCAGAGAGAGCGATCGGCCGGCGATAAGAGCAACGCTGATCCGCAGCCAGAGAGAGCGGTCAGAAAGCAACGAGAGCGAACGCTGATCCGCCGACAGAGAAAGCGGTCAGCAAGCAACGAGAAGCGAACGCTGATCCGCAGCCAGAGAAAGCGGTCAGCAGAACGAAAGTGAGAAGCGTCTGTAGCCGCTTGTTAGCCCAGCTACAGGAAAAGTGAAGCACTGCGAGCCGCAGCCGCTCGTTGTTTAAGGCGCGAAATTCAAACGGCTGTCATTTGAATTTCAAACCTAAAAGGTACAGCGCGGTGCTGTAAGTCAAGTCACTGATGCCCACGAAGGCGCGAAGTTCAATACGCTGCCAACGGCTGACAGCCTAACCTCGTGCTTGCCCAGAGAGAGAGAGAGGATTGTGACAAAGCCTCCTCAGAGCTGAAATCACTTGCCTGCCACAGGCACTAGAAACTTTGCTGCCGCCCCAGAGAGATTTTTTCCACAGATTGTACAACCGATCTCATCACTATGAATTCCAATCCAGTCTTCCCAGCGTTCAAACCGGATGAGGAGAAGTGGGAATCATACAAGAACCACTTTAACCATTACATCGACGCAATTGGGCTGGCTGATGCTGGGAGCACCGGAAAAATCATATTTCCTGATCTACTGTGGAGCCATCGCCTTTGACACTGCCACAGCTCTGTGGCTCCACGTGAGTTAAAAACGTTCCATGGTCTGAACTGTTAGAAATCCTTACTAACCACTATTCTCCCAGACCTTCACAGATTGCCAGGCGATTCACCTTCCGTATGAGGAAGCAATCAGACAAAGAGACCATCAACCAGTACATGGCAGCCCTCAGGACAGCAGCACTCCATTGTGGGTTTGGAACCTACCTGGAGGACATGCTCCTCGATCAACTAGTCTGTGGGGTCAAGGATCTCCACCTCCAAAGGCGCCTACTCGCACAAGCCGTCGAGGAGGCCCTGGCAGCAGAACTGGCAGCACACTCAGCCACCGAAATCCATGGCCCAACTTCCAAGCTAACGACAGTTCCAGTCCACTCCGAGGAGGTAGTAGCAGAGGAAGCCCTTAGTGATGAAAACGACATCCACCGCCTCACCAACGCCAGGCATCCGCAGATAGGAGCCAAGCAAGAAAACACCGTCCACCCAAGCACATCACCCTGTGCCTAGCCTGTGGTGGATCTCATCCGAGGGCCACCTGCAAATTCAAAGGAGCCACCTGCAACACCTGCCACAAAAGGGGCACATCGCGAGAGTCTGCCAAGCCTCTCAAAACTCAGCACAAAGGCATCCCCTTCTCACACTCTGGACCTCAGAGGCAAGTATTGAACTGTCGCACTTCACCACCATGCCAAGCACACTTGCCATACCATTAGTAAAATCTCTCTCTCTGTTTTGTTAGAAGGTAAACCATGCCGCATGGAGGTTGACACAGGGTCAGCGCTCTCAATTATCTCATGGAGCACCCTCAAGAGGCTACAGCCCAGCCTATCAACAAGCCGGCTCCAGAAGTGCCAGTTTAGCCTGAAGGACTACCAGGGAAGGTCATTCCTGTAATCGGCAGAGGCAAGTTCCTTGTCAATTTTAAAGCCTTCAAAGGTCACCTACCTCTAGTGGTAGTTAACGGCAATCTCCCACATTATTGGGGCTCGATTGGTTTCCCCATCTCGGCCTAGGGCTAACAGGAGTCCATGCTGTCTCAACCTCTGACACTGACTCCTTATTCGCTGATTACTCAGATGTATTCAGCGATGAGCTGGGGTGTTATAACGGTACCCCTATCTCATTCTCAGTCGACCCCAGGCAGTCCCAATCAGGCTAAAACCGCGAGAGTCCCATTCGCTATTCGGCCAAAACTAGATGCAGAATTGGATAAACTATTAAAACAAGGGGTCATTGAGCCAACAGATTTCGCCAAGTGGGAGACGCCCATTGTCACACCCTCAAAAAAGACGGTAGCCTGAGAATTTGCTGGACTACAAGACCACAATTAATAAGTTTTTACAAGTTAGCGCTTACCCAGTGCCCGCCATTCAGCATTTATTGCACACTTTTGAACCTGGCAGCATTTTTGCCAAATTGGACATGTCTCAAGCGTATCAACAGTTCCTGTTGACAGCCAAACAGCGGAACTCCAGACCATTGTCACCCACAGGGGTGCTTTCCAGTGCAAGCTGCCTCCAATTTGGCGTAAGTGTTGCCCCAGGCATTTTTCAATCCCTCATGGAGCGGATTTTGCAGGGCCTCCCTGGTGTAGTACCCTACTGACGACATCTTAGTCTCGGCCAGGACAGACCCCAACTCTTCCAGAGAGTTCGAGCAGTATTAGAGAGGTTCAGACAGCATGGCCTCAAATTAAAAAAAAAAATGTGCCATTGCCACTAGACAGGTGGACTTTCTGGGTTATAAAATTGACGCCTCAGGCATTCACCCCTGGAGTCCAAGGTTAAGGTAATTCACGAGGCACCCACTCCAACCTCCAAAACTGAGCTGCAGGCCTTCTTGGGGCTATTGAACTTTTACGCGTCCTTCCTGCCCCATAAAGCATCAGTGGCAGAACCCCTACACAGACTGTTGGATAAAAAATCACCTTGGCACTGGGGTCACAAAGAAGACTCTGCTTTTCGCGCCGTCAAATCACTACTCACGTCAGAGGCGGTACTTATTCAGTTCGACCCCAACCTTCCATTAGTGCTAGCAGCAGACGCATCCCCTTTTGGAATCGGGCAGTATTAAGTCACAGGCTCCCAATGGCTCCGAGGCTCCCATTGCTTTTTCTCCAGGACGCTCTCTGCAACAGAGAGAAATTATAGCCAGATCGATAAGGAAGCTCTAGCAGCTGTTGCAGCAGTGAAGAAATTTCACTAATTTCTCTTTGGCCACTTTTTCGAGCTGGTCACGGATCACAAGCCTCTCCTGGGTCTACTAGCTGGGGACAAACAGACCCCTCAAGTCCTTTCTCCTAGAATGACGAGATGGACCCTTTTCCTAGCGGCCTACTCGTATAGACTCACACACCGCCCAGGTAAAACATTGTCCCATGCTGACGCTCTCAGCCGCTGCCCTTGCCGGCTCCAGCTGAAGACCCTGCTCCAGTCCACGCTATTTTTGAGGTCACCCAATTGGACCTCCCCATCACTGCCCTTGACATTGCTACTAAAACCAAGGCAGACAAAACACTCGCCCAGGTACTGGACTGGGTGAGGAGGGGGTGCCGGGTGGTGATGTTGAAAACAAATTTACACCTTTCAAGACCCGCCTGCAGGAATTATCCAGTTTGCAGGGCTGTCTGCTGTGGGGCACTGAGTGGTCATCCCGACCTCACTGCGTGCACCCGAGTTCTGGAGGCGTTGCACGAGGGCACCCTGGCATCGTCAGAATGAAGGCATTAGCACGCAGCTACGTATGGTGGCCGGGCCTCGACGAGGACATCATCAGATGGGTAAGCTCCTGCAACCCCTGCCAGGAATCCCGTCCAGCTTCTCCTATTGCCACCCCTACTAAGTGGGAAAGCGCCAGCGCCGTGGTCTAGAATTCACATCGACCTAGCCGGCCCATTGCATGGGAAAATGTTCCTAGTGGTCGTGGACTCCTACTCTAAATGGATTGACATGGCACAGCTATCCACGACCACCACACTAGCAATTACCAAGGTATTAACTCGCCTGTTTGTAACACACGGGCTGCCTGACTCCATTGTTTCCGACAATGGCCCACAGTTCGCATCAGCCGAGTTCAGCCGTTGCTGCCAACCTGGGCATCCGCCACATTTTCACGGCCCCATTTCATCCTGCCAGTAACGGATTGGCTGAAAGAGCCATCAGGACCACTAAAGAAGCCCTGGCTAGGTTCAGCAAGGATGACTGGCATCACAAACTCTCGTGTTTCCTGATGAGCCAGCACTCAACGCCGTGTTCAGTCACCAATAAGTCCCCAGCTGAGCTCCTGATGGGCAGGCGCCTGAGGACTGTATTGGACAGACTTCACCCACATTACTGCCCTGACTCTCCCTCGCTTCCACATCGGGGTTAGACATTTTATCTTACAGGAACCCGTGATTCGCGAGGAACTTCGCTGGAGACCCTCTGTGGATCCTGGCGAGATCGTGGCCATCACCAGACCCAGGTCATATCGAGTCAGACTGGAGGACGGCCGAGTATGGAGAAGGCACCTGGACCAGCTGTAGGCGCGTCACAGCACCGCCAGCAGTGACCCAGAATTGCAGACCGAGCGAGGCCTCAGCATCAACCCCACATCAGCATCAGTCCCGGTGACCAGCTTACACCAGCAGCCATTCCGGGAATCCGAACACGGACAGCGGCGCCCAGATGGCTGACCAGTCCGAACCAGTCAACGGGAGCACATCCCCAGTGACCAGC
This sequence comes from Pseudonaja textilis, assembly GCF_049901715.1. Taxonomy (NCBI): domain Eukaryota; kingdom Metazoa; phylum Chordata; class Lepidosauria; order Squamata; family Elapidae; genus Pseudonaja; species Pseudonaja textilis. Next base: position 37,254,381 of record NC_141991.1, on the reverse strand, counting down.
CCTACGAGTCCAGAACCAACCCGATCCGAGGGGCGTGTTAGTGACTCCCTACCGATCCTGCCTTCCCCTACAGACTCTGAACTGACAGACAACCCACCAGAGCTGCGCTGCTCTGGGCGCCAGCATAAACCTCCTGCCTACCTCAAAGACTATGCGTGTTCGCATCTGGGGGAAGGGGTGTTATGTCCTTGGAACTCTAGGAGTTCTCACTCAGGTCCATTCACTTTGCGGGGGCGTTTTCCCCTCACTCATTGGTTGGTTCTTCCCCAGCAGCCAGCTATAAAAGCAGGCTGCGGGTCCAACCAGTCGCTGATCGCTGCGAGCCAGTTCCAGGCTTGGCAAGCACGGTCAGTCCTTTATTGCTATAATAAAGTATTGTTGCACTCATGCTCTGGTTCAGCCTCTCATTTCCCAAACTTAACATATGCTATCTGAAAAGAAGAAAGAATTGCTACTATTCCAAAATATGTTTCCATTTTCCGGGGTCCTAAATAAGATATACTTCCTTGAGCATTTTAAAACCATGTGGAGGAGATAGTCACCAAACTTTTGGATCTCAGGGATCACCAAACTCATAATTTTAAATCATGCGGACCACTAATATGAATTTTGACTGATGGTGGCTTGCTGACATTTTGCCAGGATCTCTGCAGAAAGCAGGAGAGACCCTGGGAAAATCCCCAAAAAAGTCTGCAGGAAAATTCCCCACCCCGTTTTCCTACCGATCGATCATTCTTTATTTGGGATCGCAGGATACCGTCTCCAGCTCCGGTCTCGGGGGGAGGGGGAGGAGAGAGAAACTTTTGGCTTCATGCAAGGAAAGCAGCAGAAGCAGCAGAAGTCTTTCTTTCTCTCCCCCAAACTCCGCTAGGAATGAGCCTTTGTGAGACTTATTGCACTGGTGCAGCCTCTTGGAGCAGGATGCCTTGCAGGGTCCCAAAGACTTATTTTTGGCAGAGTTTGGGGAGAGAAAGAAAGACTTTTGCTGCTTTCCTTGTGTGCAGCCAAAAGCAGAAGAAGAAAGAAGCAGAAAGAAGCAGCCTGTTGGCCAAGCCAGGAGCACGGGCGAGTGGGGCAAGTTCCACCTTTCCACCCTTCCCCCTTCCCCTCACTACCTTGTGTTGTTCGCAATGCAAGTGACACAAGCCTTGTGTTCCTGAGGGCCATGTGGACGGTGCAGCCTTGTGTTCCTATGCAGCCTGGATTAATTGCTTTGGGGGGTGCTCTGCGGACCACCAAAATTTTCTCATGAACCACCAGTGGTCTCTGGCCCACTGTTTGGCGATCACTGCTCTACTATGATTGTTCCCAAAGTTGGGAAGACAGATTGCCAAAATTTGACTGTACATGATATAACACATCTGCATGGCCAGGAACTGCTCATTATGTAGACCATTATTATGGATTTCAGGTGGAAATGGAGTAACTTTTAGAAGGTTTTTTTTTATATATATATGGAGGATCAAATGATGAGTTTGCCTAAGTCAGCACGAGGGAAATCAGAAGATCCAAGCATACAATGTTTGATTGCATGTAAAGATTCATTGTAAGCATAAGCACTCCACAAGAATCTGAACCACTAATGTTCAAGGGAAATTAATTGGAGTTAAGAATCGAAAGGAGTTCAAAGTGGGCTGGACTTAGATTTCTTGTGAGCATGAAAGGACTCGTGATTGATGATGTGTTTGACACCTCCCTTCGGTTCAGCCTGGTCATCTCCTACAACCCATGACCTGTTGTGGCCTGCCAGTGGCTAGCGGAGCTGGAGCAGAGTTGGACAGTGAGGAAGTTGGGGAGGAACATGGGTCAGTCCTGGAGGCTGAGGAAGGCTTGGATGAGGGCTCTGCATCAGAGGCAGAGATAGGGCCAAGGCAGTCTGGCAGTTATCAGCTACCTTTGGAGTCACACAGCAGTGAGGCAGGGGAGCAGCTGGAGCCAATTCCCAGCCTGCGCATGCTCAGAGCTGCCAAAAGAAAAGAACAATTACTAACTAAGGGTCGACATGGGACTAAAGCAGAGGTGGGATTCTACCAGTTCACACTTATTTGCTAGAACCAGTTGTTAACATTGTAAGCAGTTCAGAGGACCAGTTGTTAGAAGAAATTACTGGCCTAATCCTATAAGGAAGGCAGGAAGGAAACATTCTGGTGTTGTTGACAGAAGCTGCCTCTCCATTAACCCTTATTACATTCTTGGCAGGACTCTGGAGTTTTTTTCCCCTCCTTTGCTGGTACTTTACTTGTGTGAAGTGACCATTCAAAGTTACAATGGCACTGAAAAAAGTGACTTATGACCATTTTTCACACTTACAGCTTTTGCAGCATCTCCACAGTCATGAGAGGCCAGGCGAGGAGATGCATGCCTCGATGCAAGTGATATTGAGTTGGCCATGCCCAGCCAATAACAGGACCATCAAGCCATGGCCACCCAGTCATATGACCACCAAGCCACACCCACTACCTAAGCCATACCCACAGAACCAGTTGTTAAAAATTTGAATCCCACCCCTGGAGTAAAGCCACCGGTGGACAGTGAATGGCCCCTCCCATAGGGATTAATAGAAGAGCAAAAGAGGAGGGGGCTTTTGAAGGAAACAATTTGTTTGTTTCAGCAGTGTGAAGATCTATCTATGCATCTCAGAGAGTCTGTGCCAAGTCCTTCCTTGTCAGCACTTGGTTTGAAAATATTTACTTGGCAGCTCTCCAAGCTAGATAAGGTCTGTGCTCCTAATTAAACCCTTGAAAGATTGTTTGCCAGGCCTTTGGCTGAATGTGAATGCAAGAAATTCACCTTCATTTAATAAAAGGGGGTTTGCAGGACAAAGAGTTGGCTTAGTGCTTTTTGGGGAAGCCTAGGCCAGAACATGGCCCACGGCCCAGATGTGTCATGCACTGGCCATGCCTATGCCCAGTTTAGTGAAAGGGAAAAAAAGTCATGACGCATCATGTGATGATGCTGTGATGACACAAGTTTGGCACCCCTGTCCTACGGGCTATGAATTTCCACTGCAAGAGAAGTTTATCTTCTTACATTAATACATATGTCTCCATATTTATTTATTTGTGGTTGTATTATTTTTACCAGAAATAAACAAGGTGGAAATCATATCCAACATATCTTCCTCTGATAAAGGAAAATGTCTGTAGCTCAGCTTTGAAATGAAATCAAGAAATGAAAAATACCCCAATCAAAGAACTTCCATAGAATCCAACAGTAAACAGTCCAACCAAAAAACCCCACCAAGATCACTCCCACTGTCAGTGATAGGACGTCACTAGAATATAAATTGAGAGCATTCTCTCCCAGTGCTGGTAATGTTACCCGGTTTGGGTAATGAAATGACTGCAAGAAAACAACCAAGCTCAGAAATCACCAAGGGCCTTTCACATCTTCTTCCTTCTATTTTCCCCACAACAAAAACAACCCTGTGTGGTGAGTTGGGCTTAGAGGGAATGATTTGCCCAAAGTCAAATCTGATTTTAATGGCTAAGGTGACACTTGAACTCATGGTCTCCTGCTTTCTAGCCTGCTGTCTTAACTATTAGAGCAACTGATTTTCAAATCATATGATAGAACTTAATATCAAATGTTCATTAAGTTCACTCCCTGGATTCTGATCAATAGGTTTTTCCCTTTTTTTTCTCTTGGGACCCATAAATCCTTTTCTTGCCATTTATACATGTTTACTCAGGAGTTCATTCTAGTCCACATGAATCTAAAGCTCTCTGGAAAAGAGTTAGCACTAAAATATGTACATGCAGCTAGTGCAGAGTGCAGCAGCATGAATAATTTTGACCCTCCCCCCACCAAGAATGGCCCCTGTAGCACTACTACTCCATGAGCTGCATCGGTTACCAGTTGGCTTCCAGGTGAAATTCAAGGTATTATTGATCACCTTTAAAGTCCTTCATGGCATGGGGCCAGGTTATATGAGGGAACATCTCACCCCACTGGGATTGGCCCGTACCACTCATGCAAGCAGAGAAGGCATGCTGTTGGTCCCGGCAGCCCAATTATTCTGGCTGGCAGGGTCCAGGAGGAGGGCCTTCTCTGCTGTTGCTTCTGCCCTCTGGAACATCTTTCCCCTTGACCTGAGATTGGTCCCAACCCTGCTATCTTTTGGTAAGGGCCTAAAGATGTGGCTTTGCCAGTCAATTTGGGGGCCCAGTGATGGAACAGCATAATGCAAGTGATTGATTGAGTAATAACAAATTCCACCTTCCCCCCCATCCCACCCTGCCCTCCCATGCATCTTTGGTTTTAAAGGTTTGTTTTTAACTTTTTATGTTTTAGCTTAGATGTAACTGTAAGCCGCCCAGAGTTACCCTATGATAAGATACATTTTATAAATAAAGTGCATCAAAATATTTCATATACTATTAGAACATTTTAGAATTACATGACCCCAAACCAATGAATAATTAATGATATGCATACTAGCAGATGTTTAAATGACAATCTTATAGAGATAAACTTCAACTGTGATGAAGGAATCTATCTAAACCTTTAAAATGAGTACTTTTATAGAATGGAACAGCTTGAGCCCCAAAACTATTAGCTATCTCTGCCAAAAGCATCCAGCTGATTATAATAGATGATTGACAGGACATATTATAAATCATAAAATGTGCAACTTAGATTATATGGTTTTGAGGCTAGAACAAAAGAAAGCTTATAGAAAACATAAGGATGATTAGGAGACTAGTGAGTTTCATTTTTTAGAAAGCTTTTAAAGATTTGTGCATTCAAGCCAAATAATTACTCTGTGAGCCAGCTTTTGCAGTCTAGAAATATTTCAGAGAAATAAGCAAACACTTTCTGGAAATACAGGTACAAAAATAATCAAAATGCACCTCATTAAATATCGTGAAATAGGAAAACAAATGCAGAAATATGACAAAAGTCCCAGCAAGCAAGAAATCGGTGGATATGTAAGTATGTATGCGTCCTAGGTTTGATAAAAACATTTTTTGGGGGGAAATAAAAAAAGAGAATACAAACAATAGTGAGCTTTCAGTTTGTTTATTTAAACGCTCACTGTAGCATGTTTTGTTTCTTTGTTGTTTGTGAGATACTTTGGAGGGGAGGGTAGATTTTTATCCTGTCCTTCTAAGAGTTCACAATGATGTACATTTATTTATTTATTTGATTTGTCAATCATTTACAAGATAATAGGTATAAGTATAAACATGAGTAAGAATACAGGAAATAGGTACAAATAAATGGGGACAATAGGACAGGAACGGTAGGCAAGATGATGCACTTATGCATGCCCCTTATTTATTTTATTTTATTTGGTTTGTCAATTGCTTACAAGATAATAGGTATAAGTAAAAAACATAGTTATGAATACATGGATACATATAAGAAAAATAAAAGAAACAATAGGACAGGGACGGCAGGCACGTTGGTGCACTTATGCACGCCCCCTACAGACCTCTTAGGAAAGGGGTGAGGTCAATAGTAGAAAGTCTAAGGTTAAAGTTTTGGGGGTTTGGGCAAGACACCACAGAGTCAGGTAGAGTATTCCAGACATTGATCACTCTGTTGCTGAAGTCGTATTTCCTGCAATCAAGTTTGGTGCGATTAACCATGAGGTTGTATCTATTGTTTGCTCTTGTATTGTTATGGTTGAAGCTGAAGTATTCACTGACAGGTAGGACATTGCAATGTATGATTTTATATACCATACTTAGATCGGACCGAAGGTGGCATAGTTCTAGGTTATAGACCTCTTAGGAATGGGGTGAGGTCAATAGTGGTTAGTTTGAGGTTAAAGGAGTGGGGGTTAGAGGATGTAACAACAGTCAGGTAGTGCATTCCAGGCATTGACCACTCTGTTGCTAAAGTGCTGATCTGAGCATATTTACAAGCTGGCAGTATGTAGTCTTAATGCTGATAAACAGAAAACAGTACTAATTGCTCAACGTTGGTTAATGCTCCAGGGGTTAAATTTTTAGTCATCTCCTGAAGCCATTTAAGTTCTCCTCTCATTACAGGCAGTCACATCCCTCACATTCTTTGTTTGCAGACTCAGCAATGTTTGCTTTTGACTTTAAATATACTGCAGAAGTGTAATTGATTTATATTACAACAGGCATTATTTGGGGGATATTTCCATACTAGCCTTGAAATAGTCAATTGAGAGGTTTTGGCAGGGACAATACACCACCTGAATTCTACAACATATAGTGGATCCTTTTACCATTAATGGCAATGAAAAAAAATAATGAACAAGAGTTAGGCAAACCAGTTGCCTTTTCAACAGGCTTCAGAAAATAAAATAAAAAAAAACCTCACCAGAATGCAACACCCCACACAGTGATACTTGCTGCTTGAAATGGAAGTTCCCCATTTTACAAAAATCTTGAGATTGCAACAGGAAGACATCAGATTGTAAAGTCAACAGTTAAGATTTGGTTTTCTTCTTGGACACTGGGACCAGAATGTTGATGGAGTTGGCATGTGGTGGTTCATAGATGAATGTGGGACTTAATGTTTTTTATTGTTTTAAATTGTCTTTTTTTAGTGTACTTTGCTTTTATTTTGTTTGTTGCCAAAAGTGAATTTTGGCTATTGGTGGATTGGTGGTTATATAGATTTGGATTGATGATAGAGGTAGAGATAGAGATTAAAGATAGAGATGATAAAGACAGAGATAGAGATAGAGTGATGGTAATCCCACAGCAATGCAGTTGCTTACAAGGGGAAGGATCAACTCAGTCTATGCACCATAATCTGGAAATGGTCCATGTCATTTTCCCCCCCCCAATTGTAAATTATTAAACATATACGTTAGAAAGTACCATATATATGGATAATGTAACCTTATTAAAATGGGTGGAAAACAATTCAGCAATTTGCAGTGAAGAAAATCATGATGAATTATGAAATCACCAGTACACCAAGTTTGTTCAATGCTTACACAAAAGTATTAGATCTCACACATCAGGGACATCAGCAATGGGGTTTCCATTGCTCTTGTCCTTCCTCAGTCCTTCTCCCCCTTCCTTACCCTTGCCTTCTCCTCTCTGTGATGCTCTACTATTTGTCCCAGTCCCCTTCCTCCTACCTTTCCCCCTCTTCCTCCTGCCTCTGCCTCTCTCCTCTCCATTTCCCTCACCCTCCTTCTCCCTTCCTCTCACTTACCTCTGGTGACCTGCACAAATGTAGTTATGAAAATATTAAAAATCCCCCCATATGTTCCTACTCACCCTTCTTGTCCAACCCTGTTCCATCCCCTGCTCTTTTCCCCCTCCCACCCCTCACGTCTTTTCCCTGGCTCACTCCTGTCCCCTTCCTCCTTCCTATCCCCTGGACTTTCTGCCTCTACCTCTCTTCTCCCCATTTCCCTCACCCCCACCTCTCTTTCTCTCTCCATTATCTCTGATAATAACCTACATTGATGAAGTCGTAAAGACATTAGAATTCCCTCCTCCCTGTTCCTCCCTGCTCCTCTCTTCATGGTCCCCTCTGCCTCCGCTCCTCTTGCTACTCCATCCCAGTCCATTACTCTTCAACCCCACCCCTTCTTCTTTTCTATCCTCCTCTCACCTTTTCCCCTCTTCTCCCCATCACTCTGCCTCCCTCTCCCTTACCTCTGATAATAACCTGCCTGGATGAAGTCATAAAGGCATTCAAATTCCCGCCTATAGGCAAATTTGTGCCTATCCTCCCTTCTCTACCTGTCCTGTCCCCCTTTCCTCCCCTCTCCTACTGGGTCCATTCTACTTTCATCCCCTTCCCCTCCCACTTCATCATCCCTTTCCCTTCCCTCCCTATTTTATCCTCCTCCTCTCTCCCTTTCCCCTTTTCCATCCATCCTACTGTCAGCTTTGGAAGCCATATTGAAACCAGATGCTCCCAAGCTGCCACATTTTGAGCCTGGGAAAGTGGGAGGGTGGAAGTTCTTGGGGCATATGTCGCTAGACAAAATAACATTCTTTTTGTAGTTCAAGGTCATGCTATTGTGCGCATATGTGAGGGGAAGTCTTCAGTTGGGATGGATGATGATTGGAGCATGTGATGGGATGATGGGTGTAGGGGTTTGGATTTGTAGTTTTGATTATTGCAAAGAAGCTCAGAATTTTCAGATTCGGGATTCTCCCAGTTGTGCCAGTTACTATCCAAATAAAAGAGAATGTTTGAGCGATGTCTGTCTCAGAGTTATTGGTTGGAGTGGAGGTTTGCTGGAATGCTGACATCTACTTCACCTTTTTGTCCCCCACCCCTTTCCCATCTTCCTTTCCCTCTGCTCTCCCTCCTTTCCCCTTTTTACTTTTTCTTCCTCCCATTCCCCATTCCCATTATACTCCTAGTTCCCTCCCTCCAATCCTGACCCTGACTCTCAACTTCACCCTTCCTCTCAGACTGTTCCTCCCTTTCCCCCTTTCCCCCTCACCCTCATCATTCTCCCAACCTCTCAACCCCTCACCCCCACCCTAAACCTAACCCAAACTCTCACCCACTTACTTCTCTGAGAGTTGGCTATAAAAGGAGAGAAGCTTTCCCAGAGTCCAGGAGCCCTATTGAGGAGCAGCTTATCTCTAGGAAGGTATCTTGGCTCTGATAACTGATAATTGACAGTAACTGACATTGTAGCCTGCAGGGATGAAATCATAAAGCTATTAGTGTTCCCAAGGAACTGACCTGCCTTCCTTATCCTCCTGTCAAAGGGCACCTGCTCCTCCACCTTTGTGACCTACACCCATGCCACACAAAGGTCTCTAGGAAGCTACCACACCAATCACTAAAGCTGCCTGTATGCAGACTTGACCATGTTTAGGATAGACCTTGAAATAAGCTTTGTCCCCTTGAAATAAACAGGGCTAAATTTAACAGATCTCATTAATTTTAGTGGCACAACTTTGACAAACTTTGAGTCCATCCCATTGATTGGAAAGACCAATAGATTGTAAACCAAAAATATTCAGCCTACTTAAAGCACTGCAAATATATACTCTGCATTGTTTTCTGTTTGAAAAAAGGGGAAATCTTAAAAATATATTATTTTTTCTTTGAAGTCTCTGTCTTCCACATTTGTCTCTGTCACCTTATTTAGGCAGAGATGCTCCTGTTTTCTCCATCAAAAAGGCAGGACACTATAAACAACTGGAACAATGGAAATGACATATGGAGGGCAAATTAAACTTCATGTAAGTCTATCCTAGGGGATCAATTTGCTTGTGTACATCAGTGACAAGAGGGTCTCCTACTTGTTCAAGGGGTTGGACTAGAAGACCTCCAAGGTCCATTCCAACTCTGTTATTCCATTATTCCATAAAGTTACACCATAGTTCTATATTTGTCAACTCAAATATAAGCTTCGTTGAGTTTAGGGTGGCTTCATTTCCAGTAAGAGAGTAAATGCTGTAAATTGTTCAGGATTAAATATTTAGCAAACTAGAAATGTTGGTACTTTTTCAATCTGTGCCCTTGCTTTAAACAAACTACCACCTACTTCAAATCAAGCTTGTGTTCAACTGTGGCTTTGAAAAATTATAAGTCAAGTAAATCCTACATACAATTCTTGAAGCTAAGAAGAGCTGTCAGCAAGTTGACTGAAAATCTGGTACAACAGAGAAACCAAATATAACCGTGAATCAAGAAGGAAAGTACAGAAACAAACTGAATCATTGTATCCCTGAGGCCATGAAGAAATAAAATATTATTTGATACAGGCAGAATAATAGGAATGAATGACACCTTGGAACATTCTCAAAGGTGCTTGTAGCAATCATATCTAACAGTAAAGTTAGATTTTTCATTGTGAAGGAAGGAAAATTAACCAATAGGCTGTGAAGAATTTATTAATCTCTCTCCATCATATTTTTTTATCTCCTTTGGAAAGTCCATTTGGAATGTGATAGCCTACCTTTGTTATAATTTATAATTCACCACAACTTCACACTTGATTGATAGTTTACTTTCTACCCAAATTCCTAAAATCACAAAATTAAGGCAACAATTCTTATCAAATTCCTCCCTTAAGAATTTGATGTTGAATATTTTCGAGATGATGACTGAATAGTTATCCAGTTCTTGGAATCTACTTGTTTTGGCTTAGTCAGGATGTCCATTAAAACAATCATATAAGTAGGCAGAAAATATTTGACAACTATAAAACTTGTATACAAAATGTTGGAATCCTGACAATATTTATGTCTTGGCATTAATTACTATATCTGGGGTAATTACATAAAGCACCAACATTTCTAGTCCCAATCCCTCACAAAGTAGTTTGAAATTGACTTCTTTCCCCCAAAAAAATATATGGAAGAATTTTAGTATCTCCCTTTTATTTTACAAAAGGGAAATTTCCAAATAGAAAGGAACAGTAAATTATAAATAGCTTCAACTCAGAGGTCCTTGGTGCTCTCTGAGCTTGCTTGTTTTCTTGCAGACATTTCATTCCTGAAACTAGGTAACACCATCAGTGTTAGTAAAAAGTGTCAGTTTATATTCTAGTAGCTTGCCTGTCAGTTTTGGTGGGGGTGATCTTAGAGATTCTTTGATTAAGCTGTTTCCTGTTGGCTTCTTTGACAGTTTCTTGATTGGAATATTGTTTATCTGATTGTTGCACTGAAGTAAATCTTGGGGTTAATCTATTAATTAGTGCTGATTGCACCTCAGATTAAACAAATATCTGCACACCATAGCAAATCTCAAAGAACAGTTGGATCAGACTATTATACTAGAGCACATGGAGAGATTGGCCACTACCATCATGAATACATCCTATAGACATACTGGGAAAAGAAAAACCGAGCAAATTCTTTAAACTCAACTCCAGAACCAAAGAAATACCAGAGTCTGAATGAGTGATCAACATGTCCAGCTGCCCACTGTCCACTGCAGAACACAAGATCCTACAAAAAGGACTCAATTATAAAATAGGTGATGCCAACAACATAGATTTTTTTGCAGCCATAGCAGGGGCATTTAAAACCACTTGCCACAGACATTTAAGGAAACATTAGACAAAACATTATTCCACAGATCAAAAGAAGACACGGACAGAATTGATTTACAACAGAAGACAAAGCAGCTCTCAGAAACATAAAGAACAACCAGAACATCATCATTTATCTGCAAACAAAGGTTGAACCATGGTTATTATTGACAGAGCACAAGAACTAAAAAAAACAAAAGAAATACTGGGGGGAGGGGACTACTAACAGAATACAAAAACTAGACAATCAGATCAAGAGAACCATAAGTGACCTCACTAAGAAAGGTCAAATTACAAAAGAGGAACAGTGATGGTTGAGAAGCAGTGGACACCTCCTCCCACATTTTTACAGTTGCCCTAAAATACACAAACTGGCATGTGCCTCCATCCAATCACATCACTACCAGGGATCCCTACATACAACTTTGCAAAAGAATTAACAAAAAAGCTTGGGCACCTCATAAGAGGAAGCAAAGATTCCATTAACACTCCACCACAGTGTCTTCAAACCAGGGGTGGGATTCAAATTTTTTAACAACTGGTTCTGTGGGTGTGGCTTAGTTGGTGGGCGTGGCCAACTCAATATCACTCACATCGAGGCACGCATCTCCTCGCCTGGTGTCTCATGACTGTGGGGATGCTGCAACAGTCATAAGTGTGAAAAATGACCATAAGTCACTTTTTTCAGTGCCATTATAACTTTGAATGGTTACTCTACACAAGCAAAGTACCAGCAAAGGAGGGGAAAAAAACTCCAGAGTCCTGCCAAGAATGTAATAAGGGTTAATGGAGAGGCAGCTTCTGTCAACAACACCAGAATGTTTCCTTCCTGCCTTCCTTACAGGATTCGGCCAGTAATTTCTTCTAACAACCGGTCCTCTGAACTGCTTACAATGTTAACAACTGGTTCTAGCGAATAGGTGAGAACTGGTAGAATCCCACCCCTGCTTCAAACAGTCAGGGATGTGCTATAGATGAGGATGAAATCATGGTCTCATTAGATGTTATAGCCTTGTTCACATTTATAGATGCAATATTAGCCAAAGAATCCATGACTGCATTGCTCCACAGCACATCTGACTTAACGGAATAAATGAAGATTGAAACACCCAGGATTAACTACATACTTCCAATTTGATGGACAAATTTACCAACTAATTAAAAGGACACCTGTGGGATTACTGCTTTCAGGACTTATAATGGAGGTCATCATGCAACTTATAGAAGTCATAGCATTTCCACAAATACAACCAAAAATATGGATCATATATGTAGATGATACCTTCACCATAATAAAAAAGGACCAATAAGAGAACACGCACAGAACTATCAATAAAAATTTTAAAGGAATCCAGTTTATTAGACAAGAAGAAAACAACAACTCACTACCCTTCCTGGATATCCTGATCAGCAAGACCACAATGGCAAACTAAGAATGCAGGTCTATAGAAAAACCATCCATACTAACTAGGTGCTCCACTACCAAAGCAACAACCTAACCTTCCATAAGAGAAACTGCATAAAGATCTTATTTAGATGAGCCCAAACACACTGCAGCAACCTAGAAAAAGAAAATAGATCATCATTACAATATATTCCAACAAAGTGGATATCCATTCAACCAGGGGTGGGATTCCACTGGTATAACAACCGATTCAGGGATTGCACACTTTGCATTTAAAAGAGGCAAGCCCATGCTTAACTTCAGCTGCAGCCTCTGTGAAGAAAATAGCTGAGGTGTGGCAAACGGCTCTGTCATGTGAATCGGCTGTGCTCTAAACAAAGGCATAAAGCACAGGAAAGAGCAGAGGCGGTCAGGCAGGTGGGCCCATTTCCTTGTTGCAGTGAACCAGTTTGGAGCAAGTTGAACATGGGAACAAGGGGTTCACCCAAACCGGTAGAATTCCACCCCTGCTTGCAACTTTGTCCAAAAGTCTCTGATCACTCAACCCAATATAACACAACCAACACAAATTCTAAAAACAGTTATGCTACCATACATCAAGAATATCTCAGAAGCCACTACAGACAACTACAACCACATGAAGTTAGCATAGCACACAAGTCAACTAAAGCCCTTCAAAACATCCTAAGCAGACCAAACCATGCCAAATCCTAAGCAGACCAGGAGATGAGCCTTTTCTGACATGGCACACAGCCTATTGAGTGAGATTTCAATCTTCCAGAAGTCCCTCAATGCATACCAAAAAGCAATGAAGTCCTAGGAAGTCTCTCCAGGTCTATTTCTATCATTCTGATCTTGTATTTAAAAGCCTCTATGAGTTGTGAAGTTGTAAGATTGAAATTTTGCTCCTGGGCATTTTCTCAAATAACTATGAACTTGGTGGCATATTTTTTCTGCTAATTGAATTGGGAAAATGACAAGAGAAATTGTAGAGAATCCATACAAGATAATATGTGCTTCATGAATAAAATAGTGAACCTATGGCCATATGAATGAGAAGAAGAAAGAGGAATGTGACTTGATCCTAGAAGCCAGAGTCCTATAGAACAGGGATCCCCAATCCCTAGGCTGAAGCTCACTACCAAGTCGTGGCCTATTTGGAATTGGGCCACACCAGAGGTGGCTGTCATGCCCTTGTTAGAGTCAGACTCTGAGGGAGAGGAGGAACAGCTGACAGGGGGTGGAAGTGTGGCTCCGGAAGAGACTGAGGAAGGGCAGAGACTGGCTGGGCAGTCAGAGGAAGAACCAGGCCCATCCCCTCTTCATCTTAGGACAGGCAGGGAGGAATGGAGAAGGCAACAACTTGGCTTACAAGAGAGGAAGCAGCCATGATCCCCCTCATTAGTTGCAGCTGGGGAGAATAGTATATAAGAGAGATGGTTACAACACATCGTTGCCAGAAGCAAAGTGTGTGTTATTTTGGGCTGAAGTTATCTTGGTTGGTGTCCTTCCAACAGACTATGCCTTGTTATCTCCTTGAAGTTGGTAATTACTTATCATGGTCCATTGTGGAATTTCCTTCATTGTAGTTTGCTTTAGTTTTTTTTTATTTCAACTGTATCTGCTCATTAAGTTCGAACTGTATTGCTTTCTTTTGAAGACTATTTTTGAATATGTTTTATCTCCAACTGAGAATTATTGAACAGTAGGGCCAAGTTGGAGGCATTCAAGGACAGTTATTTACATTTGTTATGTTGAGTTACACTCCAGGTCATCACAGGTGGTATTCAGCAGGTTTGGACCGGTTCTGGAGAACTGGTAAGGGAAATTTTGAGTAGATCGCAGAACTGGCAAATATCACCTCTGACTGCCCCTGCTCCCATCCATTCTCTGCCTCCCGAGTCCCAGCTGATCGACTGGGTCTTCTTTTGTTGCCCTGCAAAGGAGAATGGAACTGGAAAGCAGTTTAGTGGGGTGGGAAGGTAATGGGATTTTGCAGTAACCTTCCCCCAGGAGTGGGGAGAGAATGGAGATTTTACAGTTTCCTTCCCCTGCCATGCCCACCAAGCAATGCCCACCAAGCAACACCATGCCCATCAAGCAACATGACGCCCACCAAGCAACAGAAATGGTAGTAAAAGTTTTTGAATCCCACCACTGGGCCACATGAATGACTGGTCAGAGCGCATATGCATGAGCAGCTCAAACTTGTGCAACCAGAGGGCTGGTGGGTGCTCATGCATGTGCAATGACTTGCTGCTCATGCAAGTCAAGCTGCGTGCCTACACAATGGCCTGATACTTGCATGGCGGTTTCCCTCTCCCCTCCAGCTGGGCCACCAAGCAGCAAAGGTTGGGGACCACTGCTCTAAAATGAAAAAAGTTCTTGTCACTGGAAAAATGGATTGAAAAAGTTCTTGTCTTTGGGAAAATGGATTGTCCAAAAGTTTTGTGGACCACAGCAATTCAAAGAAATCCACAGTATTGTTCCAATTCCATAAAGAGGAGCCAAAAAAATCTGAAGCACTTGCCCTGAGCTCTCAAAATAGATATGGCTGTAAGAGCAATTCAGGCTGGAGCCTATACACAACAAAAGATTGCTTTAAAAGTGTCCTAAATATTTTATTGTTGACTTTCCCATGCTACAAAACTTTGTTCAATAATAACGAGAAATTTAAAAAAAAACAAACCAAGCAAATATAATCTAATATAATACAATATGATACAAGTCTCATTTTATTTCTATATTACTCTTTCTCATCCAAGAGCCAGAGCAGTTTACAAGAGACTATTAAAAGGCTTCTTAAATAAAATCTTAAAAATAATAAACACATAAATTATAAATGTTCATTGAAAAAAAAGCACAGACAATATAAATGTCAGTCTAGCTCCAGAATGGTTATTATCTTACAAATAAAAATTTTAAAAAGTGCTTAGCTAAGAAGGTAAAATTTTTCAGGATGGTTTTCAGAGCGTACAGTTTATGTGACACTGAGCCATATCCTACCAGTTGTGTCTACTTAAGACAACCAGTGATTTTAAATGTAACGTATGGACCATACCTTGAGCTCTGTTCAGTAAGCCATAAAAACTATTATCAAAAGTATCATGGCAGAAAATTAAAATATAAATAGCGCAATAGCACTGTTTATTGCTGGGCTCTGAGTTTACTCTGAGCCCTTCAGCTCTGAATATGCCTTGCAGCAAGTCAGCTGGCCATGCCACCGTATCTCTGCTGCTCCAACAAATGTGGCATGTAACTGAAGAGGTCCCCAGCTATTCTGTTGTGGTCCCCAAGGGGCTAAGCCAACCCCAGACCTGGTGGGATCTTGCCTCTCATCTCCATGCCCTGCTCCACCCCAATCAAGTGGGGTAATGTTAATATCTGGTTGACATCTTCCAGGCTGTCCCAAAGCTCCATATCTCTGGGATACAACTAGCCCCATAATCTCTAGGAATCATCCAGATGGTGGTTCATAACGCTCCTGACCCCTAGGAATGTCCAGTGGACTGGAACTCTGTAGAGGACCCTGAGATACTAATGAAGATCCAGAGGGACAAGCATGCTTCTCTTTTCCAAACCAACTAGACTGGTCCTGTAAATATGCAAGGCATATTCAGAGCTGACGGGCTCAGAGTGAACTTGGAGCCCAACATGTGTGAGATGGGTGCTATATAAATTTGTTTAATATGTAGATAAACACCATTCTATACAAGGTTACTTTCTTTCACTAATACTGTAAAATCCCCATTCCCTCCCCACCCCACTAACCTGCTTTCCAGCTCTGTTCTCCTGTGCAGGGCAACAAAAAAGACCCAGCCGATCAGCTGGGACTCAGGAGGCAGAAAATAGATGGAGGCAGGGGCAGTCAGAGGTGGTGATTGCCAGTTCTCTGAACTATTGAAAATTTCCGCTTGCAATTCTCCAGAACTTCGTCAAAACCTGCAGAATACCACCTCTGTTTGGGAAGATGGAATTATGAACTAAAGCTTTCCTACCATTAACAGCATGACTTAGTCACAAACAAATTAGGTGGATTATTTGTTTGCTTTTTGCAAGAGAAATACATTTTTTCTTCTACTTGCTATTTTTATTTTCATTGTACATCACTAGAGAGCTATGCTCTCAATAATGTCCTGGTAATTGATGAAATAATGCAGATCTGGGCATTTTCTGGCCCTCAGGCCATATCCAGACTTTTGGCTGTCACTGTCTGGCCCACACGTGTCACTTTTATTTTGAAATTGACTCCTATTTTTAAAAAATTTACATATGTGGATGCATGCATGCCTCTGCATTGTCACAGCCCTATTGATTTGGCCCTGTACAATAGTCCCATTTTCTTGTGATGTCCCTCGGGAAAATGAATTGCCCACCCCTGAAATAATGGGTGATTATAATTAAAATATTAATATATAAAAGAAGGACTGGGAAACTTTCAGCTACTAGTTCTCTGGACCAGTTGGAGAGCCGCCAGTAATTACCGAAATGGTAGTGAGATCAAAAGAGCAAACTTTTTGCCCTATTTTGAGGTACTTAGATTTTTATAATGAGAATGGGAATAAGAAAACTTTAGGAGACAAACTGCTCTCATGTCTATCCTTAAAACAGTTAGCCTTCCCAGTAATGCTTCCCCTTCAAATTCTTCAGCAAAGTGTCTCCAGTTTGGTGGTACAATATTGACCATTTTTATAGCTTTGGATTGTTTAACAAAGGTGGAAGCGAGAATGATTTGCCTCTGAGAGGTCTTTTTTCCCCCTTCCTTAGTTTTAGGAAAAAAACCAAAACAAAAGCACATTGCAACAAAAGAAAAACCACTACTGAAAATTGGCCATTGTGCCTTTAGATTTTGCATGATGATTTCAGGCTTCTAGTGGCTGCACATGGCCTGAATATCAGATGCCTGCTATCTTCAATTCTTTGTTATAATGAGGCTAAATCCTTGTCTGCCACAGTTTGATCTAGCAACCATCCTTTATGCTTTTGCAGTCTCAAATCTTATCCACTATAATGAGCACTTCAAGAGGCTATTCTTGAAGAACATCCATTAGATGTAGGCTTCTTCCTAAGTCAACACGGAATCTACAATGTATTCCATCTGGTATTTCTATAAAATGTTTTCATGTCACCTCCAAAGTAAAGCTCTGTTTCCTTCTCTCTAAATAATGCATGCTTTTGTAAAGCCAGGAAGATAGAAGTGATTTCTAACTTGGTACACAGAAACTTCGATTGATCTTGTATTTCTTCTAACAGTACCAGTCATTTAACTGCAAGGCTATCATTTCATTATGATTTTTTCGGGAATATATTATAACTGCAAAATAATATGAACTGTAAAACTAGACCTAGGCCTCTAACTGTTCATGTCTGCCTTGGCTCAAACTCTTGCCAAAAAATTGGTAAACAGAGACCTTTTTTATAATAGAGTAATCTTGCTTGAGGCAAAGAGATTTATCTGAAATTTATGGGCTAGCTCTGCTTCTTATGGTGGAATTTGTGTCGCTACTTTTGGCCATCCATCGTTTTAGTATTTTTGCCTACTATAATAGCAGGGTCTCAGTGAGCCACCTTCCACACATTTCCTTAAATAATAGACTCACCACATCAGTTTTGTGCTTTCCCCATTCATGATTCAAGAAATTAAGTTGTGAAAATGTATATTTAATTAGTATGTGTTCTCTTGTAATCAGTATAATAGTACATAGCCTTAATTGTATGAGTTTGTTGCTATGGAGTTCCTACCATGTTAATAAATGTGTAGATTACCCATTATGAAACAAAGCGTTTCTGCAGCACAGACTTGGGATAGGTTGTATTTTATTGATTTGTGACACAACTATTAAGTGAATAGCATACTTGGGGAAAAGGCAGGAACTGAATTGGTTTGAAAGTCAAAACATCTAGTGCATAATTAAAAATCATGACTAAGCTATGGATAAAGAATTGGTAATAAATAAAATAGGAAAAAATAGATCAAGAATAAGTCAGCTGAAAAAGTTGTACATTGTATTTTCATTCTTCCAAAAATTATCACATTGACTTGGTTGTTGGATGTCATCCGGAACTTGCCTCACTTAATGTCTGTGGGATTCAATTAACAACAGTAACTGGAACTGCTGAGATTGCTGTCACTAAGAGATGCAATCATACTTTACAACTAAATGGCTTAGCGATTGAAATTCTGATCCCAGTTGTCGTAAGTCGGGGACAACCTATATTGTTGAATGTTCCATTCTAAACCCCAGGCTTCTTGGTTACATGACTTGGAATGGAGCATATAGTGTCTGACTTATGCTGCTTAGTGCATTCTGGGTGACTAGTGAGTAGAAATACATACACACCACATTAGTTTGTCACACAAAAGGAAAAAGGTAGATGATTCCCTGTGTTTCCTGCTGGTAAAGAATAAAGGAAGCAAAATGCCAGAAGTCACACTCTTTATGTATTCCCTGCCTTGTTCTAGCTTCCAACCTGAAGAAATTTGGAAAAAAAACATATAAAGCATTTCAAGATTCTATTGCTTGTGTATCCACCAGCAAAATAACTTTGAAAACAGAAAGAACTCAACCAAATTTGGTTAGTATGTTTGGGTGGGGGAAAAAACAGCAAAAGAAAAATTCAGTTCAAAACTAGGTTAAATAAGGCAACAGAAAGAGAGAGAGTGTGTGTGTGCACCTTACTTTGTTACACAAAGCTGAATACCATATTGTTGGCAAAGAACTCCAGAAGCCATGCTTTTTCTACCTTGTTATATAAACATTAGATGCAGAATTGTCAGATCCAAGCCCAAAGACTTGGATCTGATAATTCACAGCAAGGTCCAATCAAATACAGTCCTTTATTTGCTTGAACCTAATAAAACATTATTTATTTATTTATTTTGTCATGTTTATATCAGAGGTGGTATTCAGCAGGTTCTGACCAGTTCTGGAGAACCGGTAGCAGAAATTTTGAGTAGTTCAGAGAACCGGTAAATACCACCTCTGACTGGAGATTTTACAGTATCCTTCCCCTGCCATGCCCACCAAGCCATGCCCACAGAGCCGGTAGTAAAAAAAAATTGAATCCCACCACTGGTTTATATAGTGCATATCGGAGATAGTGACCCTTTGAGAGCTATATGCAATAGAATTTTATTTTTAATGTATGCTGATTAGTGTACATTCAAAGTGACAATAAAATTATTCTAAGTAAGTGTTTCCAAACTAAAGCTGTGCCTTTTAACCTTACAGATCTATCCTGGGAGATATTAGGGTATGGCTACCACGAACTTCTTCCCCTCTTCTCCATCCAGCTCTAGATTGTGTGCAGCCCTTTAATTCATTTATCTCTCTATGTTGCCAAAACTCATCCTACCCACTGCTTCTCCAGGTACACATTTCATCACAAGAATGTTCTAAATCTAAAACATATTGTTGACGTGGAAAGCACATCATCCTTTCTTCAATGGATTCTTGTTATTATAGTACTGTGAGTTGGATCTCAATTTCCATCTTTACTCATATAAAAGATTGGACAATATCTCCTATCTTATCTCAGGCTCATCCATAGTATTTCAAAAGGTTTTCCTATTACTAAAGTTTGGCAGATTTTCATATACAGTATGAAGTAGTAAAGGAAGGAGAGTAAGGGAATTATTTTCAATGAATGTGAATTTCAACATCTTCAAAGATGGAAAGTTTGGCTTTGACATGAGCCAATGATTTATAAGATTACATAAATAATTTTACCTAGCTTTTTTCTGGAATGACATGTCAAAAATATCTGACATGTTCAACACTTTAATTTTTCTACTAAGAAATTTCACGTAGGTATATGAATGTGTTAGGAAATGTTTTGATATAACATTCTAGGAAAAAAGCTCATCTCATTTCCAACATGTCTTGGTTGTTCTAAGTTATTATTCTATTAATACAATCTTCAAATAATTGGAACAAGCCTGGCATCAATATCTACATCCTAAAACAGTTGCCAAGATAGCTTGACTCACAAACTTGTAATGTTTCATTCCTTTGGCATTTTCAAGTCAACCTGGAAAACAGGCAGCTTGTAATGATAAATGGACCAATTTGGTCTTCATTTTATTCTATTATTCTATACTAATTTACCTTGCAGAGTTTCTAAAGTGAATTTCAAAATGGTAGCCGTGCTGCTTGCCACTGTTTCCAAAAGTCTGTTTTGTCATTACAGGACAAGGATGTGTACTATAAATCCATCAATCTTAGTGAAAATTGTATGACCTGTCAAGTTTCTTCTCTAGTTGGTGAATTAATGCATACATGCAAAGCAGACTGCATGAAGTCTTAAAATCAAAGACACAGGGGAAAATAATCTGATTGCTAACATTTTCTTGTTGTCTCCTCAAAAACAAGACTGAGTTAATGAGAACTCCCATATATGGTAAGAAATGTTGATGAAGACAATTTTTTTAATCATCTCTTGTCTAGTTGGGCTTGGTCCCCAATTCTGAGTCAATTGAAGCTGTTTATCTGTTTTCTATGTCTCTAGGGGCTACTAGTATCCCTTGAATGTTACAAAACTCCATGAATGGCAGTGATAACTGAAAAAACTCTTTGCACTGTAACTCTCTTGTGATCTGTCAAGGATCAAGTTAAGGTGATAAAATTGACCATTCTGGCTTTCATTAAATGCTTGTTGAATGTAATATATTGTTTTATCTTCTGTCTTGCTTATTTCCCTGCCATTATGCCTGAATCACAACAAACCACTCTTTCAGTTGTGGTGTAACTAAATCAATGGTGTTCATTATAATTCAGATGGGATTTTGTACTTGCCCTGCTGGAGGGCCATGTGAGATAATTGTTTTTAATTTAAAATGGATACTTTACATGAGTGAGATGAAGGTTGGGGTAAAGGTTGGTGATTGAGTTAGATGGAAAGAAAATGATTGCTTTTTAGATTTGCCATGTTGAAATATACCTTTTGAGCAACAAATAACGCTCTCATGTTCGTGCTCTTGAAATAACTAAAAGATTTATATGTATGATGATACTACTTTTTCTTCTACAAAAATAATGATCAATAGGAATTGAGATCAATTTCAGAAATATTTGGGGTCAATCATACAAATTTATTGTGATTAAATTTGGCACCACAAGGCCAATGTATAAACTTTTCCAAATGCAGTTAAATTCTTTGTATATTTATACATGTATAACACCACAATGAATCCTTTACCAATCCTTTGTTGATAGTAGTATACCAATCCCTCACTAGTTCCATTTATAATCTTAAATTGAAAGTATATTTCACTATAGCTTACTGTATATCTTGATTTGCAAAACAGATAGCATCTAGGACGCCATCTCAGACAGTTTCATGTTTAGTGTCCTGTCACAATTTGAAGTGGTTGAATAAATCTCTGTCTCTCCCTCTCACCCTGCCCCCACCGTACCCCCAGGTAAAGAAAGATTGGGCTAAGTCTAAAGGGAGGTATGGAATATACTTTAG
This sequence comes from Pseudonaja textilis, assembly GCF_049901715.1. NCBI lineage: Eukaryota > Metazoa > Chordata > Lepidosauria > Squamata > Elapidae > Pseudonaja > Pseudonaja textilis. The sequence goes on along the minus strand of NC_141991.1, from coordinate 37,232,554 downwards.
GTATTGCCTATATCTGTAAAGGAGCTTACTGGATGTTTTTAGCTCATATTTTCTCACAACCTAGTTTATCTCAGGAACATACTGAAGTAAAACTGACAAGAGTTTTCTGCTTTGAACTGCTAGAATAACAATATGACTATAAATCAATTTAATTATAATAAATGTTGGGAAATTTTGATATATATTTTCAAAAAGATAAAGAGCTTTTAACTAACTATATAAAATGTCAATAAACTAGTTGTTTCCATTTTTAAAATTCTGAATTAAACAAAACTTGGGAAATAAAGACAGAATTTACCACATTTTCTGGTACTGTTGCCTTTAAAATTCAGGCACCTGATTTGGCATGGAGCAGGGGAGGGGATGTTGGGAATTTGTTTTCTGAATTTAGGAGAAAGACACTAACTTTAAAAGGGAACCCCCTCACCTCTCCCAGTATGGACCAAAAATCAGGCAAATCAAGAACTGTTTATTAAGGGGTCAAGTCTTTATATAGATACAGAAACTATTGATACACAATATTGGTATTTGTGGTGTGTCAGAAAACAATAATGAAAGACACTGATTAGATGTTATAAAAGGCAGACACCCTTAAACTATATAGCATCTTTCTTTTTCTCAGCCAGACTTGTTTCTTTGACCCTTACAACATGGAAGGACTCTAGAATATGGTCCCTACTGATTAGTTTATCAATTAGCTATTTTTAAGACATTGAAAATGGCTGTGGATAAAAAGAAAACACAGTTTCCTGCACTTCAAAAGCAGGCATGGACATTTTATGGGGAAAAAATGCCTAGCATTCCAGGTAAAAAAAAATCCCATTTGGCTTTTATACAGTATTTAGTAAGCAAGTGAGCAGTTAACATCTGAAATTGTATGGGATCTATGGAATGTTCTGTGAGGCAGAACTAAAAGGATAATGGCAACATTGGGTGACACACAAACATTAAAAAGTACATTGTATAATAAATGTTTCACTCAACTCCAATCCAGGAGCTTAAAAGTGAGCCAATCCCACTGGATTGGTTGTCCTTCCTTTGTTCTTAAAAATGTTCTTTGTCCCTAGTTAAGGAGTTAACTACTCTGGCTATTTTATGTTGTTGTGTAATTAAGTCTTCATGAAACATACAACAGCTCTGATTAATGTACAGACATCCCCCCCACATGTTGCTCTAGTAATTGATCTAGGGCCAGCCCATTTTGCTAAAGTGGAAGTGGTGTTTTTTGTCAATATAACTATGGCAGAAACACCAATTGTATAATTGTACTGTTAAGGGAGGGAGGGAGGGAGGGAGGAAGGAAGGAAGGAAGGAAGGAAGGAAGGAAGGAAGGAAGGAAGGAAGGAAGGAAGGAAGGAAGGAAGGAAGGATATAACCATAATATCATTCAAAGATATTAATTTGAGGAATATCGGCACTAAATGCTTTTGTACCTTGTACAGTTAGGTAAGCAGAGTGATATCTGGCTTCATTGAGAAAACTTCATCTGAACTGCATAGAGTTAAGATCTTATAGCAATCTGTGTGATACAACAATTCAGAAAATTGACTTATAAAGCTATGATGAGAGTATTTTTTTAGAACCACTGGAAGCCTGATGTATCTAGTCCAGTATGGCAGCATCCCTCTATATTCACGGAGGTTTTTTCCCCCATCAAATAGAGCCTGATCATTTTAAACGCCAGGGATTAAATTCTGTGTGGAAAGCCTGTGATCTGCCTTTGATCAGAGTTCCTTGTTCAGTTCTTTCTAAATTATGTTTCATAACTGTCTTCAACCTATGATTGTTTTGCTCACAGCTTGAATTATATGGCAGTTACTTTTAACATTCATCAGCAAACAGAATGCTATTCAATACTGAAAAGCCATCTTAGTAAAACATGCTATTTACAATATTTTTTTAAATACTGCAATGGTAATCTCAATGGAGAAGCATTATCAGAAGAGCTGTGGGTTTTTTTTTTAATACTGTGGGGATCCTCATTTGTAAGTGACTTTTATGCTTTGGTGCAGCAACCACCTGCCTTTATGCACAATAGACCCAAAAGGTATTTGCAACAATTGTACTCAAGAGAATTTCCAAGATGATCATGATCAAATTGGCTAAATGCCCTATTTCATATGCATGAAAACTGGCAGGGGAGCTACTTAGGGTGCACTTGGGCTTGTGGGAAAATTAAAAAAAGAGTCTCCATGAGCTTGTCTGCTAAGGAGCTATACAAATGTTGTAAATTCCTTACTTTACCTGTAGAACCTGTGCAAAAGCCAAACGCCTACCAAACTCATCTAAAACATATAAAAAGAAATTGCTTTATGGCAAATTAGACCTGTGGATCATTTGTTCAGCATCTGCTTGTTTACTAGTCCTAGCAGCAATTTTCCAGGGCTTCAGATGGTGACCTTTTTCATCATTTGCAATAAATGACTTATACTACCACAATAGATATTCTTCTTTCAGAATCCAAGTAATAATCCCTTTTCTCTTCCAAGATATTAGAGACTAAGGCAAACCAATCTCCCCAATCAGATTAAGAATACTTTTTCAACTGATATTTAACATTGGTGTATCCTGCAACTACTTGATCAAAGCTAATTTGCAATGAATATTTTGCATGGTCATAGAGGTGATTTAATTTAATTTCTGTTTCCCTCTCCCTGCCCCATCCCAAAATTTATTTAATAATTCCTCAGGTTATTCAAAATTATTATCTGCAACACAGATGGAAAAGTAAATATCAAATGAAGAGTACAATTTATGAAAAGAAAAATGCTCAAAAGAAAGGAAGATTCATTACACTGAACTATACACTTATACATAAATAGATGGCATAAAAATTCTGTTGAAGGTATTTGGGTAAGAATAAAATGAAAGAAAAACAAAAGAGGATATTCTGCTAGTTTATTATAGAGTGGCTGGGCAGATAGAAGAAATGAATGACATCTTTCTATGTCAGATGACCAAACTTTCTAAGAGACATGCAGTGGTAACAATGGGACATCTGCTGCAAATGAAACTGCCAACATCCAAGGTCCAAGAAATTCATATTCTTTCTTACAGAATACTTCATTTATCACAAATCTGGCAGATTTGAGACCTGAGTGCTCTGCGGTGGGGTGAACTTCCATTATTAGACATAGCTCCTGACAACCTATCAGCTTGAAAGCATGCAAATGCAAGTAGATGAATAGGTAGCATGTTGGGGGGAATGTAACGACATTCCATGCATCTCAGCATATAGTCATGATGGTCAAATGACCATGGAAATGTCTTTGGACAACACTAGCTCTCTTGGCTAAGAAACAGAGTGTCATGGTTCTGAGTAATGAGCCCAATCAATTCAGAACTCCGAGGCTGTGGTTTTTCTCTAAGATCCATTTTATTGGGTACATCATACCGGCATGTTCAAATGTGAAAGCAACTCTGAATAATTCCCTTGCTTTGGTACAATTAAAGAATAGATATTGTCCACTCCCCTTGTGTCACAGATCATGTTAACCAACCAAGCAGGTGATGAGCTTCTCATCACTCCCTCCTGCTGTTGCTAGGGCACGTTGAGCTGACCTTGGTTCTCATGAGCCTTATCGCTGTTATGTCTGGTACTTTGGAGGAAAACATTCTACATTTTTCAAATCCCCTTCACCCCAATATGCATGGCAACTTAGAAATGAAGCAAAGTAAAGCATGGCTTTGGCTAGAGTAATTTTGAGAATTGACACAGAGATCAGCACTGACTCCTAGAGTGAGACATGACTGAACAAGAGAAACCTTTTCCTTTACCTTTATCTTAGAAAGAAACAGGGAATCTATTATTCTGTGCTCAATTATCAGAATGGAGGAACTAGCTGAAGAAATGAAGGTGATTGGAACCTTGGGGTAAAATGACGAAGCAATAATAATATGAAGGCCTGTGAATATTCAGACTTATTTATTGGATTTCAGAAGAACAGGTTTTTATGAACTCAGATAGAAGGTACATCTGCTTGAAATCTTGCAGGAGAAAAGTATCCAGGAAAGGTGAAGAAAAGATGATTACAAACAATTCTTAATTGAAGGAAAAACAGAAAGACATCTAAAGACCAGTGTGAACATACACAGACCTTTCTAAAATGCTAGGGAACATGTACAGGAAAAGAAAACAAATGTACCCCTAATAAAGAAGATTACAAGGCAAATGCCAGAAACTGTATGGATTGTTTCAGAAAAGCTAACTTGTTGAGATAAAAATTGAAAGAAATGCCCAGAAAAACTAAAATTGCTTTTCAAAAATGAAAAGAAAGGCAAAAAGGGTAAGAGTGCATTGCAAGGACAAAGAGAAAATCTGATAATGGTTGATGAAGATAAGTCAGGGTGTCTTAACTCATAATTTATGTATGTCTTCTCTTAGAAATGAAACGATGCCCTAATGTGCCACTATTTAAAAGAACAGAGCTCAGGATAGACAAAAAGGGGATAGAAGTTAACTTAAAGTCTCCAGGGCCAGATGGATTATACACTAGGGTACTCAAGGAACTAATAAATTTATCATAAAATCACCAACTATAATCTTTGAGAACTCCCTGAGAACTAATAAAGCCCCAGATGACCAGAAGAAAATAAATGTCCCTATCATGAAAAAAGAGGAGAGGGACCAGACAGTTATAGAACAGACAGTTTGACTGTTTATTTTAGGCAAGATCCTGAAGCTTCTGGGTGATATCATCTACTAATTTGGGGTTCAATATCATCAGTATGCTGATGATACTCAATTATAGAGATTGGACTGCCATTTGTCAGATATAGTGCAGGGTCTCCCGCTTGGGCAGTGGGTTGCACTAGATGACCTACAAGGTACCTTCCAACTCTCATTATCTGTTATCTGTTATACATCTTTTAATCTGATGCCAGCCAAATGCAGCTTTCAGGATTCCATCCCACTGCTTAGAGACTATGTACATTTGGATGGGAAAGAATCATGTCTGTCTCAGTCCTATCACATGTTTAACAGGCCATGTAGATCAATGGGTATTTTATCTTTGACCTTGGGTGGGATACCTCTTCTCCCTTCAAGACTGGAATGCAATATTGGGGTTTTTCTGGGGTCAAAATGTCTTGCTTGAAGAATGTGGTTATCAGCTGAGGCAAAAAAAAAATAAATTTGCACAACCATCTGGTGCACCAATTGCACTCTTTCCTAGATTGAAGGATCCTTCACATAATCACTCATCCCATAGCCATCTCTTGACTTGACTACTGCAATGTATCCTATCTGTTGCTGTTCTCAAAGTTTACCTGAAAATGTAAAGTGGTATAGTATGCAGCAGTGCAGGCTTCAGCAGCTGGCCTTTGGTTATTCAATATCCAGCTGAGACTGCAGTTTGCAAAGTTTGCAAGCAACATATATGCAAACATGGAGGTGAACTTATTTTCTAAAACACCAAAAAGCAGGAAAAAGAAAAAATTGGATGGAAACTAATCAAGGAGAGAAACAGCCTGGAATTAAGGAGAAATTTCCTAACAGTTAGAACAATTAATCAGTGGAGCAGCTGGCCTTCAGAAATTGTAGGTGTTTTATCATTGGAGTTATTGAAGAAAAAAACTGGACGCCACCTGTCTGAAATGGCATAGTGTCTCCTGCTTGTGCAGGGAGTTGCACGAGAACTTGGGTGTCAAACTTGTCATGTCACATTGCTGTCACGTGATATATCGTGTTTTTTCCCTTCGTGCACCTAGAGTAGGCATGGCCTGCAGGCCACCAGTTTGACACCCCTGGACTAGAAGATTTCCAAGGTTACTTCCAGCTCTATTTTGATTGACTGATTGATTGATACTTTGATATATTTGGGGCTGCCATGATGTTTTAGTCTGTTATAGAACTTTCATCCTCTGTCAATCCAAGAAATGCATATTTAGAGATAGGAATATGGCCACATAATTGGAGTAGTAATTTGATGATAATTAACACACTTGTTATTGACTAGCAGCAAGCAATAGCTTAAGTTGTCAATCCAGTGTCTCAATAATTTATGTTAATGAGTCATCCAAAGAAGAGAACAGCAACCCAAACTGCAGTTTTTATGGCTTTCCCCAAAACTTAAAGAATGTATGATTTTTCTAATAAGGAACCAAATGTACAGGGAGGTCATAAATGATTGTGCACAGCTGGGGGACACATGTAAAAATAATTTGCAGAGCAAAAGAACTGAGGGCATAATAATGAAATTTTTCACCGATCGGGCTCCAAGAACAGCTCTGCACCAGTTAATAAAACAGGTTTAAAATGGTATTATGCTCCACCATAAGAAACTGTGTCAGTATGCTCTCCACCTGAGTGATTTATAATTCTCAGAGAGATACTGAGAGAATTGTTTTGTTACAAGGTTAATAGTGCAGTAATTGAAATGAGTGCATGTTCCACTGTGAGGGAAAATGAGGCAGAGAGAGAGAACCCCCTCTTCTATTAAAATTGTGAAAATGCATAGGAAAATTAGAATTACTCATGAATTGTGATGCTCATGCTGAAAGCTTTAAAAAAAAGGAAAAGAAAAGTAAGGTAGCTGAGTTGCATAGACAGGAGCATAGCCTTTATTTTCGGATGGGGAAAAAAACAACCAGGTCTATTTTTCTCTCCCTATTTTTCATTTGTTAGGTAATGCTATTTCTTATTCTTAGGGCAGCCCTCCTCACCAACGGGCAAAATTCCAGCCAGTCATGGATTGCCAGTCACAACAACCTGGGAGATGACATGGCAAGGGAGGCTGATCTGTACTATTCTTTTAAGCACTTTGTCCTCCAGTTATGGTCTTAGATAGCATCTTATTAACACAGTGAGCACTCTAATATACAAAGTTTGGGATCTTGATCATCTACCCCAGATTGGATTTGCCTGTCTAATCCAAGGGAAGAGAGAATTTCCTTCAAATTTCTGAATTTTTCCGAAGATGTCTAACTGGAGGAGGCAGAAAACCAGATATTCTTGGTGAACTTTCCTTTTCTCCTAAATAATTTGCCTCCTGAAATAACAAAAACTTTCCCTTGCACAGCCTTTTACATCTCATAAAAGCAAGCCCCTTGAAGATCTTTGGGTTTGATGGCTATTTAGCTGTTGGCACCTGTGTGATTGTTGTGGCTATTATAATGAGTAAGATATTATATTTAAGGGTTTCATTCCATTGTTGCATTGTATGTATACATCAGTGTTCCTGAGGTGGTTCATAATTCTCATAAATTCAATTTACTAGATGACTAATGCCCTGTTTTGTCATTAATTCAGAGATATTTCCTTACCTAAAAAGAGAAAACAGAATGACTAGAGGTGGGCAAAAAAGCAGTAAGAGTGGGGGTTATTTCCAACTTCTTGGTAGCTTCTCCATTTAGTTTCATTGTGGGAAGCTGACAGGGATCATGAAAACCCTCATTTCCCTTCCCCTTTGTGCAGGTAGGTAAGTGTGTGGGGGAGTGAGTGAGGGATTGCATGAGTGACTGGGAAACTGTCACAGAACATTGTGAATAAAGATCACATGACCATAGCAACAATACCTTCTCCTGTCCACAGAAATTATATAGAAATAGGTCCCATATTTTAAACAGAACTCTAATGGCAAAAAGGTATGAACAAACAATCACAGTTCTTCATGCCCAAAATACTCAGTCCACAAAAACTCAACAAGCTTAAATTATAGGCAACAGAAAGCAAAATGTAAATAAGATACAAGAAAGTCAAATAAATGTGATATAAGGGTCTAGGATCATTGGCTAAAGAGCTGAGGAACACAATGGTAAGATAAATGACAGTTATCACCAACTAATCTGTGAGGTGTGTTACTACCCTATATAGGGCAACATGACTCTGATTCATTCTTTTGGTGAAGTAGGATTCTATCTGACCAATAATCTTGCTGAGATGCCATTGTTCTGCCCACTTCCTGATTGGCCTTTGCATTCAGGAGAGTTGTTTGCACCATGTCTTCATCTTCTGATTCCAGCAATAGTTGCATCTCCTGGTTGCCAGGTAATATTGCTTTCCCTGCCTATGATTCTTTCAGCCGAATCTCCTCAGGCTGATGACCCTCTTGTAACTTGTCTTCATTTTCAGAGTCTAAGCTGGCCATGACACCCAGCAGCTGAAGCAGCCACAATTTGTCCAAATTTCATTCCCTCTAGAGGCATAGGCTGGATGCATTCCATAAATTATCCCGTTTAGGTGCCTTAGTTCAAAATTTATTGACTATGATGCACTGTTTCACCCACTTAAAAGTTATAGGAACAAGAGTTTTAGTAGTATATAGATTGTCCATCTACCTGCCTACATCTGTCTGTCTGTCTGTCTGTCTACCTACCTATCTATCTATCTATCTATCTATCTATCTATCCAGGGGTGGGATTCAAAATTTTTAACAACTGGTTCTGTGGGCATCGCTTAGTTAGTGGGCATGGCTTGGTGGTCATGTGACTGGCTGGGTGTGGCCAATTCAAGATCACTCACATTGAGGTACGCATCTCCTCGCTTGGCCTCTCATGACTGTGGGGATGGTGCAACAGTCGTAAGTGTGAAAAATGGTCATAAGTCACTTTTTTCAGTGCCATTGTAACATTGAATGGTCACTCCACACAAGCAAAGTACCAGCAAAGGAGGAAAAAAAACTCCAGAGAAGTTCCTGAGATAGGAAATCTAGTCCTGCCAAGACTGCAATAAGGGTCAACAGAGAGGCAGTTTCTGTAAGCAACACCAGAATGTTTCCTTCCTGCCTTCCTTACAGGATTAGGCCAGTAATTTCTTCTAACAACTGGTTCTTCGAACTGCTTAGAATGTTAACAACTGGTTCTAGCAAATAGGTACAAACCCGTAGAATCCCACCCCTGTATCTATCATCTATCTAATCTGAAATCTCAGTGAATTTAAGAGCCTGATTTGTATAACAGCTAATGCAATTTGGCATTATTTAATTAACTTTAATTAATTACATTAATTAATTAAACATTTAGTGCGTGCAAAGGTTGGAGTATCAATGGGAAGAGCAGAATAAGCCAAGTATGTACTATTCTAGACTGTAATATTAAGCACACTTATATTGAAATAATAATAAACAACCCACATGTCAAAACAAACTGTTTTTATATAGGCACCAGATTCTCAAGGACAAAATCTAGTTATTTGCAATTGTCAGTTTCTCTCCTTTGCATCATAGCTTCTCTGAAATATAAATATGTGTGATATTAACTTCTTTGTCAGCCACAGTGAGTAAAATAGAGGACATAAACATTCACACTGATTAACTGCCAAAAGCTACAGCTATCTGCAGGACTCAGAAAGCCTGAAAAGAGAGCACTGAGCCTCTTTTGGGTTTTTTTGTCCATATTCCATGCACTTATTCCACCTGGCTGCACTTAGTTTTTTGGAATTTAGTGTCTAACACGATACATAAAAGCTAACCGGAGCCATTGATCTAAAAACATTGTTACATCCTTGGCCTAAAAGGACTTCGTTTTGGATTTATAAAGCAATTTTGAAAGGGTTAATTTTGATTTGGATCATAGATGTTAGATTTAAAAACACAGTTTGGAAGACGAAGAGTGTTTTTTATGACACCATCATGCACTTAGTTATAGTGTCACTACTATAACCTTCAAGGAGTTCATTTCTGAAAGTGTTTGATAAAGATCTCCCATAAATTTTAAAAGGGACTCTGTTCTTTTTATATTCCTCCTGGAATGCTCATTACTTTGACACAAATCATAGCAAGTGTCTTTGTGCAGCCTTGATATGTCTTTCCATGGCTAGCTTTTTAATCTATGCATTCACATACTCTACATTCACAATAATTGTCACTCTTCACTAAAATAAATGGATCTGTGATCAACCTTCTATGACCATATAATGGAAGTATATGATCTGTAGCCTGTTAATGATTTCTTACACAAATCAATCATTTTATACAGAATGGTATTACACTTAGAAGAATATTTTCAGACAGGTTTCTCACATCTGCAACGGCCAATTTATGTTTTCCAATGGCCAGGCTCTTTTATAATCATGGATTGCAAAATCAGGAGAAGATTGGCTCTTTTATCAATGCTTAATAGCAGCCTGTCTCTTAATGTATGAAGCATTCCATAGCACAACATAGTTATCTTGCTATTTAAATCCAACCTTTAATATGTGTGTGTGTGTGTGTGTGTGTGTTTATCTTTGTGTGTGTATATATATGGATCTTTGATTATTCAGGTTTTCTCCCACGTAAAATACCTGCGAGAACCTCAAGAAACACACACACACACACACACATACACACACACACACACACATATAGTCAGCCTTCAAGATCTTTTCTATTTTTCTACTGCTTCGAATCTTTCGGCTGCCATGAGTAACGGGAGGGGAGGGGTTGCATCTGGGAAGAGGGCTGGAGGTGTTACATTCTTCTGTTGTATAAATGAGGAGTCGGGGGGGGAGTATAAATTCCTGCTCTTAAGTTTCTATTTCCTTGCTTAGCCTTCTTTCCTTTTGCATAGCTGCGAAGTTTTATCAAAATATGTCAAGGTCAACGGACAAAGGCCTCATCACCACCTGAAGATGCCCACATGATCATATTCAGAACTTTTAATTGGAAGAATCTTTTGAACTTTGGAGGGTGGGAACAATTCCATCCCTTTGTATATGTGATCTGCACGCCTAAATCCTTAGATTCAGAATTCTACCTGTAGCTTCCACTTTGAATTTCAGTAAAGAAAAACTTTGCTCTAATCATTGGAGTCTGAGTATTTTTTCTTGGATTTTGAATGGAGCACAGACTGACATATATATATATATATATATATATATATATATATATATATATATATATATATATATATATATATATTTTTTCTGAGGTTCTCGGGTATTTGTATGTGGATCTTTGGTTGTTGGTTTTCTCCCGCGTAAGATTCGAAGTATCTAGGCAACGTTTCGATGAAGTCTCATTCATCATCTTCAGGCTTCTGTCTCCGGCTCTGTGCTTCTCAGAGTAATGGAGATTGCAGCTGCTTCCTCCTTTTAACTGCCAGTGGGGTGGGACTTGATTGGGTGGGGCTTGGCTGTGTTCTGATTGGGTGGGGTGTGTTCTCATTGGTAGGGGTTTGGCTGTGTTCTGATTGGTTGGGGTGTTAGCCGTGTTCTGATTGGTTGGAGGCGTGTTCTGTTCAGGTGGGGGCTTGGTTGTGCTCAGGTTAGTCTTAGTTGCTGGGGATTTGAGCTGGTGAGCTGTGATCTTGCTGTTTGGCTTGAGTTCGTGGTCGTGCTGCATCTTCGTAGTGGGTGTCGGTTTGCTTCATGTATGGCTCGGAGGGGTTTGAAGTGGGTAGTGATGCAGCTGCAGTGCAGCTTCTGGTCCATGGTCGTGTCTCATCTTCTGAGTGGGTGTGAGTCTGTTTTCTACATGGAAGTGTGGTGGTGGCATCTTGTGTGGCTCTCATGGGTGTGGGTCTGGTGTCCTTCTTCATGTTAGGTACTCGTCTGTTCATGAGGGCGGGTTTCCAAATGGCTGGAAGGCGGGAGGTGTCATCTCATTTGTTCATGCTGTGTGGGCGTTTTTCTATCTCTATGGCTTCTCTGATTATTCTGCTGTTGAAGTGTTCGGTTTTGGTGATGGTTCTGGTATTTTTAAAATCAATTTCATGTCCTGTGGCTTTGAGGTGTTGGACCAGGGAAGAGGTCGTTTCTTCTTTTTTGATTGAGTTCTTATGTTCTTCAATGCGTGCACTTATTCTTCTGTTAGTTTGTCCAATGTATGTGGTAGGGCAGGCAGTGCAGGGGATTTCGTATACTCCTTGGTTTTCTAATTCGATTTTGTCTTTGAGGTTTCTTAGGATGGTGGATATTTTTCTGTTTGTGCAGAATGCTGTTTTGATGTTGTGTTTTTGGAGGATCTTGCTAATTTTGTCTGTAGTGCCTTTTATATATGGGAGGAGGGCTTTGCCGTTTTCTTGTTCTCTGTCTTGGATTTTGGTTGGGGTTTCTTTTTGGAATAAGTGGGTAATCTTTGGAATCCATTGGCTGTAAGTACGTTGGTGAGAGTGTGTAGTTCGGTTTTTGGTGTTGTTCATCGGCTAAGCATTTTGTTCTGGAGATGAGTGTCTTGGCTACTGGAATTGATCTGTGCTGGGTGGTGGTGTGAGAGTGCATGTAGATAGCGGTTTGTATGTGTTTTCTTCTGGTAGATGGTGTGTCCTAGGGAGCCATTGGATCTTTTGTATACCAAGACATCTAGGAAGGGAAGTTGGTTGTTGGCTTCTGTTTCCATGGTGAATTGTATTTTGGGGTGTAGGCTGTTGAGGTGTGTGAGGAAGTTGTTCAGTTTTTCTTTCCCGTGTGGCCAGATTATGAAGGTGTCATCTACGTATCTGAGACAGAGTTTGGGTTTGTGGTCGTATTTTTCTAGAGCTTGTGTTTCAAAGTGTTCCATGTAGAGGTTTGCGATGACAGGTGAGAGGGGTGATCCCATGGGTGCTCCTTCTATTTGTTTGTATTTTTGTCCATTGTAGGTGAAGTATGTATTGGATAGGCAGTGGTTGGTTAGATCTAGGATGTGCTTGGGGGGTTGTATTTGTTTTGGATGGCTGTCAAGGCTTCTTTTATTGGCACTTGGGTGAAGAGGGATATGACATCGAAGCTTACTAGTAGGTCGCTAGGTTGTAAGTTTTGTTTCTTTATGATCTCGATGAACTGGAATGAGTTTCTTACGTGTGAGTTGATGGATTCTGCATAGGGTTGTAGTTGTTTGGCGAGAAATTTGGCTAGGTTTTGTAGAGGTGAGCCTATGGAGCTGACTATTGGTCTGAGTGGGGTTCCTTCTTTGTGTATTTTGGGGAGACCATAAAGCTTGGGGCATCTGGATGATTTCTCTCTGGGTATGATTCCTTGCTGGATTTCTTCACTGATGGGGAGGCTTTTATTTTGGATTTGGTAGTTTTTCTAGGTAGGTGGTGGGGTCTGTCTTTAGGGGTTTGTATGTGGGGTCTTGGAGTAGGTTGGTTAACTTGGTTTGGTAGTCAGATGTGTTCATTACCACTGTCGCGTTGCCCTTGTCTGCTGGTAGGATTATTATGCTGGTGTCTTCTTTCAGGTTAAGTAGTGCAGTTTGTTCTTCTTTGGATAAGTTGCTTTTGGGTGGTTTGCTAGTGCAGAGGATGTTGGTGATTTCGAGTCTGATTTTGTTAGCATCATCAGGGTTGGTTTTGGTCAGGCTGGTTTCAACTCCGCATATGATGGTTTCTGTGGGGATGTGTTTGGGAGCGACAGCAAAGTTGAATCCTTTTGAAAGGACCTTGGTTTCAGCTTCAGTGAGGATCTTGTCTGAGATGTTGTGCACTGTTTGTTTCATGTGTGGCTGTGCGGGGGGAGGAATTGGTTTCTGGCATTGTTGTAGTTTCCTGAGTTTGTTGGTGTGTGTGTCTGTCTTGAGGGTGGTCTGTGTTTCGGCTCTCCAGACAGCGAGTTGTTTGGATTTGTCCAAAATTTTTCATGTAGAAAACAGACTCCCACCCACTCAGAAGATGAGACACGACCATGGACCAGAAGCTGCACCGCAGCTGCATCACTACCCACTTCAAACCCCTCCGAGCCATACATGAAGCAAACCGACACCCACTATGAAGATGCAGCACGACCACGAACTAGAAGCCAAACAGCAAGATCACAACTCACCGGCTCAAATCCCCCAGCAACTAAGACTAACCTGAGCACAACCAAGCCCCCACCTGAACAGAACACGCCTCCAACCAATCAGAACACGGCTAACCCCCCAACCAATCAGAACACAGCCAAACCCCCTACCAATGAGAGCGCACCCCCACCCAATCAGAACACAGCCAAGCCCCCACCCAATCAAGTCCCACCCCCACTGGCAGTTAAAAGGAGGAAGCAGCTGCAATCTCACATTACTCTGAGAAGCACAGAGACGGAGACAGAAGCCTGAAGATGATGAATGAGACTTCATCGAAACGTTGCCTAGATACTTGAATCTTACGCGGAGAAAACCCGAACAACCAAAGATCCACATATATATATATATATATATATAGATATATATATATATATATATATATATATATATATATATATATTCTTAAGTTTTGCTGGGTACTTATATGTATGGCATTCGGCTTTGTTCGGGTATTTTCCCATGTCATTGTAGTTGTGCTTTTAAAGTTGTAGCAACGTTTTGGCAGAATCTCATCTGCCATCATCAGGCTTCTTTATAGTGTTTAACTGTGAGTCAGACTTTTACAGTGGTTTCAGATTTAAATTTGGGGCAGCCTATTGCTGTGCCAGAATGGTTTTTTCTTCATCCTGATTGGTTGGGAGTCTTGGTCTGTGTTTATTGGTCTTGGAGTTTGCTGTGTTCTGCTTGATTGGTGTTTCTAATATCTTCTGTCTGTTTTTTGGCTCTTTTTGTATCTTGATTGGCTGGCAGCATTGTGTTACTTTATTGGAGGCCTTTAGTGCAGGTTGGCTCCAGGTAAATGGACGGCTATCATTAGTTAGGAAGCTAGGTTTCATCTGGGTGCCTGGTTGGGGTGTGTTTGAGCTGGAGGTATCAGGGGGGATCTGTTTGTGCCCAGGTTATTCTTAACACTGGTACACCACAGGGTTGTGTGTTGAGTCCCTTACTCTATACTCTTTATATGCATGACTGCATTCCCACTCACACTAGTAATACTATTGCTAAATTTGCAGATGATACAACAGTGGTAGGCCTCATCTCCAGGAGGGATGAGTCTGCCTATTGAGATGAGGTGGACTAGTTGCTTTCATGGTGTGGAGATAATAACTTGGTCCTCAACACCAATAAGATCAAGGAGCTTATAGTGGACTATAAAAGAAACAGATCAGACATCCAGCCCTTGCTTATCAATGGAAACTGAGTGAAGCAAGTGGCCAATTTTAAGTTTCTGGGTGTTACCATAAAAGAGGACCTGACCTGGGATGCTCACATCCCAGCACTGGTCAATAGGGCCTAGCAGAGATTATACTACCTGAGACTTCTCAGAAAACAACAACTGAATGAAAAACTGCTGGTGACCTTCTACTGCTGCACCAGAGAGTATTTTAACTTACTGCACCTCTGTATGGTTTGCCAGTTGCCCTGTGGCAGATAGGAAAGCACTCCAGAGAGTTAACGTCATTGCCCAGAAGATCATTGGTTTCCCTCTCCTCACTTTGGAAGAGCTTTATAGCTCCTGCTGCCTTAAGAAAGTTCAAAACATTTTCAAAGATCCATCTCATCCTGGGAACCCTTTTTTTGAACTATTACCATCTGGGAGACGGTACAGAATAATAAAAACAAGGACAAATATGCTGAAAAACAGCTTCTATCCCAGGGCAGTAGTTCTTTTGAATTCTGCTGTATAGTGCAGTATTGGTGCGGTGTCGGGGTTTTTTGGTTCAATGTGTGGAGAGTGAACGATGTGTTTTTGTATTTATTTTCATGGTCATGGTCATGATGTGCGCTGAAAATGGTATTTGATTTCATTTTACAAGTTGCAATGAAAATAAAGTAAACTAAACTAAATTAGACATATGTAATATCTAATGATATTAAAAAACCCTCTGTCACAGAATATTGTCCTAGAAGATTTAAGAAGTTTCCTGTCAACAATTTAAAAAGACAAATTCACTGCTATATATATTTCTATATGAATAAAATATTTCTCATGTTTTAATTTACTTCGTACTTTTACTTGTGGCAGAAGATCCAACAGTAAAAACTAACATCTAGTTTTAAGAGGTGATTAAAGACAGAATGTGGTAATGTTGACAAAAAGATGACATGTTCTCATTAAAAGTTATCATTTGGATTTTAACTCTACTCTACTTCTGATTCATAGGAAGGATGGTTAACTAAAAACTATGAAAAGTCAGTTGATCCAGAAAGTAATTTGCAGAAAAAAACAATGGCTACAAACTTGCAATCATTCAAGGATCTGTACATTGCACGAGCCAAAAAGAAGGCTGTGAAAATATTTACAGATCCCTCACATCCCAGACTTAAACTGTTTCAAATCCTACCCTCAAAATGACGCTAAAGAGAACTGCACACCAGAACAACTAGATATAAGGACAGTTTTTTTCCCGAACACCATCACTTTGCTAAACAAATAATTCCCTCAACACTGTCCAACTATTTATAAATCTGAATTACTATTACTATTAATCGTCTCATCACTCCTTATTACCCACCCCTCCCACTTGTGACTGTATGACTGTAACTTTGTCACTTGTATCCTTACGGTTTATATTGACTGTTTCCTAGTATGATTTGATTGCTAACTGTACCCTATGACTATTATTAAGTGTGGTACCTGTTGATTCTTGACTCTTGACTAATGTATCTTTTCTTTTATGTACACTGCAAGCAAATTCCTTATGTGTCCAATCACACTTGGCCAACAAAGAATTCTATTCTATTCTATTCTATTCTATTCTATTCTATTCTATTCTATTCTATTCTATTCTATTCTATTCTATCAAGTATCTCTCAGTAACTTTACTCATCTGCATATAGATTACTTTTTCAGATGTAAAGGAAGATTCTTAACATTGGCCAAAATTGAAAACGCATCATGAACTTTTTGTGCTCTATATCAAATTATGGTTGATATATTTAAGGCAAAATGTACAAAGTTCATCACTGGTCCAATACACAGTGATTTGCAGGATCATGATCAAATTTTCTGATCTGCTTCTGATAATCTGCTGTAGTGAGAAGGATATAAGAAGAGTTGAACTGCTGTCCCAGTATGGAAATGGAAAATGATCTTTCACTCCGATGAATGAATGAAGTAAACAAATGAGTGAAATATTGCCACACCAAAGGGCAATAAATGATTCAAGCAGGGAAGGCATTTTATTCAGGATGCCATCTGGTCAGCCATGCCCTCCTATGGCACAAAATGATCAGCAAGAGACTGCAGGCCAATTTATCATTCTCCCCATTTTTTTTTCCTTTTCCAACTGTCATACTGTTTTCCAGTATTACCTGAAGGCCATTTAGCACGCTGAGTCCACAGTCATCTTTTTTATTAATTTAGATTTCATAAAAAAATATTTGAATTCTTGAAACTTTAAAAAGTGACACGCAATTCATCATCACAGATGCTACTCCTAAACAAAGTAGGAAAAGCATGTAGATCCCCCCCATCCCTTTATTGTTTTAGTATTCTTCCAAGGGTGCCAAATAACTTGACCATCAGTGCACAAGAGTAGCTTGTATTTTCTTCTGTGCCACACAATATTACTTTTCTCCATGTTTGGGTTTCTACTCTCCCCATGTGTTGCACATTTGTGCATATGTATGAAAGGGGAAGCATGTGATGGATTTCATACAATTTGTAATGGACCATGTGCAGAGGTGGTATTCAGCAGGTTCTGACCAGTTCTGGAGAACCAGTAGCTGAAATTTTGAGTAGTTCAGAGAACTGGAAAATACCACCTCTGTCTGACCCCACCCCCATCTATTCTCTGCCTCCCGAGTCCCAGCTAATCGGCCTACGTTGTCCTGCACAGGAGAACAGAGCTGGAAAGCAGGTTAGTGGGGTGGGGAGGGAATGGAGATTTTGCAGCATCCTTCCCCTGCCATGCCCACAAAACCATGCCCACCAAGTCACACCCACAAAATCAGTAGCAAATTTTTTTGAATCCCACCACTGATCATGTGACAGGAAGGGAAACAGGCAAGGATCTTGGATGGATGGTCCAAGCTGTTGTCCAACGGCTTCTTCTGCAGAGATATATTGCTTGATTTTTCAGGAATTTTTTTTTTTTTTGGCTGCAGTTCCAGCCTTGGTATAGTCTACTTTGTAATCCAAATTTACTTTCCTGGTTTGGGCAGGAATGTTTAGCCTACAAAGACTTAGCAGACCCTTTTTTTTTGGGGGCATAATTCCTTGCCAACATTCAATTGAAATGGAAGGAGTTAAGTGAAATGCTTGGTTTGATTATGAGTTTTACAAGCCTTTTGCATTTCTACCTAGGTGCCTGCTAATCACTGTATTGAATGATAAGGAGAAAAAAACATTGTCTTTTTCTTAATATAAATTAAACTTTTCTTACAAGGGCTCCCTTCTTCACTTACTAGCTATCCAGCAGAATTTGAATTCTTTGACGACAAGAAAAAGAGCTTCCTGTGCAAGGAAAGAAAGAGATTGATGCATTCATTTGTTATTTCCCATAAACATGCTTGATTATTACAAAGCTCAGCATTTGAATGTGGTGATTATTAGAGATCTTTATCATGCTAACTGGTTCCTCCTGTAAGGCCTTTATGAGGCAAGAGTCCTAGAGAAAATGTTTTGATGTTAACAAACATAAAATGTTATCTAATTACTATAATCATTGCAGCACTTCTTCAGTTCTTATTGATAGAAACACAGGTTGATCCAATGGCCCCACTGCTCCCGTGGTCTACTGATTTATTTGTAAACTTCATATAGTATAGCCAAGGAAAAAGTTGATGTTAAAATGATCTTCTTGTTACCTATGGGAAACATGCACACAATAATAGAATATTTGTTTCTCCTGTGCTTATGATTACATGCATAAATTATGATACAAAGACCTGATGTCAGTGTACTGATATCCTCATATCATCCATACCTATAAGAATCCTGTTGAAGCATATTAGAGGAAAAGCACCATAATAATAATGCTAAATGGCACTATTTGTATATAAGACACAATTTACTGGAACAAATGCTCTCCAGAAACAACTAAGACTAATAGGCAGTGATCAAATGACCTATCTTCCCTAGGTTTTTTTTTTTTAAGTTTAAGCAACAGTACTAATATTCTGGATGGCTTCCTGTTTGTTTGACTTGGAAGTTGCAGACTAAAAGTCCTCAACTTATGATGGCAATCGAGAGCAGAATTTTCATTGCTAAGCAAGCTAGTCACAAGTGAAGATATACAAGAAATTCTGATTGGGAAGGGAATTTCAAAGAGCAGGTGTAACCCCCATTCAGTGCCATCCTAATCTCAAGATGTTGCTGAATAAATGGCTGTAAATTCTATTCTATTTTCTATTCTAAAATTAAAAAAAATACAACATGCTACTTATTTTGCAAACATACAAACACAATGATTGAAAAGGGCACCAGAAGATGGCTTTAAGTGTATTTTATGATTGTTGGAGGTTTTATAAAGGTTAGTTCCAGAAATAATTCATTAACACTTTAGTTCACTCTGACTGCTTCTAAATGACTGGGTTATGAATGATTAAAAAAAATTCTGAATAAACATACTATATTTTTTCCTTGTAGAAAATAGCTTAGCTTCACATTATGTTAATAGATAAGTGGGATTGAAATTCTTATAAATCATTTCCAAACTAACATATTTTTATTTATTGCATGAAGAATTAGACACTATAAGACAAAGGAATTTAGAAGGCATTATTTACTCATAATAAAAGTTGGGTACATGCACTGTGTGTGCTTTATAATCGTGCTTCGTAATTGTAGGAATTATGCTTTATGTCTGATAGCAATGTGAGACTTAGTAGTGTGGGCTGGAGACAACACAGAGATAAATATCTCTGCAGCAACGATACTCTGAATGGTATATTAAGTGCAATACGATATATTGCTTGTTTAACATTTCCTATAAATTTCCATGAAATGGAAGTTAATGCTTATTTTTTGTGAATATACAGAATATCTTTTTTTCTGCGAGCCCCATGTTATATCTCTTGACATATATCTATTGGACACAAATCAGCAACTGATATATTTTACCATATTTTAGTTAAAAAAAACAACCCAAAACTTCTCTATTCCTGCCAGTTTCTAGTAGGGTCATTCAAGTGTAACTAAATCCTATTGTGAAGCCTCTTTCTGTCTCTTGTACTGTGTTGGTTTTAATGTTAGCTAAATTGGTTATAAATTAATTATATAAATGAAGATATATTCAAAAGTGCAAAAGTGACGCAATGAAAACATGTGTTTCTATGTTTCCACAGTAATCTCAGTGTTGCTACTGAAAAATAATTTTGCAAATTTTGCAAAATTGTACTAAATTAGCCAAAGGCAATAATGGCTTGAATTCAATTGAATACCAGTGGAATAAAAATTACTGGCTAAATAGATTACTCTTCCCTTGTAGTTCTCTTGATTCCCGGATGATTGGGAAGTTCCCTGGGGCAAATCTGGGAGGGAGAGAAGAGAGATATGCATGCACACCAAAGTAATCAGGAGGGCAGGAAGATGTTACACAAAATCCCTGTTCTTCCAGCCAAGGGCACTTTCTGTACCTCTTTCTGTTCATGAACCTCTAATTATTGTTCTAAAGCCAACTTTGTCTTCCAATATGTTTTCAGTATTACCAAATTTCTAAGGGATGTGTTATTCATTAAGGAAAGATCTGTGTGGACACTGTAGTGTGAAAAAAAAAGGTAAAGGAATATCTGTAGATTTTACTCAACTAATCATTGCATCATTCACTATAGGAGTAGTGCTCATTGCCATTTCAAAGCCATTGAGCCAGCACTGTCCAAGATGTTACATGGCTATGTAGCCAGTATGATATCACAGAGAGTTGTTACCTTCCCACCAAAATGGTACCTATTTATTTGCATTTGCATTATTTTGAACTGCTAGGTTGGCAGGAACTGGGGTGAGGACAGGAACTCATCCCATCGCATGGGACTCAGGTCTTGAATATGGGGTACTGGCTTTCCAGTAATAATCCCTGTATCATCCTCATCCTATTATTATTATTATTATTATTATTATTATTATTATTATTATTCACAGACTTTGGGGCTGGTTGGTAGTTCAACAGCTTGAGTCCTAACCAGGGACCTAGGAACTGTTCAGGTAGCATTGGGAGATATAAGCTATTCCAAGTAGGCTGTTTTTTTGTAGAATCAGGGTATTCAAGTCTGATAAATTCAGGATTTCCAAATAGCGAGGCAGCCCTTTAGGTATTGCTCCAAGGGCTCCAATTACAATTGGGACAATTTCTTTTTCCAAAGTTGCTCAACTTCAATTTGTAAGTCCCGGTACTTTGTGATTTTTTCTTGCTGCGTGTCTACCATTCGTGCATCACCAGGTATTGCAATGTCAATGAACCAAACCCTTTTCTTCTCAACTATTGTTATGTTAGGCATGTTGTGGGCCAAATGCCTGTCCATCTGAATTCTGAAGTCCCACAAGATCTTGACTTTTTCATTCTCCAGAACCTTCTCAACCTGATATTCCCAGTAGTTGTTACTATACTCAAATCCAAACTTTTGGCATAATTTCCAGTGAATGATTTAAGCAACTCGGTTATGTTATTCTAAGTAGTCAGTTTGTGAAATTTTGCTGCATCCACTGATTAAATGGTCAATTGTTTCATCTTTCTCATTACAGAGGCGGCATTTGCTGTTGGTGGTGACATGCTGAATTTTTGCCTTCATGCAATTTGTGGCTAAGGCTTGTTCTTGACCAGCCAAAATAAAGCCTTCAGTTTCTTTTTTCAGTATTCCTGATTTTAGCCAATTCCATGTAAGCTTTTAGTCAGCTTTGCCTTCAATACTTTTCTGGTATTGGCCATGCATAGCTTTGCTTTTCCAGTTTTCAATTTGCTTCTCAATTACTTTTTTTTTTGTATTCAGCTTTTGACTTGATTGTCTTCAAAAGGCCTCCTTTATGTACTTCCTTAATCATTGGCTCTTCACTTTCCTGGATGTAGTCATTCAAGCCGTGTCTTTCTTCTTCTACAGTTTGCTTTACTTGTAAGAGAACTTGACCACCCTCTGGTCTCGGTAGATATAAATGATCAACATCACTTTTAGGATGCAAAGAATGACTCATAATCATAAGCTTCCTTGTTTTTCTGTCCAGATTGTCCAGCTCCATCTGGGTCCAGTCAATTATTCCTGCAGAGTATCAAATCACAAGTATAGCCCAGGTATTTATTGCTTTTATGATGTTTTCACCACTCAATTTGGACTTTAAATCTTATGAATTCTTTAAAAGTACTTGGCTGAAGTTATTCCTTGACTTTATTATGCATTAAATCAGAGGCTTCTAATATCCCTAAGTACTTGTAGCTTGCTTCTGGTTACATTGCCTTTTCATATCATCATCATCATCATTATCATCATCATCATCATCATCATCATCATCGCCTCTTTTATTCATTAAACATGAAACTCAGTCAACTGAATATTTTAAAATGTAGCACAAATATCATTGACTGACACTGGTATCATTGACACCAGTTGCTGCCAGAATCCTACATTGTTATTATTATTATTTTATTCTCAATTGTCCTTTTTATTAGTTTATAAAATAAAATACAAAAATACAAAAGCAAATAATAGGAAAAATAGGGGAGGGAAAAGGGAAGGGAAAAGTGTAGACAAGAAAGGAAAAAGAAAGAAAAGGCATTGATTTTTGACTCTATTTGGTGCAGTAAGAATAAGATAGTAACATCAAGCTTCAACTTTTTACTTTTACATAACAGTATAAACTAGCCATTTCTGTAACAACAAATCTATCTAATCAGTAAAACCCAAAATAAAAGTTTCATTCCCCCCCTTCAAGTCCAGAAACCCAGCGCCTTAATCACTGAGCCACTGTGCCACTCTCTGTAGTGTATAACAATCGTGCAAATAGGTTTCTTTTAGTTTATGGCTGGGCTAACTGGAGCTTATAAGTAGATTTACATCCAGTAAGTATCCTAGAAGGAGGAATTTCACATATTATAATATAAATATTTGACACTATTACAAATAGATCACTTTCTATCTTAAATTTAGTAGTATTCTGACTTAACAGAGCTTTGTGGGATAGTTTTCCCCCTACCAGAAAGAAATGGTTAAAAAGGTGTCATGGCAATTGGGATATTGAGAAATTACAGAAATGCAATGCTCTTAGCTCTCTTTGAGCACGTGCCGGCTGGCAACACCCTGAGCTGATGAACGATCAGCTATATCTGAAACAGGCATTGATCTCAATTCTGTAGCAAAGACAATGCCTTATAGTGAAGATGCTGGAGTCTATAATTGTGTCATTTATAATCAGAGTTCAGCCATTTTGTCATGCCATACCTGTTTTTCTCATCAGCTGAATTCTTTTCCATGTTCACAAAATAAATCAGGAATTCCATATGTGGTCTGTATTTAAAGGTTAGGCACCCAAAGATAGCAGGTTTGTGGGTTTAGGTGAGGAATTTGCTCATTATGAATGCTTTACCCTTGCTGAAATGCTCATTGATTGTAATGAAAGTCTCATAAACTGTTTGGAATTGTGATACATTTTTTTTAAAAAAAGATGGATTCCATGAATAAAGTCAATATATTTGTGCAGCACTTAACAGAGTTGGAAAAGACCTTAGGGGTCATCTAGTCCAACCCCTAGCTCAAGCAGAAAACCTCATCCCATTTTAGACAAAGGGTTGTCCAATCTCTTTTTAAAAACCTCCAGGGTTGGAACACCCACAACTTCTGGAGGCAAGGTTTCCCCCTGATTAATTGTTCTCACTGTCAGGAAATTTCTCCTTAGTTCTAGGTTGGTTCTCTCCTTGATTAGTTTCCATCTTTTGCTTCCTGCCTTCGGGTGCTTTGGAGTATAGGTTGAGCACCTCTTCTCTGTGGCAGCCCCTCAGATATTGGAACACCGCTATTATATCACTCCTGGTCCTTCTTTTCATTAAACTAGACATACTCAATCCCTGCAACCATTCTTCATATGTTTTAGCCTTCAGTCCCCTAATTATCTTTGTTACTCTTCTCTACACTTTTTCTAGAGTCTCAAATTGAACACGGAATATATGTCCATGATATACAATGAAAACTTTGTTTGCTGGATAACAAAGGATTATCACATTTATGTTCAAAAAAGTGAAAATGGGATGTAGTTAAAATCCTTTATATACGTCTGTTCAATACCAATCTAAAGAAGAAATACTTTATGGAATATGACACCCTTGAGGTATCATTGTCATTTCTGACATTCTGCAAGGCATAGACTTTAAACATGGTGTTTGAGACCAATGATTTCATTTTGGGAACTTTTAATGGCATGGGCATAGGGTGATACAGAAATGTGGTAAATAAGAAAAAAATACAGAGAGCCTTCAGAAATACAGACAAATCCCTTCTTGAGAAAGTGGACCCTAAGTATGTGATGGGTTAGGCATAATCACATAAACTTGAGTCTGGGGCCAAGCACAGGGGTCCACAACTCTTTTGATCATGAAATATATGAGGAAGGCTATGTCTATCTATTCATTCGGGTTGTGAAAATATGCAAGGAAAGTCTGTGAAATTAACCAGATCAAAAGAATAACCACAAATATTTCTACCATGCATATGAAATTATTTACCTACATAGTTGACTAATTCCTGATGTTTTAAAAAGTTGTATTTTCAGAACAGAACCAGTGTGTTACAATGCCTAAGATACTGGGTTATAGAATCAGCTTCCCTCAACAAAGAACTTTGTTCCAGGAGAAAAATAATATATCTTGCTCAAAGCTGAACTGTGTTCTTTAAGCTTGACTGTTTGCTTGCAGACATTTCATTATCTGACTAGCGCTACTGCTAATAAGTGTGGAATTTGCTCCCTGTTTATATATAGTAGCTTTATACCAGTGATGGGATTCAAATATTTTTGCCACCGGTTTGGTGGGCATGGCTTGGTGGGTGCGCTTTGCACATGTGCACACACTTTATATCACACGTGCACCAAATGTGCACTTTGCACAGGCTCAGAGGCATTTGTGCAGGTGCAGAGGTGTTCTAACCTGCCTCCTGCAAGCCTGCATGATCCCGGTTGCTTCAGTAGCTGCCGCATGGCACTATTCTGTGGCGTGCAAAGCAGCTGCGCTTCAAATTCAGCAAATAAAGGTGAGTATGGGAGCCCGGGCAGTGGGGTGAGCCCAACAGCAGAGAGAACAGGTTTGGTCTCTGCTACTGGCTTGCCAGAACCAGGCCGAACCGGTAGAATACCACCACTGCTTTATACAGTAGTATACAGTTTACATACAGTAACAAACATTCCTGCAGAAAACAAGGAGAAAAATCAAATCCCTCCTACACAGGCAGAGCAAGCTACTGTATATAAATAGAAGCAAAGCCCTCGCTCACCTGCACTGATGTTGTTAGGTAGGTAGGTAGGTAACAAAATATCTGCAAGGAAACAGCCAAGCCCAGAGATCACCAAAGATTCCAAAGAACTTGAGTGATGCAACTTTCTTTCTAGAGGCAAAAATGAATACATTGTGTCTTGAGAGATATGTTGCAGAATTCTGCCTGACTTGAATAAATTTAATAGCTGAAAAATATTTCTGTGTTATGTGTAGTGTTTGCAAACAACACCCCATTTTGCAAATGCTAAACAAAGTAGACAAAAATGTGTTTCACACAAATTTTGATTGAAATGACATAATAATGTTTATTTGTCAATCATGTATTAGATTATAGATATAATTAGAACATGATTATGATTACATGAAATGGGTATGAATAAAAGAAGACATTAGGACAAGGATGGTAGGCACATTGGTGCACTTATGTACACCCCTTACAGACCTCTTAGGAATGGGGTGAGGTCAACAGTAGACAGTCAAAGGTTAAAGTTTTGGGGATTTGGGGAAGAAACCATGGAGTCAGTAGTGTATTCCAGCATTGACAAGTTTGTTGCTGAAGTCATATTTTCTGCAGTTGAGTTTGGAGCAGTTTACCTTACATTTGTACCTATTGTGCGCTCATGGATTGTTGTGGTTGAAGCTGAAGTAGTCATTGACAGATATTGTAGCAAATAATTTTATGTACTATGTTTAGGTCAGACCAAAGGCAGCATGGTTCTAGGTTGTTGTTAGGAATGTAAGTCACCTAACAATTATTTGGGTTGGAAATATATAAACAAGGATAGACATTTTAATACTATGTCTTCAAGAGAATACTAAATCTGTAATTGGGTGGGGTTCCACAAACGGCCATAAGATGGAGCCAGAAACTTGGGTTGTTTAGTCTCAGAAAAGAGATTCAGTGAGTCTCTGTTTCCTTCTGTTGGAGAGTTTTGCCGTTCCTCCTAATGACTGTTACTGATCATTGATGTAAGTCTGTTACTGAACTGCTTTTTGATACTGGACTTTGATATTTGGATTATCCCTGAACTGAACACTGACTGCTTTACCTGTGAATGACTTGGACTGCTTATCTTGGACTGTGCTTAAACATTTATTGGAAGTAAAAACCTACATTTACTGTACAGTGTATCTGTGTGCTCTGTGCGTTATTCTTTACTTCTCTCACTACGTCTCCTTGTATGCGCTCATTCTCCTAACGGGGAATTACTGCAACAGTTGTCTAAGCCCAGAATTTCAAGTCTGGTCCAGGGGTGGGATGCTACTGGTTCGGCCTGGTTCTATAGAACCGGTAGCTCTGAAGAGCAGCAGACACCTAACCGGTTCGGTGTCTGCTGCTCTTTTTGGCCCACCCACCCACCTGGGCTCTTGGCTGTCCTTTATTTCCTGCTTTTTCAACCTCAGCTGCTTTGTGTGGCACAGCTGAGGTTGAAAAATCAGGAAAGAAGAGGGTTTTCAAATGCTGCACACCTGTGTGCAATGCTTGTCATCTGTCCAGATGGCACAGCTGATGGTTTTTTGCAAATGCTGAACACCCATGCACAAAATGCAGTCTCACTGAATTGGTAGTAACACTGGTTGAACCCTACACCTGGTCTAGTGGTATAAGGCATTCTGTTGCAAGCCTTCCAGCAAATTCCTCAACATCAACTGGGGGCAGTCAAAAGTAAGTATTTTCAGGCTCTTTCATTGGAGAGCCCTGATCATTATGATTAGGGGCTGAAGCTGCCTTGGAGGGGTGGTCGAGTAAGGGGAAGCTGCAAGCCAGGTTGAGAGGAGCCACATCTCCCCTCCTGGGCTTGGTCTTTTTCCCCCTGAAGATGACTGCAGCAATGGTATAAAATGGCCACCCCAAAGAGGAGGACTCAGCTGAATTAAGCTTTGTGCAGGAGGGAAGAAAGGGGTGGATAACATCTGAACCGGGAGAACTGGGCAATACAACTAAACAAAAGTACCCCGGGATTAAGGTAACATGGAATTTTTAAGAAAAGAAAAGTGGGCGGCGAAATTACAAAGGGGCAGGAAAAAAAAAATAAGAAAATATTTTTGACAGCTAAGCGGGGCTTCGAACTGGGAAAGGAAGAAGCCAGAACTAAAGATTTAACTATATTGGACTAAAATATTTTGGCAATGAGCAGGCATAAAATAAAGCTGGACTTAAGATTGTCAAATAAATAATAATAATAATAATAATAATAATAATAATAATAATAATAATAATAATAATAATAAAGTTTACAAATTGCAGACTGGACTGGACTGGAATATTGAGGTTCAAAAAACCCTAAACAAAAAAATAGGGGAAAAAGGTGAAGACTTTGTATAATAGAGAGTGCCACCTTTTGACAAAAACTTGAGCTCAAACAAAAGGGAAAGCATCCTGTTTCTGAATAAACTTGTGTGGATATAACATTAAAGAAATATTGAAACAAAGTAAGAATCTTAGAAAGTGAAAGCAAAACCAGAATAAAGAAAAAAGCAAGGAAAGACTGACTGTGGGATTGATTGATGTTTTTGGTACATACCCTGGGCTGGAATAATTGAGAACTTAGAAGAAAGAAGGAAAGTAAAAGTGGTTGTTGTTTTTTTTGTGGACTTTAATGATCATAAAATACAAGAGTGTGATGATATCTCTTCGGGAATTAAAAATGGAACTTAAAAATATGAGAGAATTACTACAGGAAAGAGGCAAATCACTGCTCTGTGTTAGAAAAAATGGAAATGGTGATTGAAGAACAAGAAGAAAGAGCTTCAGAGGAGGAGGAGTCGACTCAAGGAGAAGACATTTTAAATAGACAATTAACACAAAGAACACTACAAAGAAATGGGGAAAGAAGGAAGATTAAAAGGGTTGAGATTTAAGAAGGCAATCAAAAGGGGGAATACCTGTGAAGTCGGGAAAGGCAGAAAGACCCAGCAGAAAAGGGGAAAGGAAGATATTAAGAAAGGGAGGGATATAAACTGGAATGAGAAAAGATATGGGGAAAAGAGGGGAAGGAGAAGCAGTAAGAAACAGGTGCATAAAATAAAGAAATACGGAAATAGTAAAATGTTGAAAAGAAATTGTTTTTCAGAGATAATGGTTGATGAATTTAAAAGGGGATTCTGCAGGGTGACAAGGGGTAATAAGAATATTTCTGCAATTAAAAATATTTAGAAAATAGGGTCATATAGATACTGATAACTTTTATTAAAAATTAAGGGGGGAAAATATGCTGCGGAATCCAAATGAAAAAGTGTAATGATTATTATTGTAAATTCTTAACAATAATGGTTTATTGAGAATCAAGATGAGGGAATAAACGTATATTTTAATCACTGAGGTGTCACACTCAAAGCAGTAAAAGGGGGGAAACCTATACTTGTTTTTTTTTCTTTAGTGTTAAAATTTGTATTAATCTAGAATTTATAAAAAGAATGTGTAATAGAAAGGGAATATGACAGACTAAAGAACCAACTAAATTAATAAGTTAATATAGACTATTAAAAGCAAGGAGAGACATTGCTAACTATTATTATTATTATTATTATTATTATTATTATTATTATTAGGCAAACACATATTGTTTATCTTTATTTTTAAAATAAATTTTAAAGGATTATATTTGAAATAATTGAAATGAAACAAAAAGATGTTTCGATTGAGATTAATGAAAGAGGCTAGAATTAATGTGTTTGTTTCTTTCCTTACTGAAAATTTGGAATGGAAAAGGTAATAATAGAATTAAGTATGCATATGTGAATGTATAATTGCTGTCATATTTATATGTAAAGGTGATGACCCGGAAATATGTTGTCCACTAAAAAGAGATTTTTGTTTTTAATGTGAAAAACTGAATAAAATTTGTTTAAAAAAAAGTAAGTATTTTCTATATCATTTTGTGACTAATTGTCTAAATTTTGAAACCCAGACCCAGTTGCCTAGTGTAACAATCCCTGAAAGATCCCTGGAAGTTATTCACATACTTTGTGAGGAGAAGGAATTCTGAATCTGCAGATGGACCCCAGTTTGTGTGAGCCCCAGTTTCTGCAAGTTGGAAGAAAAATTTCCAACTCCATCTCCTTGAATACAGGTTCCCCACAGGACTGTGTCTTGAGTCTGCTACTGTTCACCTTGATGACCCATGACTGCTGTGCCAAATCTGCTACAAAGCCTATTGTGAAGTATGCGGATGACATGGCAGTGATCCATGAAGATGCTTATAGGGAAGAGGTGAAGGCTCTGGTAAACTGGTGCAATAAAAGTAACTGGTTCTAAAAGTTAATAAAACAGGGGAGATCATCATAGATTTTAGAAAGAGCTGACATAGTCATACTTCACTCAGTATCAAGGATGCAGCTATAGAGGTGAACAACAATATTAAGTATGGGGGGTACAGATAACTAACAATCTGAACCGGTCTCTCCACACATCATCCTTACTGAAGCGTGCAAACCAGTGTCTGCATTTCCTGCATCGGATGAGGAGACCACATCTTTCTCCTTTTGTCCTGGCCAATTTTTACAGAGGCACAATTGAGAATGTTTTAACAAAACATCACTGTTTAGTTTGGTGGCTGCAGTGCCTCAGAGAGAAAGTCCATTTAGAGAGTGGTAAGGACAGCTAAGAAGACTATAGAAAGCTCGCTTCGAATCATTCAAGATACTGCTCATAAGAACTATGTGCTTATAGCTCAAAGCATTGTTAGAGACTCCACACATTCACTTCACGGTCGTTTCTGTTGCTCCAATCTGAGAGGAAGTTTTGAAGTATTTCTAGCAGGACTACCAGATTCTGTAAAAGCTTTGTTCCCTATACCATCTGTCTGGCAAACTCACAAGATTCATTTTTCTCACCATGTATATGTATACATCTGAAGTAGACTGTTTTGTTTCTCCGTGTCACATAATATATGTGGGTATGTGCATAATAATGTATGTATGTATATGTGTATTTATTTATTTATTTATTTATTTATTTATTTTGTCATGTTTATGTAGTGTATATTGGAGGTGGTGACCCTTTGATTATGCAACAAAATTTCATTTTAATGTATGCCGATTAGTGTACATTCAAAGTGAAATAAAGTTAATCTAAGTCTAAGTCTAAATGTAAATCTGAACTAAAAAAGGGAATCAGCCTAGAACTAAGTCACCTTGTGTGTCATTGATCTTTATTTAAGCAGCTGCCAATCATTAGTTGAGAAGATTCCTATGCATAGGCTTTTAACAATAAATCAGATTAATTGAACATATATGGACCTGGTATTTGACTCATGACCCTTTGAAAACAATGTGGAAGAAGTTCTTCAGACATTGTACAAGTACTCTTCTCTCCTGTTTACTAAAGCAAACTGTTTATTTTCTTTTCCCTACCATGGAAGCATGAATAAAAGCAATAAGATTTCATGATTAAGGCTTGTACAGAAACCTGAAAGTATTTGATCTACTTTAGTAAATAACAGATATGTGTTCGTGCTTGTAAATTTTCTTGAAATCATTTTCATGGCATTTACAGACAATTGCCTAATCAGATGGATTAGGATTGAACAGTCTAAATCCATCCTTCTAGTGAATTTCAACTAACTCTGCCTACCCCGTAAAAAATTCCACTTAGAAAAGATATAAGAGGAGATATATGGGCAGCTTACAGGTTCTATCTAGAAGAAAGTCAGAATATAATGCTAAAAAAGAAAGAATGAACCCAAATCTTAATTAAATCTATGTTTGTTGCTGAATACTTATGTATATCAGAATACCTCTAAAGAGAAATCTGGCTAAATGACTTTATCAGATTATCATTATCAAGACTCTGGCTAATGTGCTAA
The DNA here is from genome assembly GCF_049901715.1 of Pseudonaja textilis. NCBI lineage: Eukaryota > Metazoa > Chordata > Lepidosauria > Squamata > Elapidae > Pseudonaja > Pseudonaja textilis. The sequence goes on along the minus strand of NC_141991.1, from coordinate 37,201,657 downwards.
TACAATTAAAAATGGAATTCTCATATAATGGGTCAACCAAGCAAAGGTTAAATAATAAGCTTTCTATTCCATTTTCATCTAATCAATCTCTTTATTTTGGTGAAGCTAAAACCAACCAAGACATGCATTAACCTTTCTTTTTGGTGCTTTTTCTATAACCTCAATTTCTCAAGACCATCAATTATCAATTATCTTTCTCCTCTGATTGGACAACCCACATTCTTTGGCAAACAAAAATGCATTTCAAAGTGTTCTTTCTCCAATCTTTCTAAAGAAATCCAGAGACATTGTTAACATGCAGAATGAAACCTCAGTCTCTTCATTGCTTTTGCCTCACTGCTTTTTGCATGACTAAGGTAGGATTCCTACAAACCAGAATGATTTTTCTCCTGTACATCTATGATTGCCTTTTTCCTAACAGAATAAACAGATCTGCTAGGACAGAGTCAAGAAAAGTTTCACAGAGGCTGAAATGGAAGCACATGTCAGAGCCAAAGAAAGGCAAGATCATGGATCCCATGCTATCCAGTACTACAGTATCTGTTTCCTTTTCCATTATTTTGTGGCCTAAATCCAGTCTATTTCCACTTGCTCCCAATACTGTCTATATCAAGAGTGTCAAACTCACAGCCTATGAACTGGATGCATCATGTGCTGGCCATGCCCACCTTGGTTTAGTGAGGGGTGAAAAAGTTGCGATACATCATGTGACGACATCTTGTCATCACAAGTTTGATACCCCTGATCTACATCATTCCAATAGAACTCTTAGGAAATCTTTTGAATATTCTCTTCTGGTTCCTCTTCTCAGGAATTTGTTGGAATAAAATTTGAATCCAGTACTTTCTGAACCTCTACATCTATTGACTGTAAGACCAGTAGATATAGAGATAGTTTCCAGAGAGCTTCCACACTTTTATCTCCTTTCCTCATCTAAACGACTAACTTTGCCTGTCTCTAAGTAACATACCTCCTAATAATTAGGCTGAAATTCTTTATCACTTCCTACTTCTTGAGGTTAATCCTCTTCCTCTAACCTCTATTGTTCAGGGACTTGTCAGACTTTCTACACTGGCTCTTAATGTTAGAGAGGTTTCCATTAGGTAGACTTCCTTATCATCATTTTATTTCTATTTTTTCTATGCAAGCACCAGCCTCAAGAATATTAAAAATTACATTCCTGTTTTGAGTGTCTCTTTCCCCTTTTCATTCTGCTATCCTGTAGATTTCTATTTTCAGTACAAATTCTCATCCTTTGTTTCAAATCCCTTTGACCTGAATATGTGTTTATTTCTTGCCATGGTGTTATTTTTAATTATTTTTGTTTAGCTAAAATATACTTTTAAATGTTATTTTCTTCATTCCACAGAATAAATCAATTGATTTTAATTCCATGCTCTCTATGTGTTTCTGTAAAAACTTTTAACTGGAAGGAACTGTTGATTATTTGGATTCGCTGGGTACCATAGTTTTGAGTTGATTTTTGGAGATGTCATGGACAAATGGTTATAATCTTACTTTATCATTAGTTACAGTACAGCTTGCAGCTTCTTCAAGGACAGTCCTATAATTTTTTATCTTATCTATTCATTTTTTCTTCTCTGACTTCCTCAAAATGTACTAACCATTTTTAGAACTATCATCTATTTGCACCATATGTCCAAAGTATATGAGTCTCTGCTTGTTGATCTTCACCTCAAGGGTCCAGTTTGTCTTTATTTGGTCCAGAATTGATAGATTGGCTCTTCTTGCAGTGTATTAGCTATAATTCTAAAGAACCTGTCTTTGTTCTTCCACACTTTTGTAATGTCCTGCTTTCAAAACTGTATATTAGCGTAGAAAATATTGCTTTGACTACTGTGATTTCTTTGTCATAAAAATTCATTATGTTTTATGACTCATTATTACATCTAAAGTTGGACCATACTCTTAAACTTACCCCTTTAACATTACTTAACAAGTCCAGGACCCATTGCTTATCTACATTTTGAGCTCAATTTCCTGCACTTTAGCCATTAACAACTAATGGACTGATATTTTATAGAATGTTTAAGTCTGAGGACCGAGTAGAGTACAATTCTAAATACTTGGAATAACACTGGGACCGGTGTGCAGGATGTGGAGGCATGCAGTTCTGAGCTCATACCTAAAGGATGGAATAAGTCACATTATATCATCCATTGATTCCATGTCTCCATACAGATGCACAGAGTGGGGAGTGCAGGAAGAAGATATTAATACAGCCAGACAAACATGATTTAGCAAGCAATAAATTCTAATGATTCAAAGTCATGAATGGTTTACAAGGATTGAAAGATATAATTTATTCAAATGGAATAGGCCAAACAGAATGTAAGGCTGGAGTATATCTGAAGGTGTAGTGTTTGTGTGTGTATTGAGATTCATGAAAATGAACATGAGAGGCCAGATGAGAGATTTGGGTAAGAATACAAGAAAGGAGAAACAAGAAACACATTATTGGGGGTTGGAGTGGCTGCTCAAGCCAGCAAAAGATCCATATAACACCAGAACTAACATAATTAATGGGATATCTATTGGAAAAGAACTCATCCAAGATTTCAAGGACTCAGTGGTCTTGGTGACTGCTTTATTTTTGGAAGGTTGAAGAAGGTACAGTACATGAAGATCAATTCTCCTAGACTTGCTCTAAACCAATAAGAAACAGCTCATTAAAGAGCTAAAGTGGTGAAAAGGTTGGGAGGAAATGACCATGTGATCCTGAATGTCAAAATACTACAAAAAAAGAAAGTGAAATGTAACATGAACATGAGATTTCAGGTAAATCTATTTCAAGTTAAATGGGATCTCATGGATAGAAATTCTCAAGATAAAAGGAAAGCAGAAGGATGGGGTACTTCTAAAAAATAAACTATTATACTTATAATTACACATTATTCCAATAAAAATTGAGGGACATTATAGGAATCTAGAGGCTTTCCTTATAATCTATCCAATAAATAAAAAGGACATGCCTGGGAAATGAAACTTGGGAGTAATCACCAAGAAAGCATACCAGCAAGTGACTAATATCTACAAAAAGATAGTAGAAAGGCTAAAATGCAAATGGAATTATACTTTTCTTTACAAAGGAAAAAATTTTTTTTTGCAATGTGAATAAAAAAGGAAGAAAAACTCAGGTGACCTATGGACCTTATGGGATTCCAGAATGAAGTTGGGGTTGTTTTTTTTCCTAAGGATTTGATGGTTTGGCTGAGGCCTTGATTGCAATCTGGTATAAATGAATGTTAGAGGTCTTGGACTGAACATTGCCACAGTGTGACAAGGACAGGAAAAAAAATTATTTCTGTGCCCTTATTGAACTCATGAACAGCTTTGTTTATGAATTTGTTTGTTTATGATCTGAATTTGTCATAGAAACAAAAGTCAGGAATATCTCCCACTGAAGCATTTTTATCCTTCTTGGTGAATTAAGTCATTTGGATCAATTTAAAGTTGGACTCTTACTGGATAAGTCTAGTTGTGTGCCTAAGCTTTGTAGGGTTCAGATCTAGATGGGGAGGAACAGGTCCAGGGTTAATCCTGACAAGATTAAGTAGCTGTGGAGACTGCTCAAGTTGTTCTAGGAGACCAAGAAAGAGAAACAGTTTCATTTTTTAACCTGTAAATTTCCTGATGGTAAGAATGGCTAAACAATAGAGCAGATTGTTTCAAGTAATACTAGAGTATTTTATTGAAGAAGGTAATTAAACAAGAGCTAGCTGTACTCTCTCAGGTATGTTATTATAGTGGGCATACAATGGATTAAATGGTCTTATATTTTATGATTCTATTCTTCAGAACTTTAAAGGGCAACAGAAATATGTTTTTGAAAAAAAAAAGATTTTCCAGATTATAAATAGTATTGTACTTATATGAATTACTTTTTTAAGATAATCAATAGAAGTCAAACACTATATATAAGCCTAATCATACTCAGCACTATCTTATCCTAATTAAAGGATAAAAATCTTCCTTTATAGGATTATATAGACAGAACACATGTTTCTGTAACATTGCTAAGATAAATTAAGGATATTTTAACCCCCTTGACTGGGATTATAGAAACTTGTCTCAGTGAGAAAATGAACCATGGATTTCAATGTATTATATGAATTGTTAGTAATTCTGTGCAATTGAATAAATCATTATTTTTCCTCCTTTTCAGATGCTGCATGAACCGCTGTCACCCACCCGCTGTTCCTTAATGTCAAGGAAGCAAAATTTGACTTGTGGTATTTGCTATATGGTAATTCTTTCCTTTGGGGAAAAAAGAAAAAAAATTGACCCATTTCCTTTGCTCCAGGATTTAATTTATACAAAACTTTCCCTGTTATAATATCTTGCCTTCATTACAATTGTTATCATGGAAATTTGACAAATAAAATTTAAATATCTCCTGCAATATTATTTTAATTGAATGATCACACCTTGAAAAACACAGAGGGTCAAGAGAAAAGACTGACTGTTAGCTCAAGTTGAAGCAAAGGCAACAGGCAATGATTCTGTAGTTTAAAAAAAATCACATTTCTTATTTGAGTTTGTCCACATTGTTGTGAGAAGAGGAATAATATTGACTGTTGTTTTCATTCTCCTTTGTTTAATCTTTCACTGTTATGTTATTTATTTGTATTGCTACATTATACTTCAAGGATTTGAAATGGATCCCAGTTAAATGAATAATTCTACGTACAGTACTTCAGTAAAACCTGATTGCCTTTTGGAAGGGTAAGCATATTTTTGTCTCCACAGTCAAATAACTCAAAAATGATTTGCTCTTAAACATTGGTATATACTTATTTATTGCTCAACAATAAAGATATCATTAATTGTATTATTGAATAACATGAATACATACAAAAATGTAGATAGACATATACATTTGCCTCCCATCCTCTCAGACCATTAGGGTGCACTATATAAGGAAACATGCTTGTGGATGCAAGAGTTTCTCTTGGTGCCATCTTATACCAAAGAGAATCAAGTTGGGCTAATAAAGTTTTTTTCCAAGCTTTACACTTTTCCATGACTGTGTTACTGTTCTTTTCCCCTTAATCGGAGTCATTTTACACTACTTCACACAGTCATGATATTTAAATAGGCAAGAAAATAAAATAAAACTCTTGTGTACCATGTTTAAATTGGGTAGTGCTTTCACAAACTTGGAGATTATTATCACTGCCCCAAAAGAACCAAGGCTGAACAAATGACACAAGCAATAAATATAAACTTTGCTAAAGAGAGTTAGCATGTTCTTTTTTATCTCTGCCATTTGGAAAATGCTTCTATTCTGTGTAGTTATATGTAAAAATAGGGGTGGGTGTAGAGATTTACTATATTTTGTCCTCTTATTTTCTTAGAAAAAACTGTGGAATATAAGATTACTTCTTATGTGGCAATTGTGCTATATCATTTGGAAGCCTGGAAACAAACCACAATACAATACATACCCATCTGTGCACTTACATGCACTCTAGCATATTTACAAGCATAAACGTTTTTGTAGCACTAATGCCACCACCATTGGGTCTAGTATCCATCCTTATACAAAGACACTGGGAATTAAAGCATTATCAAAGAGGTCCAGCTTTATTAGGTCCCAGTGGAGAACAATTAATTGCTTAAAAGCCAACTTCATTAATAGAATATATAATAGACAGTAAGAATACAAATGTTTTCAGTTATGGTGTCTAATTTTCTTTGCATTGTCATCCCAAACCATTCCTACCCAATGTAGGGAGGAAATCATGCAATCTCTAAGTGTTCTATTTATTTTCATTTTGTTACATAGGGTCCCTCTTCTTTTTTGGAGAGCCTGCTATGCAAGTGAAATATCTTAATTGAAAAATATTTTAAAACTATACATCCTAGAGTGAATATGCATTGCAAAATTGGTGAACATACAGACATTATAGAAAGGGGTTGAGTTCATTAAAAATGGCTTCTTCTTCCTCGGCTTCTTCCAGCTGTTGTTTAATTTGCTGACACATGACAAGCGCCATATCTAGAAAACAAAGGGCTTCTCCCATAACATCTTTGCCTTCTTTCTTCATTTTTAAATATTGTTTTTTTAGTTCATCAAGAGATAGAGCCATTTTAAACTGTTTCTAAACGGTGTGACTAAGAAAGAAAGGAGAAAGAGAGGAGCGAAAAGGAAGGACTTAAGAAATAAAAAAATGTTTATGAAAGAGAAAAAGAAGATGCAAAAACAACAGAATGCTAGAAAGCAAAAGGAAAGAGGAATGCAACAGAAAGGGGAAATCAAGAAGGCAGAGGTTTGGAGAGGAGAGGGTAAAAAGTTTAGGCAGGCTAAGAAGGAAAGGGAAAAGGGGAAAAAAAGTTACAAAGGTATAAGACAAGATGGAGAAAAGGAAACTTTTTTTAGGGATAATGGGTAATATATGGGATTTTTTTTTTTTAAAAAAAGGGGATTCTGCAAAGTACACATGAGTATTGTAATAATGGTATTTGTATTATAAGTAGATAATTAGAACTTTTTAAGATCTAATAAAAGACTAAAATACCAAGGTATAACTTTAAAAGGTTTAATAATGAATGATAATAAGTTTTAATAAAATACTAAAGGGAATGTTTAAAATATTAGTTTGAATTTAGAGTTTAATGGATTAATGTGTTGATTGTTATGGATTTATTATTGTAGTATTGGTTTTTGAAATAGTAGAATGTACTAAGCAGAATCTGATTGGGATTTAGGTGTTATTTTAAATTTTAACTTAGGGGAATGATAGAAAGGCATCATACTCGATTAGTGATTCCAGGGGAAACTATTCTTTCTTAAATTGGAAATGAGACAGATGTAAATGGAGAAATGGACAAAAGATATAAAAATATTTTTTTAAAGCAAGATTAAATATATAAAACAGAATTAAGATGAGGCAAAAGTGGAGAGGAGTTATATAATAGATATAGAATGGTAAATAAGATGGGTAATGGTATATAAGAAGAGCGTGAATTCAATTGAGTCCATACAAAAAGAGGTAATCTGGGGCCAAGTTACTTTCTAGAAGAAAGTTTTGTTTTTATGTTTATGTCTTATGTGTGTGTGTTTAATTAAGAATTAAATAATAAAATCTCGGAGGAAGACTAGATGAGAATAATTATAAACAAGCCAGAGGAAAATATAAAGTTGATGACTGGATAGCAGATAAATCAGAAAGGAAATATGATTGAATAATGATTAAAGAGAAACAATGTGGAATTTGGTAAAGGGAATTTACGTGTTTATATGGAAATGGGATAAATTATAAGTACATGATATAAAGCAATATGTTACCTGCCTTGTAAGGATCTACAATGGAAAGAGGTTTTATGTTTTTAATGTTTAATGATGTTTTGTTTTGTTTGTTTGTTTGTAAAATCAATAAAACTTGTTTAAAAAAAAGAAAGGGGTTGGATATTAATCAGGGGTTGTACAATAAAAATGAACCAATGGGAAATGGCTAAAAAAAGGAAAACTGAATATTAGTGAATACTTCTATGGGGAAATATCCTTTAAAAGAGTAGATGGTAAACAGTATTGAGGGAATAGCAATGAAATTATTCTAATAATCAGTAGGGAAAAGTAATATGAGGGAAGGTAGTGATTTTTGGGGAACCAGAATATGTAAGCAGTTTTTAGGGAACAGCAAAAAATCCCTGGGACAACACATACACTGCAGGCATTTAAGAGAAGTGTCCATCTCATATATTCTCTGTAGAGATCCTTTCCTTTTTCTTAAAGTGATATTTGGGTGAGTATTCATGGGGAATTAATCAACACATAGCTTCAATAATAAGGTCAGTAGAAGAAAAAAAGGACAAAGGAGAAATAAAAGGTAAGCCTGTATTTTGGGGGTAGGAGAGAAATGACAAAGAGAAAAGAAACTGAGAAGTTAGCCTGTATATATGGATAGAAAATGAATTGACCAGGAAGAAGAAGCCTGTTATGTCCCTGGAACTCAAAGGAGTTCCCACTCAGGTCCGTTCGCGCTGCGGGGGCGGCTGCCCCCTCGCTCATTGGTTGGTTCTCCCCAGCAGCCAGCTATAAAAGCAGGCTGCGGGGTCCAACCAGTTGCTGATCGCTGCGAGCCAGTTCTAGGCTTGGCTAGCACGTTCAGTCCTTTATTATCCCTAATAAAGTATCTGTTGCACCCATGCCCTGGTTCAGCCTCTTATTTCCCAAACTTAACACTGGCGACGAAGGTGGGATGGCTACCAGAGGCACATTGCAACCGCTGAGTCACTAGCCGCTGATCCGCAGCCAGAGAGAGCGATCAGCCGGCAAAGAGAGCAAACGCTGATCCGCAGCTAGAGAGAGCGATCAGCAGGCAACGAAAAGCGAACGCTGATTCCGCAGCCAGAGAGAGCGGTCAGCAAACAGCGAGAGTGAGAAGCGTCTGTAGCCGCTTGTTAGCCAAGCTACAGGGAAAGTGAAGCGCTGCGAGCCGCAGCCGCTCATTTCTTTAGGCGCGAAATTCAAACGGCTGTCATTTGAATTTCTGCCTTAAATACAGCGCGGTGCTGTAAGTCGAAGTCACTGACGCCCACGCAGGGCGCGAATTTCAAAACGCTGCCAACGGCCGTGTAGCCTAACCACGTGTTAGCCCAGAGAGAGGGAGAGCTGTGAAAAGCCTTCCAAAGCTGAAGTCACTTGCCTGTCACAGGCACAAAAAACCTTCCTGCTGCTGCCCCAGAGAGATTTTTTTTCCCAACAGATTATACAACCTGATTTGTTTCACTATGAACTCCAACCCAGTTTTTCCAGCGTTCAAGCCGGATGAGGAGAAGTGGGAGTCATACAAGAACCACTTTAACCATTACATCGACGCAATTGGGCTGGCTGATGCAGGGGAGCACCGGAAAAAATCATATTTCCTGATCTACTGTGGAGCCATCGTCTTTGACACTGCCACAGCGCTCGTGGCTCCACGTGAGTTAAAAAACGTTCCCTGGTCAGAACTATTAGAAATCCTTACTAACCACTATTCTCCCAGACCCTCACAGATTGCCAGGCGATTCACCTTCCGATTGAGCAAGCAATCAGACAAAGAGACCATCAACCAGTACATGGCCGCCCTCAGGACTGCAGCACTCCATTGCGGGTTTGGAACCTACCTAGAGGACATGCTCCTCGATCAGGTAGTCTGCGGAGTCAAGGATCTTCACCTCCAAAGGCGCCTACTCGCCAAGAAGGACCTCAACCTCGCACAAGCTGTCGAGGAGGCCCTGGCAGCAGAGCTGGCAGCACACTCAGCCACCGAAATCCATGGTCCTACTTCCAAGCTAACAGCAGTCCCGGTCCACTCCGAAGAGGTGATCATAGATGAAGACCCCAGTGATGCAACCGACATCCACCGCCTCGCCAACGCCAGACAACCACAGGTAGGAGCCAAGCAAGAAAGCACCAGTCCACCCAAGCACATCACCCTGTGCCTATCCTGTGGTGGATCTCACCTGAGGACCACCTGCAAATTCAAGGGAGCCACCTGCAACATCTGCCACAAAAAGGGGCACATCGCTAGAGTCTGTCAAGCCTCTCACAACTCGGCACAAAGGCACCCTCCCTTCTCACATTCTGGACCTCAAAGGCAAGTATTGAACTGTCGCACTCACCACCATGCCAAGCACACTTGCCATACCATTAGTAAAATCTCTCTCTCCGTTCTGTTAGAAGGTAAACCTTGTCGCATGGAGGTTGACACGGGGTCAGCGCTCTCAATTATCTCGTGGAACACCCTCAAGAGGCTACAGCCCAGTCTATCAAGAAGCCGGCTCCAGAAGTGCCAGTTTAGCCTGAAGGACTACCAGGGGAAGGACATTCCTGTAATCGGCAAAGGCAAGTTCCTTGTCAATTTTAGAACTTTCAAAGGCCACCTACCTCTAGTGGTAGTTAACGGCAACCTCCCCACACTCTTGGGGCTCGATTGGTTCCCCCATCTCGGCCTAGGGCTAACAGGAGTCCATGCTGTCTCAACCTCTGACACTGACTCCTTATTCGCTGACTACTCAGATGTATTCAGCGATGAGCTGGGGTGTTATAACGGTACCCCCAACTCATTCTCAGTCGACCCCCAAGCAGTCCCAATCAGGCTAAAACCTCGTAGAGTCCCATTCGCCATTCGACCTAAATTAGATGCGGAACTGGATAAATTATTAAAACAAGGGGTCATTGAGCCAACAGATTTCGCCAAATGGGAGACGCCCATTGTCACACCCCTCAAAAAAGACGGTAGCCTGAGAATTTGCTCGGACTACAAAACCACAATCAATAAATTTTTACAAGTCAGCGCTTACCCAGTGCCCGTCATTCAGCATTTATTGCATACTTTTGAACCTGGCAGTATTTTTGCCAAATTGGACATGTCTCAAGCATATCAACAGTTCCCTGTTGACAACCAAACAGCGGAACTCCAGACCATTGTCACCCATAGGGGTGCCTTCCGGTGCAAGCGTCTCCAATTTGGCGTAAGTGTTGCCCCAGGCATTTTTCAATCCCTCATGGAGCGGATTTTGCAGGGCCTCCCTGGTGTAGTACCCTACTTCGACGACATCTTAGTCTTGGCCAGGGACAGACCCCAACTCTTCCAGAGAGTTCGAGCAGTGTTAGAGAGGTTCAGACAGCATGGCCTCAAATTAAAAAAAGAAAAATGTGCCATTGCCACTAGACAGGTGGACTTTCTGGGTTATAAAATTGACGCCTCAGGCATTCACCCCCTGGAGTCCAAGGTTAAGGCAATCCACGAGGCACCCACTCCAACCTCCAAAGCGGAACTGCAGGCCTTCTTGGGGCTATTGAATTTTTACGCATCCTTCCTGCCCCATAAAGCATCGGTGGCAGAACCCCTGCACAGATTTTTGGATAAAAAATCGTCCTGGCACTGGGGTCACAAAGAAGACTCCGCTTTTCGCGCAGTCAAATCACTACTCACGTCAGAGGCGGTCCTTATTCAGTTTGACCCCAACCTTCCATTAGTGCTAGCAGCAGACGCATCCCCTTTTGGAATTGGGGCAGTGTTAAGCCACAGGCTCCCCAATGGCTCCAAGGCTCCCATCGCTTTTTTTTTCCAGGACGCTCTCTGCGACAGAGCACAATTATAGCCAAATCGATAAGGAAGCTCTAGCAGCTGTCGCAGCAGTGAAGAAATTTCACGAATTTCTCTTTGGCCACTTTTTCGAGCTGGTCACTGATCATAAGCCTCTCCTGGGTCTACTAGCTGGGGACAAACAGACCCCTCAAGTCCTGTCTCCTAGAATGACGAGATGGACTCTTTTCCTAGCGGCATACTCGTATAGACTCACACACCGTCCAGGTAAAACATTGTCCCACGCAGACGCCCTCAGCCGCTGCCCCCTGCCTGCTCCAGCAGAAGACCCTGCACCGGTCCATGCTATTTTTGAGGTCACCCAATTGGACCTCCCCATCACTGCCCTTGACATTGCGGCCAAATCCAAGACTGACAAAACGATCGCCCAGGTACTGGACTGGGTGAGGAGGGGGTGGCCAGGCGGTGATGTTGAAACCAAATTTACACCTTTCAAGACCCGCCTTCAGGAATTATCCAGTTTGCAGGGCTGTTTGCTGTGGGGCACACGAGTGGTCATCCCGACCTCACTGCGTACCAGAGTTCTGGAGGCGTTGCATGAAGGACACCCTGGCATCGTCAGAATGAAGGCATTAGCACGCAGCTACGTATGGTGGCCGGGCCTCGACGAAGACATCATCAGATGGGTAAGCTCCTGCCATCCCTGCCAGGAATCCCGTCCAGCCCCCCCAATTGCCACCCCCACGAAGTGGGAAAGCGCCAGCGCCCCGTGGTCCAGGATTCACATTGACCTAGCAGGCCCGTTGCACGGAAAAATGTTCCTAGTGGTCGTGGACTCTTACTCTAAGTGGATTGATGTGGCACAGCTATCCACAACCACCACACAAGCGATCACCAAGGTATTGACTCGCCTGTTTGTAACACACGGGCTTCCAGACTCTATTGTCTCCGACAATGGCCCTCAGTTCACATCTGCCGAGTTCAGCTGTTTCGCTGCCAATCTGGGCATCCGCCACATCTTCACGGCTCCCTTTCATCCCGCCAGTAACGGATTGGCAGAAAGAGCCGTTAGGACCACTAAAGAAGCTTTTAGCTAGGTTCAGCAAGGATGACTGGCACCACAAACTCTCCCGTTTCTTGATGAGCCAGCACTCAACACCGTGCACAGTCACTAATAAGTCCCCGGCCGAGCTCCTGATGGGCAGACGCCTGCGGACTGTATTGGACAGGCTTCACCCACATTACTGCCCTGACTCTCCCCTCGCTTCTACATCGGGGGTTAGGCATTTTGTCTTACAGGAACCCGTGTTCGCGAGGAACTTCGCTGGAGACCCTCTGTGGATCCCGGGCGAGATCGTGGCCATCACCGGACCCAGGTCATACCGGGTCAGACTGGAGGACGGCCGAGTCTGGAAAAGGCACCTGGACCAGCTGCGGAAGCGCCACAGCACTCTCGTCAGCAGTGACTCAGGGTTACTGACCGGGGCGAGGCCACAGCATCAACCCCACATCAGCACCAATTCCGGTGATCTGCTTACACCAACAGCCGAGCCAGGGAATCCGGACACGGACCGCGACTACCAGATGGCTGACCAGTCCGAACCAGTCAACGGGAGCACGTCCCCAGTGACCAGCCCTTCGAGTCCCAAGCCAGCCCGGACCGATGGACGCGTTCGTGACTCCCCACCGATCCAGCCTTCCACTACAGACTCTGAACTGACAGACAACCCACCAGAGTTGCGCCGATCTGGGCGTCAGCATAAACCTCCTGCGTACCTTAAAGACTATGCGTGTTCGCATCTGGGGGGAAGGGGTGTTATGTCCCTGGAACTCAAAGGAGTTCCCACTCAGGTCCGTTCGCGCTGCGGGGGCGGCTGCCCCCTCGCTCATTGGTTGGTTCTCTCCAGCAGCCAGCTATAAAAGCAGGCTGCGGGGTCCAACCAGTTGCTGATCGCTGCGAGCCAGTTCTAGGCTTGGCTAGCACGTTCAGTCCTTTATTATCCCTAATAAAGTATCTGTTGCACCCATGCCCTGGTTCAGCCTCTTATTTCCCAAACTTAACAAAGCCCCTCCTCTAATATTGGTGAATCTTTCTGTATCACAATCCTGATCAGGGGTGGGATTCAAAAATCCTAGCAACTGGTTCGCTGCCTGTGTTTTTCCTATTTAGGCCGGATCAACTGAATATAGGCAGCTGGATCTTCTAGCTGTGGAAACTACCTCACATGGGCTACCTGTGGAAATCAGGAATTTCACTAAGGCTGATTCAGGGGTGTTAAACTCATGTTGTCACAGTGGTTCTACATGATGTATCGGGACTTTTTTCCCCTTCGCTAAACTGGGCACAGGAGTGGCCAGCACGTGACACATCCGGACCATGGGCTGGGAGTTTGACAGCCCTGGACTAGTTGATTTTAAGGAAAACTGGCTTCAAATGGCTCAAGGAAGTTCCCTGAATAACCAAAAGCTTGCAAGGAAAGAGGGAATCTTCCAATTGATTCTTCAGCTGCAGGAGTTTCTCCTTGAGCAACTTCACTTAGAAATAAAAAGACAATATAAACTCTGAGAGGGATGGGCAGTTTAGAAATATGGACTATAAATAAATACAAATGAATGAATGAATAAATGAAATAAATCTTTTTCTCAGTTTCTGATAAAAAGATTGTTTTATGGTCTATTAGCTCAATGTGCCTTATTAAGGGAGAGAGATGGGGTTGCTGAATCATCCCCTTACCAGGGCCAAATTTAGAAAAGGCTTCCCAGTTCTAATTTTACTTTCTCTTTTTTTTTTTTTTATAAATTTTTATTATTTTTTTAACATAAAAAACACAACAACAAAACATAAAAGTATCAGCTCCCCCATATTTTTGTACACACAGTAAGTCGGTTGGTCCATCGGTTTTGTGCATTCACCTCATAGTCACAATTACAGTTACTTTATATAATACTCTTATCAATACAAATTTATAACTCCTAGTATCGCTATTAAAGAAAAAAAAAAATTGACTAAACTCTTATTCGGTCATGCCTTTATGAGATAACTATATTTTAAATATTTTATTCTAAAACAAATCTTATAATCATACCAATTCTATCCCAAATATGAAAAAGAAAGAAACAAAGAAAACTATTATATAGATATAGTATCAAAAACCAATAAAAGGAAAGGGAAAATAAAGTCATTATTATTCCTTATTATCTAACTTTTATATTTTAATATTTCATCATTCAACCATTGATAGAAAAGATCCCAAACTAAATAAAATTGTTTATCTTCTTGCTCTCTAATTTCAAAAGTCAATCTACTCATCTCAGCACATTCCAAAATTTTCTTTACAACTTCTTCTTGCAATGGAATTTTCTCATTTTTCCAATTTTTTGCAAATACAATCCTAGCAGCAGTCAATACATTTACAATCAAATATTTCAACTCTTTACTATAAGTATCTGGTAGTATTCCCAATAGAAAAACTCCGGTTTCAAGTCTATATGCTTCTTTGTCATTTTTTCCAGCCACATGTGGATTTTAGTCCAATATTTTCTAGCATCCTCACAAGTCCACCACATGTGATAGTATGAACCAGGTTTCCGATGACATTTCCAGCATTTTTCGGATTTGTTCTTGAACATTCTTGCTATCCTTGTCGGGGAAAATGCCACCTGTAAAACATCTTATAGAAGTTTTCTTTATAGGCTGTAGACATTGTCATTTTATAATTTTGCGACCATAATTTCTGCCATTTCTCTAAATCAATCCCATATCCAAAATTCCTCCCCACGCAATCATAGTTTCTTTAACTTGTTCTTCCTCAAGCTTAATTTGCAATAAATAACCATACAATTTTTTAATCACCTTTTCATCAGTACCCATCAAAATCTTATCCAAGTCAGTTTGCTTATCATAAAATCCCTCTGCTTTGGAATCCTCATAGTACTTTGAATGTATTTGCAAATATGAAAACCAATTCATCTGTATACCTTGTTCTTCCAATTTTTGCATCGATTTAAGTTCACCCTTTTCATCTAATAATTCCCCATAGTTAACTGTTTGTTCCTTTTTATAAATTATAGGATAAGAGAACGCTTCTATCGTCGATAACCAAACTGGAATTTTCAAATAACACTGTTTTTTTATCTTCTCCCAATTCAACCACAGAGACTCCCGTATATAATGTCTTCTAAAATACCCCTGTGTTTTAGTTCCCTTGTACCATAAAAAAGCATGCCAGCCCAACAACAAATCATGACCTTCTAATGTCAACAATCTGGTTTTCCTTAATGTTATCCATTCTTTAACCCACGTCAAGTTCAAGGAGATGGGAGGAGCTTGCGCCGTGGCGATACGGTCTGCAATCGAGCTCCTCGATTGCAGCCGATATCTCCGCCACTGGCCGGTCCAATGGACCTACGCTGTCCCGTAGGGACAGCCATCGTGAAGAGCATATCCTGAGGATTCCGGGATACCGCAAAATCCCTGGAGAGCCGGGTGAAGCTTTTCTTGCCAGCGGCGGAGAGGCAGCCCCCCATGCTGCTGAGGCCGGGCGACTCCAGACGGAAAGAGTTTGAGAAAGAGTTTGTCGGTTGGGTGAGAACTTCTTTTTTTATTTAATTTTTTGAATTTTGAAAGTTTACTCTAATTATCTGAAGAAACCTGTGTGATTTTTGTTTTGTTTTTTGACAAAATTGACTTAGCGGCGTTTTTAGGGAAACGTCAAAGAGAGAATCCATTTTTTTTTCTTTTCTTTGCTTCCGGACTCTATTGTTATTTATTGGATAACTGGACTGTTTTCTTTTTCTATATATTCATATGTTTTATTCTTCTTCTGGACTTTTTTTTTTTTTTTTCTGGGCTAGAGGCTTCTCTTGACTTTGTTTGATTTTTGGTTTCTGTTTTGTGTATTGCAAGCGGCTTTCCCTTAAGAGAGGAGGGGGAAAGTGAGAACTATGATACTTTGTAACACTGCCACCTAGAGGCTCGGAAATATTTTAAAAAAAATAAAAAATAGACTCTTCTTCTCAAGGACATCCCTGATAAGATAGAGGAAAGCACTTTGTGGAATATTATTACAGGTGTCTTTCTGGATATACATGGCTCAGCTTTGAAGCTTATGGGAAAGAAGGGAGTTATAATTAGAGCCTTGGATAATTAAATAGAGTGCAGTGTTGTTGTTGTTTTTTTTGAGTTCTGCCAACCCCTTCACTAATATCAAGGTCCTTACTTTTAAGCTTGATTTATTTGCAAAGGAAGCCTCTGAATTTCTTTTTTCTACTTATATTTTATTTTGATTTAACTGATTTTATTTTTCTTTTTGCCTATTTGGATCCTGTTTTCTCTTTTTCCTTTTTTTTTTAATGTACATCAGTGGACTATTTCTTTTTCCTTTTTTTCAATTGAGGTTTTTCTTTCTTTTTTTTTTTTTTTTTCTCTGGCTGGACTAAGGTGTGGAATCTGAAGAAACTTATTTTTCTTGGTTTTTGTTTTGTTTTTTGTTTTTCTCTTTTTCTTCTTCCCTTCTTCCCTTTTGGCTTTGTCTTGTTTATTATTATTATTGGGTTTTTATTTTTACTGTTACTTTTTTATGGTTTTTTTTTTTCTCTTTTTATTGGACTAAGGTCAGGAAGAATTTGAAGAATTTTTTTTTTTTTTTTTTTTTTTTCTCTCACTTTTGGCTTTTTTATTGTTGGCCTTTTTACCTTGGATTATAATTTCATATTTTTTTTTTTTTTGTGGATTAAAATTTGAAAAAATTTGAAGAGTTGGAACCACTTAAAATGAGTAAGAAATTTATATCTTCGGGTGCCTCTATGTCTGCTTCTGCCTCCCCACCATCTGGACAGCGCTCAATTCAGACATTGTTAAAGCAAGATAAAGAGAAGAAAAGAACAAGAAAGAGTATCCTTCCAGATGATTATGCAAGAATTCAAGATCTTAAGGTAAAAATGGATACTATTGAACAAAGAACAGGTAGGATGGAACAGATGATGGAAAAATATGAAGAGAGACTCCAAAATGTTGAAGAGGGAGGCAAACAAAGAGAGGAGAAAATTGGAAATATCGACAATAGATTAACAGCGATTGAACAAGAAAAAAAGTGAGATGTTGAAGTGGGAGTTGGATAGATCAGAATTTTATCTTAGATTCCAAAATATAGAAGAAGAAAAAGGACAAGATTTGGTTGCGATAATGGTAGGAATTCTGGCGGAGGCGCTCGAGATAACAGAAGAGAAGATGATGGATGGAATTGATGAGATATATCGAGTTTTACAAGATATGCGATGAGAAATAACCTACCCAGAGAAGTTCATATTAGATTTATTAAAAAATCTTTGAAGACACAAATATTGCAAGCAGCAAGAGAGAAGCCACTGAAATACAAAAGTAAAGAAATTTTGGTTTTAAAACAAATACCTAGAAGAGTGAGAGAGATGAGAAGAGAATACCGATTCCTGACTAAAGGTTATTGGAAAAAGAGGTGTCTTACAGGTGGTTGATTCCAGAAGGATTGATGTTTACGTGGCAGGAACAGAGACATAGAATTGATTCAATCGAGAAAGCAGAACTGTTTTGTGCAGAGGTTTTGGAGCCAGAGAAGGTGGAGCAGGAAAGGAGGTCCCATCAATTGAATCCCAAGAGGAACAAATGGAGGTTGGAAAAGAAGAAGGTGCAGTAGGTGGACAAGTGGATATTAAAGATCAACGTGAGGCAAGACCCACGAGAGTGGTTAAATCTAAATATAAAACATAATTATGGAAGAGAAAAAAATTGATTACAATGAATATAAATGGACTGAATTCAGCTGCTAAGAGAAGGAAGATTTTCCATAAATTAATGAAATTAAGGTTCGACATAATTTGTTTACAAGAAGTTCATATTAAAAAGCAACATGAACAATTGTTATTACAACCAAAATTAGGGAAATTGTTTACCTCTTTGACACAATCCAAGAAAAGAGGGGTGGTTTTATATATTAAAGAGGCCATTCCAGTAATTTTACTTTCTCTTTTATCTTGCATTCAAGGTGATAATCACTTGTGAGATTTTTAATCTCAACAAGAAGCCTACATATGTTTCCTCACAATGGAAATTTTATTCCCCTGAGCACCATTGGCATTAAAATGAAGCAAATATCACGCCAGCAAGGAAGTAGGACAATAAGGGAAGGAGGATTTCTCAGAAACACTAGATAGACCCTAGTAACCCTATGTCTCCTCCAATACTTGCTGTGTTATCAAGCGTTGTTGTTTTTTTTTTGTGGGATGGTGGTGGTGGTGGTGGTGGTTCTTGCTTAAGTTTAAAATGGAATTTTATTAGCAATGGGATTTGGGGAGTGGCAGCCATTCAAGATAAATGGAAGGGAAGGAATTTCTCATCAATTTGGAACCTTCATCATGGTCTCTTTCAGTTATGCTATCTTTCTCAATTATGCTTGGGTTACCAAAAGGGGCTTTTTCAAAAGGCAATTAGGCTTTGTTTTTCCAAGGTAAAAAAAACAAAGTCCAATTGCCTTTTGAAAAAGCACCTTTAGGATAACCATGACCCATATGACTGAGAATCTCCATAGACATATATGCTTAAGTTAATTGCAACTGATGACAAATAAGTGAAGGAGGTGGGTAGTTTGATTAGCTCAGGAATAGGTGATAACAGACATCACCAAAAGCCACTTTGGAAGTAAAGAGGGTAATAAAACTAGATAAGAATACAATGAAAAAAATTGACATCATGAAATGTAAGGGCATTTCAATGAGAACAAACATCATTATAGCTAAAATGTTCCCTTTCTAATTGTAAGATATGAGTATAAAATTTGGGCAAACAAATGTGAGAGAAAGGTGACCAGATACCTTTGAAATCATGAATGCCATGGACTGCAACAACCAGTTAATTAACTGTAGACCAAAGAATGAGTGACTTCTCAAAGTTATAATCTTAAAGTTATAATCAACAAACAAAAATTTACATTCTTTATGTATGTCATGAGAGCAGTAATAGGATAGAAGAAACAGCAAAGCTTTTCAGGGTTGAGGGAAATAGAAGAAATGGAAACGGCAAATAAAATGAATTGATTGGATCAAAGGTGTTATGGAATGCCTGGAATAGTTACAAGTTATTACCACAGAAACCTTGAGAAGGGAAGTACTTGCTCGTGCAGTCACCAGGGGTTATGTCTGACAGCACCTAATTCAAATTGCTCACTTAAAGAACAAATGTGTACGTTTACTGCTCTGTTCCTATTTTAAGATGCACTGAAGTACTTTTCTTTTATTTCCTACCAGAGCAACATCTGTAGTAGTTATAAGCAGTGGGTTTCCCCACCACTTACTGATTACATTGATTTAAATGCTGTGGTGGTCATGCACTAAATTTGGGGAGCACTGTGTTAAATAAGTGCATGCCAAAGTGAATGCCCCTCCTCTGAGATTATGATTAATTACTAAATGTGGTTCTCTGAATCTCTCCCTAAAATCATAGCAATCATCTTAAAAAGCTAATGACCCAGCTCAGCAGATACCATCAATCAAATTGCCACTTAACTTTTCAAGACAGATTGATAGTATTATATTTCTCATTACCAGACCTAACTCCCTGGGTAGCTGATTCATACATGCCTCTTATACATTCGACACCCTCCCCCCCCACACACACTCTCTTTCTTTTCTTTTCTACATACAAGCCTGTAAAGATTCAGATGCTGAATAATTTGGAAAACATCTGTGAGCTTTCACAATAGATGAAGATCCTGTTATTTTTGGAGCAATGGGAAGGATTTTCTTGAGTGAGAATAATAAAAGTGTGTAATTATGAAATTTGATCAACTTCAAAATATATATATTGTCTTGTCTATAATAATACTGTAGGTAGCCTATAATTATAGTGTTCATTTTTAAAACTGTAATTATTATTTTTTCACACACATCAGCAGCGAGCCTACTTCCAGCTCATGAATTGCTCATATGGTACTTTAACATAAGTTTCTCATGGATGTACAACTAAAGTTCTAATATGGAAGTAATTCAAACATATAATTTAATAACTTAAAAATATTCTTGTACTTTTCAACTCTTGCATACGAATAAATCTGAAATCTGAAACGTGCTGCTTATGTCAAATATTTAACTTTGCTTAAGCCAATAGGGCTATATTTGTTGGCTAGTCATTTCTATGTCTGGTAGATTGCAGGTTAAATTAGCTGTATTGGTCTGCTGATGTCTTTTGATAGGAGTTAGTTTTTAAATTCATTGATTTTCTGTGCTTGTCATAGGAGTTTGAAAGAAATCTTTACCCTAGCCAAGAATCAGCAACAATTTTGGATAGGCAACACAAAAGGGAAAACTATATGTGATGTTAAGCCCATCACTCAGGACTCTGTGATTGATTTTTAAGCTGAAAATGGCAAGGGCAAATTGGTGTGATTTTTCTTAGAGTGGCAATAGTGGAGCAAATCTGAATTTTCCTTTTCTAAGAAGGCAGGAAAATAGATTAGAATACATTTTGTTAACAGTCTTATTCAGGCATTCAAGCTATGTATGTGAGAATGGAAGTGAAATAGGTGGGAATATAAACACAACTCCATATCTCCTTTTTCTGGTTGCTCCCCCTCCCCCCCAAACTTTTGTAGTTTAGTTTCTTTTTAAACATCACAGATTAAAGGAACATTTGGGGGGAATCTTACAAAACATAATCTCAATAAATTTTAAATTTTCATTTTTTTTAAAAAAAGTACCCCTAATTATAATAAACGTTTATCAGGTTTTTCTTAACTTGCATAATATACTCTCCCCCATCTTCCTTCCCCCTCCCTTATTTTTTTTAAAGATACAGCCACTTAACTCTCTCTCAGCCCAATCCATTTTACAAGGTTGTTTTTGTGTACAAAACAGGAGATAGGAGCATTATTTATTTATTTATTAAATTTATATGCTGTTCATCTCCCCAGTAGGGTGACTCTGGGTGGCTATAAAGAGATCATGTACATTGCCTTAAGTTGGATTAAATAAAAGTAGGGCATCATCACCCTCGGCTATGGCTTTTAACTTTGAAATCTACCAGCTTTAGTTCTTGCAAAGACAGAGAAAGAATGAAGCACTCTAAATGTTTCAAATGGGAAGACATAATTTCTTTTTGAAAGTCATTTTCTTTACTGTACAAATAGCCAACACACTATTTTGTGAAAGAAAAAGAAGAGGAACAAAAGACATGTAGAAAAATCTATTAAAATATGGAGGGAGGCATGTGAAAATTTCCTTTGTCCCTAATTTTCTAGGCATTATTTTCTTCCCAAATTTATTATTGGATAATAATATTGAATAAGAGACATTCCTCCTCGAGAAGAAAAAAAGAGAAAGAAAAAAAGGAATAATAAGGTCCATTTACTGTGCCTAATAATAACTGTGATGCTTTTCAATGTGTCTTCTGTGACAAAACTCCTGTAACAGCTGTTGAAGGTTCTTTTAAAAAAAATAATGCTTTATTGAATTTTTTCCATTTATAGATAATACCAATAGTTATTAAACAGCACTGTGACATTATATATACATTTATGTGTCCTATCAAAACTTACAATGCATAATACATTCATAGCTTCTTATTTATTATATACATTATTTACATTTTCTATTTTTATATCTAATATTTATCCAAATAAACCGTGTTTCCTATACTGCATTGTATTCTGTGTCTGTTTTCCCTTTTAATTCCATAGTTAATTTATCCATTTCCACACACTCTAATTTTTTTTTTATTATTAAGCCTTCAGGTGGTATAAAGTTTTTCTTCCAGTACTGAGCATATGAAATTCTTGCTGCTGTTAATATATCTAATATAAGATATTCTATCTTTCTATTATAGTTTTTTATTATTTCTAAGAGAAATAATTCCGGGACAAAATCAAATTTTTGGGGGGGTTAACTCTTCTAACCACATTTGAATCATTTTCCAGTATTTTTTTGCTTTGGGGCATGTCCACCAAGAATGAAAGAAGGTACATTTTTGTTGTCTGCACTTCCAATAATTTGGTTTTAAGTTTGAGCTGTTGAAGGTTCTATTCGCATCTTCAGTTAGTTGCTCTTAACAAAATGGCTGCTACTTGTTTTCTGCAGAAATGAGGTAACATATGATTTCTCTTAACAGTCTAAACCAGGGGTGTCAAACTTCTAGCCTGTGGGCCAATGCGTCATGCGCTGGCCATACCCACGCCTGGTTTAGCAAAGGGGAAAAAAGTCCTGATATGTCACATGATGCCACCATGATGACACAAGTTAGATACCCTTAGACTAAATTCTAAGACACAGACCTCATTATACTGCAACATACCCAACTGCCTTTCTTCCACTCTTTGTCAACTTGGTTCAGCCCATGATTCAGCCTGTGAAGCAGATGTGGGAAAACTATTTTTTTCTCTCTCACGAGTCACAGAAATTCAAGACAATATGTCAGGAATGTGATGGAATGTAATATGGAGATAGATCGCCAAGAGGGAGGAGATGCATTCCAGAGGAGAAAGAGGCAATACAGGCCAGATATTATTTGTGAGAGGGAGAGGATGAAGACAGGCCTTTCTAATAGCTCACAGAATAGCAATAGCACTTAGACTTATATACCGCTTCACAGTGCTTTACAGCCCCCTCTAAGTGGTTTTACAGAGTCATATTCTCAGCAATCTGATATAGTAGTATGTGTGTGATTGTGTGTGTGTGTGTGTGTGTGTGTGTCCCCAGTCTAGCAAGATTTTGGCTATAATGTTGTGGAGCGGCGGTAGAGATAGAGACAGACACAGGCTCAATGTTTAACAGGCTTTATTCTAGCAAATAAAGGGTCGCCGCGGCTGCCAAGGCTAACTGGCAGTCAGCTGGCGGTGACAGCTGATGCCGTTTGACAGCTCCTTTTATAGCCGGCTGTCAAATGGTATCAACCAATGGGAGCGGGCGGCGCTCCCGCGTGGGCGGCGGACCAGAGTGAGGACTGCTGTCAGTCTGTGAACACAGCAATAGGTATGAAACATAGAGAATTCAGCTTGGAAGAATCACCACATGTCATGCTTTGGGCCTGATAGAAAGTGCCTAGTATGGAAAATGCCAAGGTGATAAATTCATACATTGTAGCCATTTAAGATTGTGACACTTTACAAATATTTGGCTCAGATTATTTTCCTTATTAACTGTGAAAAAAATACTCCTACTTTTGACTTTTAGTTAGATCTATTCCAGAGCAGCAATAAGGCATTGAAATATAATGGAATCATTTAAGAATACACAAACTAATTACAGTCTTATAGGATGAAATTATTCAGCATCAGTATTTTAGATGTGGTATGTATCCTTGAGTGGGAAAATGAGTAGGCAAAGTGTGGAAATGCTAGCCTTCCCTTCATTTAGACCATGTACAATAGTTTAATTAAAATTAATAAAGCAGGAAAGATTTTGCAAATGGAAGGGATGTTCAGAGATAATTTTTTCAGCTGCAATGAATGAGTAATAAATGCAGAGAAGTAATTATAGGGATCTGCTAAAGACCTCTAGAGTGGAATGAACATGGCCAAAGAACACCGAATGAGGAAACAGAACAAGCAACAAGACACTGATCATAATGGGATATTTTAATTATAGTGAAGGAAATTGGGAGCAGCTTGTGATATTACTGCCAATGCGCTTATAATGATGAAGAACTAACAAGATTTTCTCCAGACAATTGTTAAGTTGTAACCTACTAGGATCTGAGAGATGAGCTCAATGTTCTTCTAAAAATAGTTCTGAACAGGAAAATGACAAACCAAGTTTCTCTGTGGCTTAAATGAATAAACAAAAGGAATAATCTAGCTATCTCCTTTTCTGGGCCACAAAACACCTGAGACCTAAGAAAGAAAAGTCTACATTTGCTAGTTTGGCCCTAGAAGAAAGCAAGTGAGACAGATACAAATCAATTGTTTGTTGTCCTGCAGCTGCCCCCCAAAAAATAATTAAAAAAATAGTCTGCATTGACAGAAATGACTCAGAGAGGACTTCAGCTCATCATCATGGTGCCCAAATGACAAATGTGCATTGTGGCATCATGACTAAAAGTGCACCCTTTTGTCTTTGTATCATAGAGTTCCATGCAAGTACATAAAGGGTGGAGGTGGTGATCTGACACCATACACTACAGGTTTTGTCATTTGTTCCCCTAAAGCATGAATAATAGACTTAAGTTATACAAAGACAACTTTCAGCTGAAAACCAGGAAGAATGTGCTAGTGATGAAACTAGTTTAGCAGTCTGGTGCTTTGCAAAGTAAAATGGGAATCATTATCAGTGAAGGGACAGAGGTGCAGTCAGAATTGCCAGCATGGTTACCTTCATGTCAGTTAGTGGGTCATGAGGATGAGCGCCATAGTGAGAAAATAGAAAGACAAGCTTTACCTAAACACACACACACACACACACACACACACCAAACCCATTCCACTAAATAAAAAAATATTCACCTACTCTGTACAATTGCATCCCTTCTAATATTGCCTGAATTATCAGACTGAGTAGAAGGCACACGGATCACTGTTACCTTCCCACCGAAGTGGTTCCTATTTGCATTTTTTATATGCTTTTGAACTAAGTTGGCATAAGCTGGGACAAGTAATGGGAGCTCACTCTGTTACACGGTGCTAGGGATTCAAACTGCTGAACTGCCAACCTTTCTGATTGACAAGCTCAGTGTCTTAGCCACTGAGCCACCACATTCCCATAGCTTGATGCTACTGAATTATAAATCCATCTGCAAAGCTTGGAAATTGGGAACTTCGTATAACACTACTATTATTTTTGTCTGATCAGAGGATCTCAAAACAAAAATAGGGTGTTGGAAGGTTTCTGTCTTTGTCTTGTTATCTTACTATCAAATGTTTCTTGGTCCAATGCTGTCAGTAAGCAATTTTTATTTTATGTAACTATTAAATGCTCTTGAATGATAGGACCACTTCCTTTAAAACTCAGAAAAGAGGAAATCTTTAGATTTATACAATTTGGATTTTTTAAAGATGTATCTTCTAAATTTAAGCATGACAACTTCTTAAAGCATGGCAACTTTAGTAATAACCTCAAAGTTTTAGGATGTTTCCCCCCCCCCCCCATCCCAAATCACATTTATGTGTCAGGTGCAGTTACATGATCATTTTCAGAGATGTATGGGACCACCAATAAACATGAGATTATATTTATTTATTTATTGAATTTATATTGCTGCCTATTCTCCCATGGCACCTCAATGTGGCTTACAGAATATAAAACCACACTTAAAACAATAAAAACTAACAAACAGAATCAAATAAATTAATATAGTACAATATAACAAAATAACTCCCCAATTCCCACCCTGCTCCAGTGACAGCAGATCAAAGGAGCCATTTAATGGGCTCCATTCCACCCTAGGTTCCCCAGGCCAGCTGGCAGAACCAGGTTTTCAGCACCTTCTGGAAGAGTATTAGAGTGGGGACCATTCTAATCTCTGGAGGAATGATGTTCCAGAGAGAGGGAGACACCATGGGGAGGCCCTTCTTCTGGGTCCCACTAGGTGTATTTCCCTCAGGGATGGGACGTGAAACATTCCCTGCCTCCCTGCTATGATGGGTCAGGTAGATGTATATTAATATTACTTTTATCTATAAATTTTGCCATGAGAGGATATTATAAATATGTATCATATAGGATAAATGTACATAGAATGCATATTATGCCATTTAAATGTGAATTTTTGGTGATTCCTTTAAAAAAGAAGAAACCCCAGATTGATGTGAAAAATAGGATAAAATTGATTTATGATAGAATTAATCAGACTTGTCAAAGGGAAGGAATTATTATTTTTCTTTGCCCACATGTTGATGCTGCTCAGGTTTTATGGTTTCTATTGATACTATTGATAGTATTCACATATCTATTGTAGTCAGGTCTTTATAATGAAACACTAACTCAATCACTATGTGATGGAAAGTCCAGAAAAAAAGTTAAAACATATAAAACATAGCATACGCAATGATTAGCTTATCTTTGTTATTTGTCACAGCATTGGTTCATTAGGTTGTTGCATTTGAGAAGTTGGCCAAGACCCTACATAAGGAAACTTGTTGCTTTTTAAAAAAAAACAGGAACAGATAATACTATCATATTTCTTTCCATTAATGTAGCATGCAATTTTGTTTAAAAGTTCACATTCTTTGTCCCCACTACCCGGAACATGGCAGGAATAAAATTTTTAGCTCTCATGGAGCTTATCAGGCTGATCTTCTAGTCACTTTTAGCCACAAATCAAGTTGATATTGGCAAACAGCACTCAGTGAAAAATAAGGTAATAATCTTTATACGAAAGTCTCGAAAGCAGTATAGACTTGAGGGCCTTAGAAACAGCTAAATGATTGTCAACACAGGTCTCTTGGGTTAATAGCTGGAATCAAATGCATTAAGAAGTCCAGCCGGAAGGTGCTGATAAGAGGCAAGCTTTGTTCATTTGGATACAGCAGCCCTGATGACAGAAGTAAGTGGGTTTTTAAACTATGTTCACATCTGATGCCACAATAAAAGGATTATTTAAATAACTGAAGTGCTTTTCTTGTTGAATATTTTCTATCTTTCACCTGGGGAAATTTTATGGCCTTTGCTAATAACAGCTAATAACTCTATTAAATAATCAAGTTGCTTTCCCTGCTGATAATGAAAACCTTCTGAATTGTTACACCAAATTTTCTAGTGCATTTGCAACCAACATCCAAATGAATGGCTTCTGTTTTGTTTCCGAGTATTATCAGCCCAGACATAAAACCTAACTCTGTGTGAGCAAAAATATTTCTAAAGCTACTCTTGCATAATTTGATCTCTGAAAGGTATTATTGCAAGCAAAGAAGAATTAAATAATTTACTTATTAGAGTTAAATAAACTATTTATTTATTATCAGTTCTCTACTGTTGTAGCTGTGGAAAATCAGCCAGTTGCATTTGCTGGACCTTCTTGGAAAAAGATGAGTTAAAAGATTCAACCAGGGTAAGCGGTTATTATTTGTCTGTGCATGAGGCAGTGGTGGGATTCAATTTTTTTTTACTACCGGTTCTGTGGGCGTGGCTTGGTGGGCATGGCAGGGGAAGGATACTGTAAAATCTCCAGTCAGAGGTAGTATTTGCCAGTTCTCCAAACTACTCAAAATTTCCTCTACCAGTTTCCTAGAACTGGTCAGAACCTGCTGAATGCCACCACTGGATGGAGGATGTGTAGACTCTTCTGAGATGCCAGAATTGGTGTGCTACCTGGGAAGTTTTTGAGTGTGTATATTCTCAGTAGAGGATAAAATCCTTGGCAATGTTGTAGACTAAATACTTTTCTCACTTGATAATGGACATGGATGAGGGGGTAGGGAATGAGAATTGAATCTGGGTTGGAATCAACTCTTCCTTGAGGAAAGGGGATGTTTATTCAGAAAGTGGTAGGACTGAACTTGCAGAGGACTCTGGAGGATGGAAATGTCTCTGTCCTCCTAGATCAGGAGTGTCAAGCTCACATCATCATGGTGGCATCACATGACTTTTCCACCCTTTGCTATACCAGGCACGAGTGTGGCCAGCCCATGATGCATCTGACCCCGGGCTGGGAGTTTGGTAGCCCTGTCCTAGATCTTTCACTGGCTTTCAATACATTCAACAATATCCTTCTGGATTGCCTGTGATCACTAAAATTCTGAGCACAGTGTTGTGTGGGTTCTGCTCCTAATGGAAGAGAGGTCATACCCATGCACAGTTTGTCATAAAGTTTGTTAGGGATCAATCCTTTCCCCTATACAGCTTAACATATTTATGGAGTCATTGAGAAAAAGCATTGGTCTGTTTGGGTTGAAGTTCCATCAATATTTAAATGGTATTCAGTTATACAACTGTACCCTGGGCAAGTTGGGCAATATGGTGGAGGTCTTGGCCAAATGTCTGAAGACTGTCAAGTTCTGGATGGAAAGAAACAGATCAGGTAAAACAGAGTGGTGATTGATTCAGAAGTCTGATGATTCCATTAGTATGCTCTTTTTGGTTCTTTGGTTCAGGAAAAAGAAATTTAGACTGGAGTTGCAATCCAGAGAACCTTCTGACTTCCCACAGCCTGCTCAAATAATCTCTCTATATAAAAACAAAATACCCCTCATGCATCATCACAAAATCTCCAGAACTGTAAAGCCCACAAACTTGAAATTTGGCACACATGTTCCTCGTGGCTTCTAGGTGCTCACTAAGAAAGGATTTTTCAAAATGACCATCAGAGCATTAGTATTTTGTATATTATTTATGCATGCTCTGATGCTAAGGAGTTCTACTCCCCCTCCCCACCTGAAAAGAAATCTGTTCCAAATGCAAAACACCAGCAGAGGAGAGGAGTTTCAGTTTCAGTTTCAGTTTCACAGCAGCAAGCAGCTTTAGTACAGAACAGTTGAGCTAAGCCATGCCCAGGCTCCTTTTTGTCTCCTTCTTGCTCACACAGCAAATACTGCTTCAGTTTTCAAACAGCCCTCAACTCTCTCACACACTGACAGAATGCTAGCCAGATGGATATCGATGGATGCTGGTAGGCAGAGACAGAATTTTTCCCCTTATTTTCCTTCCCAAAAACTAAGCCTGGCCACATAGTTTCGTAGTGAAGCACGGCTATTGAGCTAGTATATTGATATTATAACCAGGATGACTTTTGCAGAGCTCTAGCTGCCATGAGCATTTCAACCTTACTGGGAACAAGTTGTACCAAAGATGGTGTCTCATACATTTGTCATTTGTGGATTAGATTACTGTAATTTGTGCTGCATGGGTTTGCCTTTTGAAAACGTGTCTTTGGACTGGTTGGAGTCCACCAGGTCCGCGTTGAGGGGATAGCAGCATTGGTGGCCTTTGCGCGGCAGCCGCTGATTCCCAGGATCCAACGCCAAGCCAAGATGACACCTCGGGCACTCGGAGTCTTTGCTCCCATGGACTCGATGCCCACCAGCAGTCTCCTGAGCTACGACGCCCCGGTCGCCAGCGAAGTCCACCCTCATACCTCAAAGACTATGCATGTGCCCAGCCAGGGGTGGAGGAGAAGTCTATGTCTCAGGACTGGGTTGGAGTTCCCAACCAGGTCCACTGGTTTGAGCGGGAGCATCAGCAGGCTTCCCATTGGTTGGCTCCATTTGACAGTCGGCTATGCGGTCGTGGCTGTTTTTGGAAGCAGAGCCAGTCGTTGTTCACTTGCAGTCTGTCTTGTTAGCTAGCAGATTTGCGACAACCCTTTATTCCCTGAATAAAGACTGTTAGCTTGTATGCTCTGGTCTAAGCCTCTCGCCTATTCCTTTTTTCATTTACAACAAAACCATCCTGCATTTTGTTGATTTAGAACATAATAGCACATGATGGATCAATTGCAATACTGTCACATTAAGCTTCTGCTTTAGGAATTGCACTGATTACTACCAGTAGTAGTGGGTTTCTGAGTGTAATTCAGAGTGCAGGTCATTACTTACAAAGCTCTGTATGATTTAGGGCTTAAATATCTTAGAGACTGCTAATCCTGCTAATTTTGAATAAAATTCCTGCTAATTTTTATTCACCGTATTCTAACCAAGGGAGATGTGGCAGGAGGGAACCTGATGGGGAATATTGCTGCTTTCTTCTAACATAGCTTATACCCTTGAACCAAAGGTGCTTTTTCAAGAGGCAAGTGGACTGTCTTGTTTTTCTTGGAAAGCACTTTACTTCTCATCCAAGAGGATGAGAAGAAAAATATCTTCAAAGAAAAGCAACCAAGTCCAGTTGCCTCTTAAAAAAAGTGACTTTGAGACAACTGTGACCTGGATGACTGAGAATCTCCATAAGCACTTGTCCCTTGAAACAAAGGTGGCCCTCGTCTTCATGACCATCCAGGTAAAAAACATGGTTGTTCTGGAAGTTCTTTGGATATTAACTACAACCAGTGGCTTCATAGTAAACAATTTTAGTATTTATTTTATTTTATCTTAGAATTTATTGGAAAAAATTAGCTTAGGGATTTTATTACTTTAAGTAACTATTCTATTGATTTTTATATTGTATAGGCTCTATTAAGTTGGAGGTTGTAGTGTAGACAAATCACACAATTAAATAAATAATTAAATAGTTGTGATTTTTTTTTTTGCTTATATAAACACACATGATGGTTTTAATTCGGAGTACTAATGTTTCATGAATCATATAGAATAATGTAGTATCCATAGAGTGTAAGGATGATGACCTTGATGGAGTTATTCATAATGTGTTGCCCAGGAGAAAGAGGCTAAAGCACATCTCAATCAAGGTCATCTTCCTTATTTTGTACAATATCATAGGCTCTTTACCAGTTAGCCAGGATACAATCTGATGGCATGTCAATATCTTGCATACATTGGCAAACAATGGGTCCATTGAGAGATTTTGAGTGGGAATTAATTCAGACTTTGTTTATTGACATGTTTCTAATTATTATTTAGAGTATGATGAGAACATGACAGAAGAGACATACGCATATGCAGTATACACAATCCATATAATTATAAGTAAAACTCCTATGGGGGTAAGGCAGTGGCCTCATAACTGGATTTCCAATTCAATTATCCAGGGAATTCACTTCTGGCATTGCTTCATGCAGATCTTCTAGGGCAGAGTTCTCCAACCTTTCAGGATTAGCTGCCTGGAGCAGGGAGGGGTAGGTGCCTTTACGCACACTTGTGCATACACGAATGGAGCTGCGAATGCAGGTGCAATGCAAATGGGGCTGCTTGTGGTGACACTAGCACACATACAATGTTCATGGCAATGGTAGAGCCCACATGATGCAGCAACACTAGTGCCTGCGCTATGCTCACAGTGATTTAGCACTTACGCTATGCTTGCAGCAATGCCAGTGCCTGTGCTATGCTTGTGCCAATGCTAGGGCTGCACTATGCTTGTGGTGATGCTAGTGCCTATGCTATGCTCATGGCATAGAACACATGTCATGGGCAATCCTGCACAGTATGTTTAATAGTTTGCATATTAGCACCACAATTGCAACAAGAGGAATCTTTCCATCCCCAGTGATACAAGACAGAGACACTTCTTCCAGTATCATATCTCATTCTGTTCAATTTCAACCAGACAAAATGATACCTAACAATATGCTTCTAGTGTTAGACCTTTAAAAATCCTTGATGTTTTGTTGCACTGCCTCTCATACTATTATTATTATTATGAGTTCCCAATAAGTTTCCAGATTTTTCCATAACACCCATGCCTTATTTTTAGTGCTTACTTCCCGTGGGATTGTCTCCATTCCCTCCTTAGTAGAAATCCTCTTTATTGTCTCTGAATCACTAAAGAAAATAAGGACAGGGTAATGATACCTTGAAATCTACTGGAAGCCCACAGTCAGGGAATGCTGACACCTGATCTCAGTATATCTGAAGGATATTGGGTAAAAGAAGGTTGCACTAAGATTTCACTTTGGTAAGCTATCATTGACTAGGTAATTATGTTGTCACAACACTGACATATCAGATCTTTTTGAGCAATCATTTTTTTCCAGTATGGAACTGAAAAGCATTTCTTAATTATTAAGTGTCACTCTGCCATGTGTTATGCAGGGAAATTGGTGGGATGATAGTAGTAAACATAGGCAAAATAAAGCCCTGGGAATAGGTTAATTCAAAGACTATTTCTTTCTAGTGTTCAGGTTGTTTAACTGCTCTGGTTACAGGAAGTCATAAATGTGAATTATAAATAAAATGAAATAAAAGTCCAGAATCAGAATTTCTTCTCAACTGTGCAAAAATTCTCAGGATCTGTTGGATGACCTTTTAAAATTGAATATGTGTGTGTGTGTGTGTGTGTGTGTGTATTTGTTTTCTTAAATTTTCATGTGTATTTATATTTATGGTATTCAGCTTTGTTCGGGTATTTTCCCATGTCATTATAGTTGTGCTTTTAAAGTTGTAGTGACATTTCGGCAGAATCTCATCTGCCATCATCAGGCTTGTGTATTGGCTTTGTCCGTGTGTCAGGTTTTTGCAGCCATTTCTGTTTTAAATTTGGTGCTAGCGCTAACTATCCTTATCATCTTTTTGTTACTTTGTGCAAGAATAAACCTTTCCTGAGAAGTCTATAATTCTGGGAAAGGTTTAAAGAAAAAGACTAGGATGACCAGCTCTAAATTGGATAGGCTCAATTACAAAGGTAATGGGTACATTGTTGGAAGATTTGAAGGGTCATTTTGGAGAAAGAGAATCTAGAGAACCACATATCTACAGTATGTGGATGCTAAGAATTCACAGTGAGTTGATGGCAGATAATCAACCAACAACAAAGGTAAGAATCCACTTTTCTTTCATTAACAAAAAAAGTTATGCGGTTTTCCAAAGAATGATTTATCCATTCAGTATCATATATTCCATGTGCATCTTGTGTGTTTTCAACACATGATCCATTCTCATAAAATATACACACAATGTGAGGCATATCATAAAAAGTTATGCATATCACCATAGAAAAAAAGGAATGTGACAAGCACATTAACACATGTCAAAAATAATCAGATTCTGCTTCTATTAGGATTCTGAAGAATCTGTGGGAGGAAAAACATCTAATATTTCTTATCAGCACCATTCACAGTTGGTATAATTTTACATGGTTTAACGTGGTCTGCATGCATTCCTATTCAGGTCTCAGCGGACATACTGTAAGTAATATATGATGGTGGCTCCTATTCCATGCAGTCCCACAAAAATACTTCCATTTCATCCTTCCATAATATCACTGCAGAAATATTAGCAAAGAAGAAATAATTTTCTTGACATGATTTATAGCTTTTATGGGATGAAAATACAGAGGGTTGATCTTAGAATGTTGTTGCACAAAATCAGAATGAAATCAATAGCATCAAGTCTTGCAATTCTTCAAAATATTTACCATATACTCATTACTGTTTTATGCAATTATCTGTTTCCAGAATACTTATGGAACATGGCCAAAAATCCAATAGAAGAGAATATATGTAGCTCAGGGTTGAATGGGGAATTGTTGGTGCTCTCTGAGCTTGGTTGCTTAGAGACATTTCACTACCTGACTAGGTAACATCATCAGTGCTAATGAGTATAGGATTTGCTTCATATTGTTATATAATAGATTGACCACCAGTGTTGGCAGTGGTGCTTTTAGGATAGCTCTTGATAGTTTTTTTGATTAGGATACTGTTTTCTATTTGATTGTTTGCCTGGTGTTTGCCTGGTGTTAATCCCTGATTATCCAAATATTGGCTGCTGGAAAGAATATGTAATGGTCTTCTTTTTCTTAGCCTTTTATTGTCTCAAAATAAAGCACAAATAATGTAAATAATTTGAATCCATGAAGGTTAAGAAGAATGTGTGTGTGTGCGTTTGTGTGTGTGTGTGTGTGTGTGTGTGTGTATCTATGAATATGGGTACTTACATGTATGGCATTCAGCTTTGTTCGGGTATTTTCCCACGTTATTGTAGTTGTGCTTTTAAAGTTGTAGCAACGTTTCGGCAGAATCTCATCTGCCATCATCAGGCTTCTGTATAGTGTTCATCTGTGAGTCAGACTTTTATAGTGATTTCAGATTTAAATTTGGGGCAGCCTATTGCTGTGTCAGAATGGTTTTTTCTTCACCCTGATTGGTTGGGAGTCTTGGTCTGTGTTTATTGGTCTTAGAGTTTGCTGTGTTCTGCTTGATTGGTGTTTCTAATATCTTCTATCTGTTTTTTGGCTCTTTTTGTCTGTTGATTGGCTGGCAACATTGTGTTCCTGTATTGGAGGCCTTTAGTGCAGCTTGGCTCCGGGTAAATGGACGGCTATCATAAGTTAGGAAGCTAGGTTTCATCTGGGTGCCTGTTTGGGGTGTGTTTGAGCTGGAGGTATCAGCGGGGATCTGTCTGTGCCCAGGTGTTTGCCTGGCTTGTGGTGTGGAGATTTTTTTGTTTGTGAGTGCAGGCTTCCAAATGATTGACAGTCTGGTGGAATCATCTCTTCTATTCATGCTTTCAGGTCTTTTTTCAATCTCTATGGCTTCTCTGATGATTTTGTGGCTGGGGTTTTCTATAGTGGCTAGGGTTTTGGTGCCATTGAAGTTGATGCTATGACCTGTGGCTTCCATGTGTTGGACTAGTGAGGAAGTGTGTTCCAGCTTTTTGACTGCATTTTTGTGTTCATCCAGGCGGGTACTTATTCTTCTATTGGTATGTCCAATGTATGTGGCCGGGCATGATGCATGATGGACTTTATATATGCCTTGGTTTTCCAGGTCAATTTTATCTTTGGCGTTTCTAAGGATGGCTGCTATTTTTCTGTCTGTTTTGAAGGCAGTCTTGATGTGATGTCTGTGTAGTATCTAGAGATCATGAATAGAAGAGATGACTCCACCAGACTGTCAATTATCTGGAAGCCTGCACTCACAAACAAAAAAATCTTCACATCACAAGCCAAGCAAACACCTGGGCTCAAACAGATCCCCCCTGATACCTCCAGCTCAAACACAGCCCAACCAGGTACCCAGATGAAACCTAGCTTCCTAATAAATGATAGCTGTTCATTTACCCGAAGCCAAGCCACACTAAAAGCCTCCAATACAGGAAACACAAGGTTGCCAGCCAATCAAGACCAAAAAAAAAAAAAAAACCCGCTACAAAACAGACAGAAGATATTAGAAACACCAATCAAGCAGAACACAGCAAACTCCAAGACCAATAAACACAGAACAAGACTCCCAACCAATCAGGATGAAGAAAAAAACCATTGTGGCACAGCAGTAGGCTAGTACTAAATTTAAAACAGAAACGGCTGTGAAAGCCTGACTCACCGACGAACACAATACAGAAGCCTGATGATGGCAGATGAGATTCTGCTGTTGCTACAACTTTAAAAGCACAACTATAATGACTTGGGAAAATACTCAAACAAAGCTGAA
Source organism: Pseudonaja textilis (assembly GCF_049901715.1). Lineage (NCBI taxonomy): Eukaryota > Metazoa > Chordata > Lepidosauria > Squamata > Elapidae > Pseudonaja > Pseudonaja textilis. The sequence continues at coordinate 37,166,665 of NC_141991.1, read as the reverse complement.
TACCATACATATAAATACCCGTGAAAACCCACAATAAAGATCAAAGGCAGAAATTTGTGATTTAAAATTTCATATTTAGCCTAACAACAAGACTAATTGTTCAGCAATGACTATATGTCAATTCACTTTTTTTCCTGTAATTAATTGTAGACTTCTATCTTTTATTTTATTGTAACTAATTTTTGCTCCATTGAGTAAATGGAGTCATGATAATCTATTTGGGTTATTTTCTGCTGAGTAGTTTGGATATTTTTCTGGCTCAGAATATAACACTGATAATGCAGTTGTTTCTATTACCTTGACCCAATTTACCAATAGAAATTTAACATTTCTGATCTATATAATTCTATAATTCTTACACACATTTATTTTGACATGTTTCTTTCTGTATCATTTTTGCTTTTTTAAACATTTTGTCTCCAAATTTTATTTATTTCCTTTCAAACACTGCATCTTACATTTTTAAAAGCTTAATATGGTAACACAGCATTCAAATACTTGTAAATTCCAGTGGATAGATACATTCTCATCTCCAATTTGTACAGAAATATGCTAATATTGAATTTTTCAGGCTACTTACATTCCTCATCTCTGGTGGCTCCTTGTGTATAACATTGAATTCTGGGGTTATAGATTCATTCTATACACTAACAAAATAAATTTAACATGCTCTGATAAATATCAAGATTTTATGATATAGAAATGGTATCATCAGTATCTCCTTAGCTGCTTTGGGCAGGATAAATAACTCGGGAAGTGGCATCTTTCATTTGAATGAATGACTTTGAATATTTAATAGAGACAATGTAAGATGGTTGGTGCACATGTCACTGTGCACCAACTGTCTAACAATGGACTCCCAGACGTGAGTCTTTCCTAAGCAGAACATGCCAAGATATAAGCTAAGCAAGTGATCTGAGGATGTAAAAGTGATGAGGTTACAATTGCTTTTCTTTGTCATGCCACTTAAAAGAGCACCTTATCCCCCGGGATAATAAATTTAGATGGGCAGATTCAGCCAAAGGTTAACACAACCCCTTGATTTGTGATAGTTGGTAGAGTTTTGGGGCAGACAAGTCTATCTATCTCAACCATTAGCTCTCCAGCATGCTGGCTGCAGAATTCTGGGAGTTGAGGTTCATACATCTTAAAGTTGCAAAGATGGATAAACATTGCATTACTGATGCATCTCTATGCAAGGCAACAGGCAGATCAGGCGAAAGAATGGTGTGGGTGAGGGCAGGTCCATCCTTAGGGTAACAGTGTCCATGTGTCCAACCACCCCCCCCCCCAAAACCCCCCCCCCCCCCCCCCCCCCACCCCCCCCCCCCCCCCCCCCCCCCCCCCCCCCCCCCCCCCCCCCCCCCCCCCCCCCCCCCCCCCCCCCCCCCCCCCCCCCCCCCCCCCCCCCCCCCCCCCCCCCCCCCCCCCCCCCCCCCCCCCCCCCCCCCCCCCCCCCCCCCCCCCCCCCCCCCCCCCCCCCCCCCCCCCCCCCCCCCCCCCCCCCCCCCCCCCCCCCCCCCCCCCCCCCCCCCCCCCCCCCCCCCCCCCCCCCCCCCCCCCCCCCCCCCCCCCCCCCCCCCCCCCCCCCCCCCCCCCCCCCCCCCCCCCCCCCCCCCCCCCCCTAGCCAACAGCCAGGGTGGCTAACAGGGTTTTTTATTTTTGAGATGACAATGAAATGTTTATGTGATAAAGCACAACTCTTTGTGAGCAATGGACAATAAAGAATAAAGGATCTAGTTTGAAGATTCTTCTTTCCGTGTATTGTTCAGAGATGTTTTTATTTCCAGAACACAAACAACACTTGAAGTGGTTGCAGCAGCTTTGGCAGATGAAAGTTTTCTCTGCTCTAATTGCCATCCTACGTGCTGAAACTACAGTTCCTGCAAGCCAAACCAGGGAGGTGACACATTGAAAGTGGTATTCTGACATCTGGAGACCACATTGTTGGAAAGGCTGGGACAGTAAAATGGATCATGATTTCAAAACTGGGACTAAACATTTGGCACAATTTCTGAAAGTAAACTGGAACCTCGGGTCATGAACGCTTCTATTTGCAACCAAATTGGGTGACGACCAAAAGTTTGGAGAAATTGTTGTTTCTGATCGCGAACAGATCCTCAGATGCTGGTCAGTACAACCACGGCGATTTTCCCTGCCGTGATGATTTCCCCTTCCATGCATTTGCAGAATTGTAGGCACATGCAAGTCAGTCTCCTGTGATGACCCGGGGTGTGGCACAAAAATAACAAAGGCACAAAAGTAGATAAATTCCCTTTAATACCTCCAATTTGGCCCCCTATGTACAGTTATCCTCGGCTGGAGATCAAACTCTTCCAGAAACAGTCTGCGAAGGGAAGAAATGCAGTCTGAGCCCAAAGTACAGATAAATTAGAAATAAAAAAACCAACACAAACTATGCTGCAGTAATTAACATGACAGGCCAGGATAATAAATTGCAGACTTCCAAAAGATAATGAAACACAAACAATTGGGAGGATGCCAAAACCCAGATAAGCTTCGACAAGGATAATGCATGCTTTGCTTCCAGCAAGGTGCTGTGTGCAAATGCACTTCTTATATCCTGTTCTTCCAGCTGCGACTAATGAAAGGGATCAGGGCCTTTTTCTCTCCCATAAATCATATTGCTCCCTTCTCCATTCCTCCCTGCATGCCCTAGAATGAAGAGGGAGTGGCCCTGGGTCTTCCTTTGAATGCCCAGCTGGACTGTGCCCTTCCCCCATTTTCTCCATAGCCACCAGAGCCACGCTCCCACTCCATGTCAGCTGCTCAATCACCCCCTCTGAATCAGACTCCAACAAGGACATGACAGTCTCCTTTCTGTTTGTGATCAAATCGGGTTGCAACTGAAGTCCTGGAATGGATTATGGTCGTGACCCAAGGTTTCACAGTATCTTTTTGAAACTTTACAGAGGTCTTGGATATAGTTTCTAAAGGCTTGAATAAATATCTGCAGGAATGAAGCATTGCCATTTAAAAACTTTTATCTGAATTTTATTTAATAAATGTTTTTATACTGCTTTCATTTTTTTAAAAAAAACCCAATATCCAAGTGATTTGCAATATGAAAAGATGTATCTATTACATGGAATTAAAAAACAACAACCTCATTTTCTTATTTTAAAGAGAAAACAGATTAATAATTTAGTTGGATTGATTCTTGTGGAGGTGGTTAGTTTGCTTGGACTGGGATGACTTATTTTTTTTAGTCCTTTGAGCAACTTGGCTTGTTACTTGGGGGTTATTAAATGTATCTTACAGTAGTGAATATCATAAATGTCTCTCTGAAGGAGGGCAGGATGCCCCTTTCTATAAAGGACACAACTATTAAACCTCTTTTCATGAAATCTGCCATGGATCCTGCAGAAATGAACAATTATATATGAGTCTCTAACTTCCCATGATAAGAGAGTGGTACCTTTTCAACTGGAGAAAACAAGCTTATCTCAATCCATTTCAAACTGGCTTCAGGGTTGACTGAAAGACTGAAACTATCTTAACCACCCTGATGGATAAGCTTTGTTTGTGAATTGACAAAAGGAGTATGACTCTATTCTTAATCTCTCAATGGCTTTCAATGTGATTGAGCATGGTGTCCTTCTGGAGTGCTTAAGAAATTTGGGAATAGCGGGCTTGCCTTTGCAGTAGTCTCGTTCCTATCTCTCAGGCAGATTTCAGAGGGAGACACTTGGAAGCAGTCATTTTTTTTTTGCAATGGGACCTATTATTTGATGTCTCTCAGGATTCTATTATGTCTCCATTGCTTTTCAGCCTCGACATAAACTGTTGGGGATATTGTTAGAAGAGCTGAAACTGGCTGATGAACCCAGATTTGTGATATCTTCAGGAAATGGAGTGATTTCCTGGAACACCTGTTTGAAGTCAGTAACAAACTGGATGAGATAAAATTAATTGAAATTTAATCTAGGCCAGGCAGAAGTGTTCTTTATTATGCGCTATGTCCATCGAGATTCTCAGTCATCCAAGTCATGGTTATCCCAAGATGCCTTTTTCAGGAGGCAATTGGGACTTTCTTTTTTTTTCCTTTGAAGACATTTTGCTTCTCATCCAAGAAGTTTTTTTAGCTTTCACTGGATGATATAGAATGGAAAGATTTATATTCTTTGCAGACAGCTCATCATTTGCATCCTTTTTTGAGGGTCATTGAAGCACTTGGAGGTTTATCTGTGTCCTCAGGGTCACCAGATGGTTCCTGTAGTCTGCAATTTTTTTTCCTGGAAATCTGTTCATACTCCCACACCATTCAAAGGGTTTTCATCCCAAATTGTATAGCTAGAAGTCATCCAAGTCACGGTTGTCCCAAAGGTGCTTGTTCTGGAGGCCACTGGACTTTCTTGATTTTTCTTTGAAGACGTTCAACGCTCTGGGTTTATTATGGGCTATAATTCCAGAAAGGTGGCAAACTATAATTCTTTATTTTAGAATGGGACTGTATTCTCTAGTAGGAAAGGGCATGCAGTTTGGAGCTACTTCTGAACCAAATCTTTCTCCACTTTCCTTGGCAAGAGCCAGGAAAACCTCTTACCAGCTTCCTTTGGTATGTCAATTTTGTTCCCTTGCAGAAAAGAATTACCATCAAACTGCAATACATGTGGAAGTAATCCCCAGGATTGGATATGATATGGAACTCCATAGTTTGGAAACTTCAATTTGTACATAAATTGGTAGCCAGTGGGGACTTTGCAAGAAAACCAGGAGACCATATTACATTTGTGATCCAAGTACTGCACTGGTTGCTAATTCCTTTCTGTACAAAATATGAAATTCTTTTTTTTTTTTAAGCAAGAGAACTTTCTCAAATAGCTTGGATCTCAACTATATAGCCGAAAAGTCTATGGAGATTTTTAGTCATCCAGGTCATGGTGGTCCCAAAGGTGCTTTTTCAAAATGCATCTGGGCTTTGTTTTTCCTTGAAGATGTTTCACTTCTCATCCAAGAAGCTTCTTCAGTTCTGACTGAGTGGTAGGGGGCGGAATGGAAGGATTTATATTTCTTGCAGTCATCTGGTCTTTAGCACTCTTTTTGAGAGTCATTAAGGCTACTTGGGGGTTTATCTGTGCCCTCAAGGTTACCAACCAGATGACTGCAAGGAATATAAGTCCTTCCATTCACCACCACCCCAATACAGCTGAACTGAAGGAGTTTCTTGGATGAGAAAAAAAATGTTTTCAAGGAAAAAAACAAAAAAGTCCAGTTGTCTTTTGAAAAGCACCTTTAGGGCAACCATGATCTGAATGACTAAAAATCTCTATAAGCTTTTTTTTAGGCTATATAGTTAAGGTCCAAGCTATTTGAGAAAATTCTCTATATGTATGAACCTCCACACATTTTGAGATAATCTGATAGTGATTTGGGATTGAACCTTCTCTATTTCCATCCCAAGTCTTTGGAAAGCACTTCCTGAAGAGATAAGAAGCTTAATAGCTTTATTAGCTTTTAAATGGTTTTTAAAGCACATCTGTTTGAATAGGGATTTAACTATTGGTTAATTCTTAATTGTAATTAATAGTAGCTCTTTTGTTTATTTTTATTGGCATTTAGTGTTATTTTAAATGCTTTTAATAGCTTTATTTTAAATTAGCTCTTTTAGTAAAAATAATTTTACCATTAATTCTTTGGAGGTTTTGATACTTAGCAATATATTAATTTAAATGATCTAAAATTAATATTATTCAAATACATTTTAATATAAAATTAATTTTTTTCCAAAAATAGAATAAGATCAGTCAGAATCCTCTGGTTAAAATACCATTGAATAATTAACAAAAATGGCTAGAGTGTTTATGAAGTTATAATATTACACAATTAAGCAAACTGATTCCATTCAGATTGAATTCTTCACCTGTTCGGCCAACCTTGTTAAAGAGGTGTGGGAGCTGATATCAAAACATCTGAAAGATGCCTATTTTGCAGTTCTTGTTGGAGACTACTCTTGACTGAGTCTGCCAATCTGTTATCAACTCTTAAAGATGTTAACCAGTTTTCTTAGACTGGTCTGTGCTTATTGTTTACTAGTTCAGCACCCAAAGTATAAGAAATTGGACCGCAATAATTCTATACATATAGGTAGTCCTCAATTTATGACCACAATTTATGTTGCTAAATGAGAAATTTGTTTGCGCCCTTTGATGGCTTTTCTTGCCATATTTGTTAAGTGGATCACTGCAGTTGTTAAATTAGTAACACGGTTGTTAAGTGATTCTGGTTTTCCCGTGGAGTTTGCTTGTCAGAAGGTTGCAAAAGAAGATTACAAGACCCTGGCACATTGAAACCATGATAAATGTGAGCTACCTGTCAAGCATCCGAATGTAAATCATATGACCCTGCAGATGCTTCAATACTCATAAGTGTGAAAAATGGTCATAAGTCACTTTTTTCAGTGCCATTGTAACTTTGAACAATCACTAAGCAAACTGTTGTAAGTCGAGGACTACCTGTATACTACTTACAGTAGTACCTCAGAACTGGAGATAATTCAATCATTTATTGGCAGAAATTGATAACTGTTTCTCCTGCTTCGTTTCTGCATCCTAGGCATGCAACCCAAGTAAATTTCTCTTCCTTAATCTGTCTGATTTGGGCATTCTAGCCACCAACCTCAAACAGCACCTCTTGCTTTCATGTTCTGTTGATTTCAGTTGAACTTGACCATAACATTAATCATTCTCCTATTTTTATGAATCAGTGGTTGGAGCACAAAAATGGATGGCCATCATTTTAACATGATATCCACAAAGGCTATTGATATTAAAAAGGTAAAGGTTCCCCTCGCACATACATGCGAGTTGTTTCCAGCTCTAGGGGATGGTGCTCATCTCCGTTACAAAGCCGAAGAGCCAGCGCTGTCCAAAGAAATCTCTGTGATCATGTGGCCGGCATGACTAAACTTTGCATTGTACCTAGTGTGGTCCTTGCTACATCTTTTCTACCTATGAAAGCAACATGTTTGTTCTTTGTTTTTCATGTCTGGAGTAGTAAACAGTGTAATTGTTTGACTGAAAGTATCTAATCCCATTCCTCCCAAATTGCTGATGTGTACAATATCCATCTGTATCAATTTCATTTCATCTTTCATTGTGTTGAGCTTTCCTGTATTCAGGCTTCTTACATTTCATATTCCCACTGTATTCCTGCCTTTGCAGTTTCCGATTCACTTTTCTGCATGGTAGCATCAGCAACTAGAGATCCTCAAGTCTTTAATCAAGTCTTCCTCAGTGGCATGTTGAATTCCAATCTATCTGTAGGGCTCATCAACCAACACTATAGCATCAATCACTTTACATTGTCTATTTATACAGTTTCCTTGATGATACACAAGGATGACTTACCTTCTTCAGCTCAGTGTGAAATATTGCCATTGCTTTTATCATGAAATTGATCATCACCATTTTCCACCATTGCTGCTGTCCAATATAAGTATGTGCTTGCTTTAGTTGGGGAGCTGGGATGACTTTCATACCTTGGGCATCATTGCTGAGAATATATATTTTGGGCAAGTACATCCTTAAGTCTTATTCATCTGTCCCATGAACACCTCTCTACTATGACACAGCATAACCAGGCTTGTTAGGGATAGCTACAGACTATATTATGTTATACATATAATAATACTTTATATAAGAACCATGGTGGCGCAGTGGTTAGAATACAGTTTTGTAGGCTAACTCACTGCTTACTGCCAGGATTTCGATTCTGACCAGCTCAAAGTTGACTGAGCCTTCCATCCTTCCAAGGTCAGTAAAATGAGGACCTGGATTGCTGGGGGCATTAGGCTGACTTTGTAAAATGCTTAGAAAGGCTGTAAAAACACTATGAAGTGATATATAAATCCAAGTGCTGTCGATATTATTTGGATGTTATGTATATATGGGATAACCTTATGTGTATAGGAACAATTATTTGAGCAATTATTAATATTATTATTAAACTTATCCAGTTGTGATATAGTGAATGTTAAAGTCCTATTTATTGGAAGAATAACATATACAAAGTCACTGGATTTGTACTCTGAGTCTATTCATATTTACATGCATTGAGATAATGGGACTTCTTTGAATAAATGGGGATTGATTTCAGCTTAGACCAGGGGTGTCAAAATGGATTTCTTTGAGGGTCGGATCAGCATTGTAGTTCTCTGCAGGCCATCAGGGAGTGGGCAGTGGGGGTGGGTAAAATGGATGCCTCCTGCAGCACTCTGCCATCTGAAAATGGGCTTCATGGCCTATTTTTGTCCAATTTTCAGTCTGTTTTTTGGCTCATTTTTGGCCTCTTTTGGGCCCATTTTCAGCCTGTTTCAGCCCATTTTTGTCCAATTTTTCGGCCCAGTTTCAGCTAGCAGAGTGCTGTAGAAGGCCATGGAGGGTAAAAATGAGGTGTGGGGAGCTGCACACAGCCCATTTTAGCTACCAGAGGCACCATGGGCTGGTCCCTTGATAATTCCAGGTCGACCCTGCAGGCTGGATTTAAGCACCCTATGAGCTGGATCCAGCTCAAGGCCTTGAGTTTGACACCCCTGGCTTACACAGATAAACTGCATTATTTTGTTTGTCTAGGATGTCATTAATGACTATGATTAACTATCAGAAATGAGAAGAATTTGTTGAATTACATTTTTTTTGTCTTCTAGAATATTTCTGAATGAAGCTAAAGGCAAAATCCTATTAAAAGTATGTGCCTTTTCCTTGTTTCATATGCACAATTTAATATCTTAGTCATGGACAAATACATCATAATTCATTTCTAAGAAACTGCTTCCTATGCACTTCAGTTGAAAGTACTGATAACTTCAGTAATTTTTTAAGTCAGTGATGTAGGATGAAGGACACAGATATAATACCATCATTATCTCTCTACAGAAGTTTTATTGGCTGATAACTTTCAAACTAACTTGATGACTCTTTTTAAAAATCTTCAGTTATTTTTAAATTTACCACGTCTTTATTCTGCATATGTGCATTTTGCACTTCTATTACTTCTACTCACTTTTATAACATTGTGAACTTTGTTATAGTGTTTTACCATTTTAATCATTTAAAATACAGTACTCTATTCTTGACTGATTTGAAATTTTGAATTAAATGAGTATTTATAGCATGTGACTGCTATATCTTTTCTATGTTAAAAAAACATGATGTGCTAGTTGCTATATGCATATTTGTTTGTTTTAAAGGCAGCTATTATGCAACATGACCTACTAAAGGATATTAATATTAAAAGTCTCCAATTAGTATCTTTCCTTGACAACTATTGGAAGATTTCCACCAGCAGATTGCACAGTAAGACAATAAGAAATGAGTTCCTTCTGAGTTCAGTTGAAATCTTAGTGATCTCAGAAAAACGCCTCTGGAAGTTTCTATAGCAGAGGTTGCCACTGCCTTTTGGGGATTTTTCCAATTACCTGTTTAGTCTGCAAGCCCAGGTTCTCCTAATGGACTCCCATCCAAATATATTAACAAGATCCCCAAATGAAGTAGAATAATAATAATTTTCCAAAAATCCTCCATTCCTCTATAACACTCCTCTATAGCCTGAAAACTCTTTAGATCAGTTTTTTTTCTGGACAGAAAATGACATAAGGTACTGAAAGAAAATAACATTATTGTTATTGTTATTGTTGTTCTTATTATTATTATTAAATTAAAATGAAACTCATTCAACTGAACATTTAAAAACTTATCACAAATATAATTGACTGGCACTGATGGTTGATATGCTGCCAGCATCCTAGGTATCAAACCAAGTATCTTCTTAAAATGTACAGTACAATGTTCTGAGTAGCATAGTTTTTTGCAGTTCTACTGGTGTACTGGTGTTATTGCAGGAAGCTGCAATTTCTTGATGTATTTTGTAAATTTCTTGGACATGGTATCAAGTACCCTGATGACAATGGGTATCACTATTACATGTTTCATCCATAATCACATAGTTTTGATGACCAGGTTGCAATATTTCATGATCTTTTCCAGTTTTTTTTTCAACTCCGATGTCAATTGATATCAATAATTTGTACACCTCGGTTTTCAACAACTGTGATATCTGGCATGTTGTGTTCTAAATGATGATCTGTCTGTATTCGAAAATCCCACAAGATCTTCACTTTTTCATTTTTGACAACTTTTTCCACTTTATATTCCCATGATTTTTTGGATACAGGTAAGTTATATTTTTTAGATAATGACCAGTGGATTAATTTAGCAACTTGGTCATGTCTAGCTTTGTAATCAGTTTGCGCGATTTTGCTGCACTCACATATTCACTTGTGAAACAGTTTCAACTTTGTCATTGCAAAGTTGGCAGTTTGGATTGTCAGTGGATTTTTGTATCTTTGCTTTCATGGCATTAGTTTGTGGTGCTTGTTCTTGAGCAGCAAGTATTAAACCTTCTGTTTCTTTCTTGATGGTTCCCACCTTAGGCCATGCCAACAGCCTGCAGAAATTTTGCTCTACCTTGATTCACATAGTCATTCAAACTTCGTTTTTAATCTTCTACAGTTTGATGGACTTGCAATAGCCCTCTGCCCCCTATTCTTCTTTGCAGGTAAAACCTGTTGATGTCACTTCATGGATGTAAAGTGTGGTACATATTCAAACATTTGCACATTTTCTGGTCCATGTTTTCCAGTTCAACCAGTTGATGATTCCAGCTGGATAGCGTATCACTAGATCTGCCCATGTATTAATGGTTTTAATTATGTTTCCAACTTTCATCATTGATTTTAATATTTTGTGGACCCTCCTGATGTATTCCTTTTGCATTGACTCTTTGACTTTTCCATTCAAGATGTTATCTGCTTCCAATATGCCTAGGTATTTGTAACCATCATCCTTTGCTAATACTTTCATGATGCTTCCATTTCCCAGTTATATTCCTTATATTTTTTTTCTATTTTTCCTCACTACATGGATAATATGGCACATTTTTCAAGTCCAAAATTCATTCTGATGTCACTGCTGAACAATTGAACTGTGTTTAATAATAATAATAATAATAATAATAATAATAATAATAATAATAATAATAATAATAATAATAATTGTTATTCACAGTCAGACAGATGTTCAGAATGGATTTGGCATTTTTGTCTATATAGCAAATCCTTTCCAAGGACCCGGGGTAGGCAGATCTGGATGTTTGATAGTGTTACAGATATTGCAGGATGTAAGGTATTCCAAGGAAAGCTGACTTTTGCAATTGACTGATAGTGAATTTGTCAATGCCGATGGTGTCCAAGTGGTGCGCTAGATGTTAATGATGATGATGATTTAAACACTCCTTCCTGTTTTTGTGATAGATAGAAATAGCAATAGTACTTAAATATATATACCACCCCTTAGTGCTTTACAGCACTCTCTGGGCAGTTTACAACATTAGCATATTGCCCCCAACAATCTTGGTCCTCATTTTAGCAATCTCAAAAGGATGAAAATTAGCGTCAACCTTGAGTCCATTGGGATCAAACTCCTGGCTGTGGATAGAGTTAGTCTGGAATACTGCATTCTAACCAGTGCGTCACTAAGGCTCTTAGGAATAGATGCCTTCTTTTTAGTTGAGGAACATTTCCCGGATACTGCCCATTGTTTTAACGTTGCAAATTAGAAATATTGATTTATTAAAGTCACTCCTGAGTGTGAATGAAGAAAATATATCTTTAAGTCAATGAGTTTCATTCATTGAGATAGTGAAGTTGAAAGAGTTGCCAATCTTGAAAAACAGTAATCAATCCTCATATTGGGTTAAGTGGATGCACTAATCAAGTTACGCAGAGGAGTATCTAATCTTGGGGCTTAGACCAAAAGTCTGTCTTCTAATAATGTTCAAGGTCACATAAATGAATGTTTCATGACTCAAAATTGGAATTTAGTGCACACATCTTTGCAGGTAGATATATTGAATTTATGCAAATGTTTTCAATATAATTTTATTAAAACATTTAAATAAGAAAATTAAAACAAAGTAACACAAAAATGACAAAGTAATAAAAAGAAGAAAAAGATAGAAGTAAAAGAAAAAAGTGCAAGAAAAAAGAAAAATTGAAGAGAAATAGATGAGAAAAAATGCTATAAAGAAAGTTTTCAATATTCTACATGGCAATTACAAATACAAATATATTTTAAGCTCTCATCCTAAAATTGCACCACATTGTTCTTTCTATAATCTATCCTGTCTAACCATCAACATCATTTAAATCCCAAGTTCATTTTTTTCATTTTTATGCAAAAATCCATGTAAGGCTTCCTGTCACCAATAAATACAGAAAATGTCTTTTCTTTAATAAAATAAAAATCAACTTATCCATTTGAACAAAATCTTTCAATTTCACCAACCATTCTTTCATACTGGGTAGTATTCATTTTTTCCATCTTTGTGCATATAATAATCTCATCTCAATTATATATTAAAATATTCTTCCATGACTTTTTTCTGTATTATCTATTAATTCTAAAAGAAAAAGTTAAAAAATAAATTTTATTGATTTTACAATTAAAATAGACCAACAACACATACATAAATGTAAGAGAGAAAAAGAAAAGAAGAAGAAAATAGAAAGAAAAAGATTGAAAACAATTAAAAACATTTTCATCTTCAACAGTTTGTGAGACCTCCTTTTTATCCCTATTTTATGCCATATACACATGTATAAAAGTAAAATTATAGCAGTTTCCTAAGCCATTCTATTAGGCAAGCTCACATGCTTAAGAGGAATTGGTTGATTCTATTGTTCAGCTGTCTCGTGTCTTTATCAAGATTTATCGGTAGAGCCAAACATCCTTTGAACATTCACTGTACAACATTCCAACTTATAATTATCCAAAAAACAGTCTTAGATTTGTTACACATAAAACATATTTTGGGGATTCCCATTTTTTGGAGCACCATCTACACAGCTTTACATAATTTATACAATAAAAGGTGATTCGGTAATCAATGAAGCACATAATGATGCCTTTTTTTAAATCTTTGGCTTTCTCAATTATCCAACATGCATCAGCAATAAGGTTTTGTATTCCTTGGCATTCTGTAAAGTCAGCTTGAACACCTGGCATCTTGTTTTCCTTGTAGAGGTTTAATCTGAATTTGATGATCCTAAACATTATTTTTTTGGCATGTGAAATTAAGCAAACTATATTTTTTAAGTCTCCTTTTTTGGTATTGGAATGTAGATTGACCTCTTCCAATCTGTCATCCACCATATCTTTCTCCAGATTTCTTGATGTAGCTTGACTGATTCTTCTGTGCTTGCCATATTTCTGTGTATATTCCATCATCCACTGTAGCCCTCTGACTTGATAATGGCTGATCCAAGTTCATTTTCTAATCCTAGGGATCCCTGAAAAGAGATAGCATCTTCTAAAGTATGTTGGGTGTTGACATCTCTAGAGTACAATAGTCTTTCCATCTTTCTTTATCTTCTTTGAATTGTTTGTTTGTTTGTTTATTTGGTTTTTGTTTGTTAAATTTATGTATTATTTATTATGCTAAACAAATAATTCCCTCAACACTGTCAAACTGTTTTCTAAGTCTGCATTATTATTATGACTACTATTAATCCTCCCACTGTTCCTTTCACCCGTCTCCTCCCACTTATCACTGTATGACTGTAACCTCGTTGCTTGTATCCTAAGGTTTTTTTTCTGACTGTTTCCAGGTGTGATTTGATTCCTTATTGTACCTTATGACTATACCTTATGATTTTTGATTCTTGACAAATGTATCTTTTATTTTATGTATACTGAGAGCATTTGCACCAAGGACAAATTCTTTGTGTGCCCAATCACACTTGGCTAATGAAGAATTCTATTCTATTCTATTCTATTCTATTCTATTCTATTCTATTCTATTCTATTCTATTCTATTCTATTCTACTCTATTCTATTCTATTCTATTCTATTTGCTGCCCATCTTGCCATGAAGCTACTCTGGGCAGCATACAACAATAAAATGGCGGGGGGAGAGGGAAGAAATGATAAAAACAATGACCATAACAATGGCAAGGAATAAAACAATAAAAATTGTACAATAATATGAAATTAAAAAGATGAGCATAGAGGGATCAGGAAGCACACGAGGGAGGTGGGGTCAGCTAGTTAGTCCAGCAGCCATGACCAGTGAACCCCTATGGGGTTGCAGGCAGAGCCAGGCAGAGCCAGGTCTTCAGATCCTTGTGGAAGGACAGGAGGCCGGGGGAGCATCTCACTCGGGGAAGAGGACTACTGCCACCGCAGAGAGGGTTCTTCTCTTAGATCCCATCAGTCATAATTCCTTGACCAATGGGATACTTAACAGGCCTCCTCAGCTGGCACATTGTTATTTGTCTATTGATATCCTTCAGCATGCCAATTTGAGGTTAGAAACGCCTTCCGAGTCCAGACATATTTTGGAAAAAATTGGTTGGTTTTTAAAATATGTTTTTCCATCTTCAATGTATTCACAGATGTGGTTGTAATACCGATGCTTCTCTTCTAACAGCACTGTGAACCTTTGAAAGTTCTTTCTTGAGATTTTTTTTCCTCTTTCTTGGCTTTGGCTTTTCTTCTCTTCTTGGCAGTCTGTGTAGTTTGTTTTGACATCTAGTTCTTTTGTTTTTTTCTCTTCCCACATTCATCTTTAACAACTTCTTTGAGTTAATTCCACATTTCTGCTGGTTCTCTTTCAATGAAGTTCAGACTTCAAAATAATTCCTGATATTTGTGCAATTTGTGGAAATTGATTAGCTTTCTTCTTTACCTTAACTTGTGCATAAGAAGAGAAGATCATTATTTTTTTTCCTACAAAGAAATTTTTTGATATAGAATTGTACATATGAAAAAGAAGGTACTATATCAAAAGATCTCAGTGGCTTTTTAAATGTTATTAAATATCTGATTAAATGTATATTATTCATATATAAATAATTGTATATTTTTAAATCGGAGAATGAGAAAGGGGAAGGAATTTATGCACACACAGAAAGAGTGTTTTGCCTCCTAAACTAGTAGAGTGGTACCTTGATACTCAACTGTTTTGAAACTCATCAAATTTGATACTTGTGAAAATTTTGCCCCAATGCTCATAGTATATTTGGTTCTTGATATCCAAGTTGGAGCTTATCAGTGTTGACTGCCCTGTGATCATCACCATCTTCTTCTTTTAATGACCCCATAATCCCTTGTGGGTTGGAGTCTGGACAACTGAATGGAGCTAGCAGAGTATTTTAGTGGCTGGATGCCCTTCCTGTCACCAATGCAGAGTTTTGTTCAGCAGATATATTCTCAGTGTGCCCAGAGAGGGAAATATCTGCTTCTACCTAGGATCAAACTCACAGCCTCCTGATTGTGAGGTGAGAGCTTCACCTCTAGGCCACTGCACTACGCCATTGGCTGCCTTGTGATCCACTATATTATTCCTTATGGAAAAAAATTGTTCGGTACTCATTGTTTTTGGTACTCATGGTGCCTCCCAATTAATGATGAGTACTGGGGTACCACTGTATATATTGATATAAAGAGTTTCTCATAGTTCCATAACAGTTTGTGGTATTCCACCCTTTAGCATCCACTGTTAACAAATCATATAATCACTATTATATTATCTCTTAGGTTAAGTGGTATTTTTGCTATCCTGACCTTCAGCTTTTAAATTAAAAAGGAGGAAAGGAATGGGGAAAGATATCATCTCGTCAAAGTTTTTTCCAGTGTCTGTTTTCCATACCATTTTCTGTTTCTCTGTGCCACATACATATAGTATGATTGATGTGTCTCTGCTTTTCTTCTGGGGATAAAGAATGTGAATGAAGAGGGGCGGGGAAGCAAACAAACCAGGGAGCCTCTATGTTTTTTCTAGCCTTTCTGGAAAACCTTTTCCTTGCTCTAGAAAACATTTTTTTTTCCCCATCCACTTGAACTCCTGTTTGCTGATGGTGAGTTTGCCCTCTAGAAATTGGCTTCCTTATAGGCTTCTTGAGCTACCTCAGTGCTCCAATCAGATGCAATGGGCAATCATTCAGTAAACCAATTAATAGCACTCTGAAAACTGGGGGGGGGGGGGTTGCTCTCTGAGCTTGGTGATTTTCTTGTAAAGGTTTCATTACCAAACCAGGTAACATCATCAATGAAGGAAACTATCAGCAGACTATAACAGTCTGACTCAGCAAACAGCCAGTGGTCTTTCCCCGCTTCCTCTTCCAATTCCTTTCTGATAAATTTATTTGTTGCTTCTTTTTGCCCACACATACTCCATATTTACTTACAGCTTACCATTATAATTTTCTAGAGATTTAAAAAGTGTGTGGGGGGGAGGAAAGTACAAAGACTCAACAAAGCTCTTTAAAGAGGTAGCAGCTAGGAACAAAAGGATTAAGAAATCTGATAGAACTGTAGGTTGAAATAAATAGTTAGCCTGAAGTCTGCATTTCTATCCCTTCTTGAACTATGAATATGTTGTTGAATCTACATATATTTCAACTGGTGTACATTCATTTTGTTATCTTCTCCATTGTTATTTGTCAAGGCATTTGAAGTCACTTTATTTTTGTAAATAACAAGACATCACAAGTCAGCCAAATGTATAGGCTTATAGAAATACTCTCACTTAAAAACCAAGTATTTTGATAAGAATGCCACAAAGAGAACCGCAATACACAGTCAGTTGTTTTACATACAGTTTGAACTCCTTTTACTTTAAAAACAGATGAATGAATATAATTGACTCCCATGTTGTAATTTTTCAGTGCATTAGTTAGGCTATACAGTCAAAATTGAAGCTGTCTATCAACTGAAATAAAATCATGTTTTCTCATAATGTTTTGTGATTTCTATTATTAAGCTAAGAAAAGCTGCATTTTTAGAGCAGTTGCAACCAAGGTATGTATATATCAGACTCTAAAGCAATAAATATTAAGAAAATGTTCCAAAGTCTAAAGGTAAAGAAATCCATTAAACATGCTTGAAATATATAATATGACTTTCATGAATTCTAACTTTCTCTCTAATAGCCCACAAGCTCTACTGCTGAGATTTCCCCCCCAAAAACATTCAAGAGATTGTATTCTTCTCTTATTGTTATTTAATTTTTTAGAATAATAAAAGCTAATACAAAATATTTTAATTTTGAAGTATTTTAATTAAAATGTGCTTAGGAAAGTGAAGTTTTAGTAACCCCAGTGTCCTTAAAGGATCCACTGCAGCTATGAACTTGATGTTTTTCCATGACTCACAGCACTTTTATGTGTGAGTTGATGCAATCCGGTAGTCTCTCTGAGAAGAGCAGCTATTAGGAGTGGGCAAACTCTTGGTATCTCCTTTTCCAGAGAAGTTTCCCTGGCCCAGGCTGGTCACCTATATGTTGCTCTCTACCACAACATTGTCTCCATGTAAAGATGGTATTTAATTTTGTTGTATGAAGTGCAATGACAATAAACTAAACTAAAACTAAACTAAACTAAAATTTCCTTGGAGATGCCTTATTTCACCATTATCTTCACCAGAAGTTCTCCCTTTTCTCTTATTGTGAAAAGACTCTATAACAGCAGTGAAATGTAATATTGTTTCATTGAACCAGGTTTGTCTGATTCCTTTTATTGGAGTCCAGCCATGTTACATGGAGAAATTCACTGGAGAAAAGAGTTATGTTTGGAAGAATTCAGGGTAAAAGGAAACCAGGCTGTCAGAGAATATGGTGGCTGGATGCCAATCAAAACTGATACCAGCCAGAACATAGAAAAGAAATAACGCAAGATCAGAAGACATGGAGAGACCTGCTCCATAGAATCGCCAAGAGTTGATCACAACTGATGGATATCATCATTGTTTTGTTCTCAGAAACAAACAAACTGAGGCGAGGTGGCTTGCTTGGTTGCTCAGGCTTTATTTTAGCTTCGCGCGCTAACAACGCTGGTTCAGCTCAGCCATGAGGCAACAGCTGTTGGCCCTTTTGACAGCACCTTATATACTGAGTTGTCAAACTGGTGACCAATCAGATTGCGGCTGGGCACCCCCTGCTGGAGTGGACCAGAAGGAGAACTGAGGGCATAGCAATCATCGTTGTTGTCATCGTCATCATCAACAAACATTAAGGGCCAAAGGGATCTTAATTTGTGGTTCTCTGTCATGGGAAAGAAGTCACCAAACAGAAGCTGAAGACTAATTATCTATTCCAGATATATGGCTACATATACCATATGGTCTTGTTCAGTAAAGTAAGAGTGTTAAGGTCTTTAGGAGTTTTCTATTATTTACATATATAAAGTGTGTCTCATTCATGCCTGATTTACTTCCCCTTTCCACTGCTGAAAAAATAAGGAAGGATAAAGAGCAACGTAATCCTAATAGCTGCATGGTATATAAAATCTCCAAAATGACTTCATTCTCATTAATGTCAATTAAAATGGATCCATTTAAAATAATCTAATGAGTTCTTACTGTGCAACTGACAAGGTAATTGACATGAATGATTTTAATGGACAATATTTTTTTGCTGCTGGCCAAAATAGCCTATTAATAGCAGCTGGCAAAATAATATATATATAATTTTTCTAACCTAAGTGATTCTTCAGCTATAAGGATAGAAATCCTAGATTTTTGACTCTGGTTACTGCTGACTTTAGAATACTGCACAAATCCTTGGCCTTGCTATTTATGGAAATGTTAGTATACACACCTGCATGAACTGAAGCTGTTTTTAAAAAAATCTTTTTAAGGGATGTGGTTTACACATACAATATTGGTTTGGTTAGTTAGCTTACTTGCTTATAGTTAGAGGAAATTGACTCAAATTCATATTTAAAAATAGAGATGTTTGGATTAGTAGAAATTTAGCCTGCATCAATGAAATATGTATTCTTATACTATTCCAACTCATCAGTATACTATCAGGTGTTTTACGGATTTTTAACATATTTTCATATAGCTTTTTCTGCAAATTTTTCAAGTGGATTTTTAATGAAAATATCTTTGGTATGTAACTTAACACTATCATATTTTCCTGTGAAAATACAATAGAATTATTTTTTTTAATTTAGAAAATTGTACCTTAACTGGGTTAACCAAATTGCAAATTTATATACAATTTTATTCTGAATGTTGGTATTTTCTGCAATCATATAATAGAATGCCCAAGAATCTGGCTTTTGTTTCCTATTTTTCAAATTAAATTGAAACCTTTATTATATCCTTTAGGTCAGAAAGCTCTACAGTAAAAATCC
Source organism: Pseudonaja textilis (assembly GCF_049901715.1). NCBI lineage: Eukaryota > Metazoa > Chordata > Lepidosauria > Squamata > Elapidae > Pseudonaja > Pseudonaja textilis. The sequence continues at coordinate 37,147,445 of NC_141991.1, read as the reverse complement.
ATAAACCTATAATTAATATAACTAAAATATAAACAAAGTATAATAAAATTACATAAAATGAAAAAGTTACAAATAACAATTCCAGCCTCCAGAAATTGTACTACTTTTCAATCATAGGCAGCGTGAATGGCAATATGGAAAGATACATCAGAGTAATAATGGTTGACTAGAAGAAATGAAAGATAAGTCTTTTGCTCTCTACAGAGTAGTTCTTTAAAATGGGGTGGAGATATGCCTTCTTTTAAAAAAGCAACAAAGGAGCATCAGGCTTAGGGCTTGCATGGAGTCATCCCTACACGGGCATGATGAATAGGGATGTTTTTATATCAGCTGCACAAGACTGCAAAGGGTATGCAACTATCCTAACCTAACCAAGGTGAAGGCCCAATGGAAATTTAAAATTAGAACTGAAGAGGGAGTAGACAATTACACATGCATATTTGGGGTGGGGGCGAATCCATGGGGTTAGATACTCTCTTTAAACTGGTTTGGGAATCAGTGTCTCAGATATGCTGCTTAACATGACCCTTAACCTAATGGCCAGAGGCTCTCCAAAGAAAGTCCTAAAGCCTGTTATTTGCTATGAGCTTTATTAGCCAGGTTGGTTTAAAACAGTTTCTAAGAGCCAATAGAGGAACAGAGGAAAAATATTGTTTTTTTAGCTTGAAATTAAAGCAACAGAAGGAAGCTGTGGCACTCTCAAAAATCAAACCTGTCTTTAACCACTAGCAGCATTGCTGATCATCTTATAATAGTAAGTATAGCTCTTATAAATTTAGAATGGACAGCTTCCAGGATATTAATCTTTGTAAAGACACAAATCTGAATGTCATTAAGAGGCTGGGAAACAATTGTAGTAAAGAAAACCTTGCAAACTGCAGGAATAAAATATACATTCTTTGAATTTAAAAATCTTAAAACAACTGTAGAGCAGGGGAATCCAAAACTGTCAGCTTTAAGGCATGTGGACTTCAATTCCCCAAATTCCCCAGTCAGCATAATATTTATACCTGCTCCATTGGCGTCCCATTCATTTTGTGATTTATGCATCCACTGTCGTGTCATGCGAAGAGTGGGACTTTAGTTTTTAGTTTTTTTGATAATTTACTAAAAAATGTTCTTTTAGGTAACAGGAGGCCAATGCCCTTAATGTCCTTCTCATCCCACCTGGGAGACGGATGAAATTATTATATTATTTGCATATAGCAAGAAGGGAATTGAAGGCTCTAATATTGGAGAATTATGATCAAAAGGGAGAGTCTGACTTATTGATTTAATGTACAGATTGAAAAGTAATGTGGCTAGAATGCGGCTGGAAATGTGGCTGGAAACAGCTCCAGAAAGAAAGGGAAGCATGTGGCTTTTAATGAGCTGTTAGAATAAAGAGTCTGGATAAGAAGGGGCACTGAGATTCTCTCAAGTTTTTCCCATAGTCTCTTCCTTAGAATCAGATTAAAAGCTGATATGAAATCCAAAAAGGGTCCAATTATTTTTTTTATAATTGTTTTTATCCTTTGGGAGATATCCAAGCCCTTTGATATATTTTGTGGTTGATATATCTTTGGTTGTTCGGGTTTTCTCCCACGTAAGATTCGAAGTATCTAGGCAACGTTTCGATGAAGTCTCATTCATCATCTTCAGGCTTCTGTCTTCGGCTCTTGCTTCTCAGAGTGATGTGAGATTGCAGCTGCTTCTTCCTTTTAACTGCTAGTGGGGGTGGGACTTGATTGGGTGGGGGCTTGGCTGTGTTCTGATTGGGTGGGGTGTGTTCTCATTGGTAGGGGTTTGGCTGTGTTCTGATTGGTTGGGGGTTTGGCCGTGTTCTGATTGGTTGGAGCGTGTTCTGTTCAGGTGTGGGCTTGGTTGTGCTCAGGTTAGTCTTAGTTGCTGGGGATTTGAGTTGGTGAGCTGTGATCTTGCTGTTTGGCTTGAGTTCGTGGTCGTGCTGCATCTTCATAGTGGGTGTCGGTTTGCTTCATGTATGGCTCGGAGGGGTTTGAAGTGGGTAGTGATGCAGCTGCAGTGCGGCTTCTGGTCCATGGTTGTGTCTCATCTTCTGAGTGGGTGTGAGTCTGTTTTCTACATGGAAGTGTGGTGGTGGCATCTTGTGTGGCTCTCATGGGTGTGGGTCTGGTGTCATTCTTCATGTTAGGTACTCGTCTGTTCATGAGGGCGGGTTTCCAAATGGCTGGAAGGCAGGAGGTGTCATCTTGTTTGTTCATGCTGTGTGGGCGTTTTTCTATCTCTATGGCTTCTCTGATTATTCTGCTGTTGAAGTGTTCGGTTTTGGCAATAGTTCTGGTATTTTTAAAGTCAATTTCATGTCCTGTGGCTTTGAGGTGTTGGACCAGGGAAGAGGTCGTTTCTTCTTTTTTGATTGAGTTCTTATGTTCTTCAATGCGTGCACTTATTCTTCTGTTAGTTTGTCCAATGTATGTGGTAGGGCAGGCAGTGCAGGGGATTTCGTATACTCCTTGGTTTTCTAATTCGATTTTGTCTTTGGGGTTTCTTAGGATGGTGGATATTTTTCTGTTTGTGCAGAATGCTGTTTTAATGTTGTGTTTTTGGAGGATCTTGCTGATTTTGTCTGTAGTGCCTTTGATATATGGGAGGAGGGCTTTGCCGTTTTTTGTTCTCTGTCTTGGATTTTGGTTGGGGTTTCTTTTTGGATTAGGTGGGTAATCTTCTTTCTTTGGAATCCATTGGCTGTTAGTACATTGGTGAGAGTGTGTAGTTCGTTTTTTTTGGTGTTGTTCGTCGGCTAAGCATTTTGTTCTGGAGATGAGTGTCTCGGCTACGGAATTGATCTGTGCTGGGTGGTGGTGTGAGAGTGCATGTAGATAGCGGTTTGTATGTGTTTTCTTCTGGTAGATGGTGTGTCCTAGGGAGCCATTGGATCTTTTGTATACCAAGACATCTAGGAAGGGAAGTTGATTGTTGGCTTCTGTTTCCATGGTGAATTGTATTTTGGGGTGTAGGCTGTTGAGGTGTGTGAGGAAGTTGTTCAGTTTTTCTTTCCCGTATGGCCAGATTATGAAGGTGTCATCTATGTATCTGACCCAGAGTTTGGGTTTGTGGTCGTATTTTTCTAGAGCTTGTGTTTCAAAGTGTTCCATGAAGAGGTTTGTGATGACAGGTGAGAGGGGTGATCCCATGGGTGCTCCTTCTATTTGTTTGTATTTTTGTCCATTGTAGGTGAAGTATGTATTGGATAGGCAGTGGTTGGTCAGATCTAGGATGTGCTGGGGGGGGGGGTGTATTTGTTTTGGATGGCTGTCAAGGCTTCTTTTATTGGCACTTGGGTGAAGAGGGATATGATATCGAAGCTTACTAGTAGGTCGCTGGGTTGTAAGTTTTGTTTCTTTATGATCTCGATGAACTGGAATGAGTTTCTTACATGTGAGTTGATGGATTCTGCATAGGGTTGTAGTTGTTTGGCGAGAAATTTGGCAAGGTTTTGTAGAGGTGAGCCTATGGAGCTGACTATTGGTCTGAGTGGGGTTCCTTCTTTGTGTATCTTGGGGAGACCATAAAGCTTAGGGCATCTGGATGATTTCTCTCTGGGTATGATTCTTTGCTGGATTTCTTCACTGATGGGGGAGGCTTTTATTTTGGATTTGGTAGTTTTTTCTAGGTAGGTGGTGGGGTCTGTCTTTAGGGGTTTGTATGTGGGGTCTTGGAGTAGGTTGGTTAACTTGCTTTGGTAGTCAGATGTGTTCATAACCACTGTCGCGTTGCCCTTGTCTGCTGGTAAGACAGCAGCATAATAATCCTACCAAGAAGCAAGAGCCGAAGACGGAGGCCTGATGATGATGAATGAGACTTCATCGAAACGTTGCCTAGATACTTTGAATCTTACGCGGGAGAAACAACCAAAAATCCACACACACACACACACACACACACACACACACACATATATATATATATATCCAATTGTGCCACCAAATTGATCAGATAATCAGGATAGGAGCAAGTCACAATACAATTACAGAAACTTTATTATTCAATTAATATCTATAAATGAGCTCTTTGCAAATCTGGAACAGTTTAAAAATGAAGGTGCCAATTGCACGAAGGGTTAGTGGATTGCTTATTAAAAGTTAATAACAACAAAATAGTTTCATATATTGTACCACAAATGCAGTCATTCAAGGTAAAAAAAAATCTTAACAGTGATACAAATAAATGGTTTAAATAATTTCTAACTTAATGTAGCAAAGCCTCATTCTTCCTAAAATGTGATAGACATTTACAGCAATAGAAAAAAATTCCTATACAGCACGAGTATAGTAATCTGTACCTTATTTATGCAAGGATCCAGAATATATATGTATGTGTATGTGTAATTAACATAATAAAGGCTTCATTATACCAAATAAATAGAGAAATCAGTAAGTCTTTCAACACATAGAATCAGCATGTATACAGCGTTTGAATTCTGGATCTTTACAAATCTGTTTCTATCTGTTCAGCTAAGGGACAGCTTATGCTGAACCAGTGAATGGATGAATGATGAAACTGAAAACGAATACTAAAGAACTAGTTATCTTCTTATCTGCATGAGCACCTTATTAGGGCTCGACCAATGTAATTGCTTCAATGGTTTTCCAGATAGCCGTGTCCTTCATTTTAGAATGTTCGAAGAACTGTGACAAGCCGATCTTTGGTGATCAAGCATTTGTAATGTGGGTGATAAGCTTACATTTCTGCTTCATTTCTCCAAAGACATTGATTATGTTCTAAGTCAGTTCTATTCAACTCTGTTTAGTCTTCTTTTTTTTTTTTTTTAGGATAAGGTCTGCACTGCATTTTGGAAAGACATAGCGGAGATATCCCATTAAAAATAGATGGACTGACACAAAGAATGAGGCAAAATGTAAGATAATTTTAACTTAACAGGGGCCCTGATTTTCATTAAATGACATTTATTAAACAGATAATAGATTATCCCTCCGTTTCCTTTAAATAATTGCCATATTTTGTCACATTAAAAATACAGTCCAATAACAAATCATGGAAGGTTCTGGAAAGAATGATTAGGGGATGCATCAGAATAGGAGCTGATACACACAGAGAAAGACAACAGGCAGAAGGCAGGCAGATAGGCAGACACAGACAGTACCAAAAAAATGGGGGAGGCTTTTATTTTGGACACTGAGCTAATAAAATATTGTGAGTTAATATTATATATAAGTGAAAATATCTTTACAAAGCCAGTTGGTATATTATATGTGGACCTATAATATAAGAAATAACTTACTAAATATTAATCCTTCACTTCACTTCAACTCTCTGCTTATTTGATTATGGCTTCTCATCCTCCTTATCTCAGTTGCTGATTCTGGAATATCTGAGTTTTCTCCAAATGGTCTTGATGCCAAATAAAGCCTTTAATTCATAAAGTTCCACTGTCCAGGATCTGAATCTTTTTACACAAAGATGTCTGTCCTCCTGATCTTTCCACATGTTCACAAATCACTTCAGGATTTTTCTCCCAGTCTTCTTCATCCCAGGTCTGGACCTTCTAAACTTAGCAAGCATCACTTCACATTATCCAGATAATGTCCTCTCCAGCAGTGTGTTCTTCAGCATCTGAAATAACACCCACCCACATTTTTGCTTGCTCTTTTTACAATCTGTATGCAGGACATATATAGTATGTTTATTTATTTGTTTGTTTGTTTATTTATTTATTTAGTCAAGCAATTATAAGATAACAGGTATAAAAATAAACATAGTTATGGATACATGAAATGGATACATATAAGAAAAATAAAAGAAATAAAAAAGGAAACAATAGGACAGGGACGGAAGGCACATTGGTGCGCTTATGCACGCCCCACTACAGACCTCTTAGGAAACGGGTGAGGTCAATAGTAGAAAGTCTAAGGTTAAAGATTTTGTGGTTTGGGGAAGAAACCTCAGAGTCAGGTAAAGTATTCCAGACATTGACCACTCTGTTGCTGAAGTTGTATTTCCTGTAATCAAGTTTGGTGCGATTAACCTTGAGTTTGTATCTGTTGTTGGCTCTTGTGTTGTTATGGTATTCATTGACAGGTAGGACATTGCAATGTATGATTTTATATACTATAGTTAGATCAGACTGAAGGTGGCGTAGTTCTAGGTTTTCTAGGTCTAATATTTCAAGTCTGGTGGCATAAGATATTCTGCAACAAGTAGAGGAGTGTAGAACTCTTCTTGTGAAATATTTCTGGACTTTCTCAACTGTGTTAATATCAGATACATAATGCGGGTTCCAGACTGATGAGCTGTATTCAAGTATTGGTCTAGCAAATGTTTTGTATGCTCTGGTTAGTAATGTGATATTACCAGAGAAAAAGCTATGTAGGATTAGGTTAACAACTCTTAATGCCTTTTTGGCTATGTAATTACAGTGGGCTATAGTACTTAGATCATTAGAGATAAGAACTCCAAGGTCCTTGAGAGAATTTGGATCATCAACAAAATTGCCAATTAAGGGATGAGAGATCGTTGTCTATAAGATCATAGTTGCCTTTTTTGAAGTTATAATTGGGGATCACATCGTTGTGTTGATTTTTGTGTGGACGTATGTTGAGACAAAAGTCAATTATGCTGTGGTCACTGTTGGAAAAGGGTTCTTTAATTTGTATTCCGTAAATTGAATTCAAACTATTGCAGAAAATGAGATCGAGGCAATTGTTAAGTCTAGTATTCTTGGTTACTGGTTGTACCAGTCCCAGGTTTGTTACAGCATTATAGAAGGTTGCATGTATGGGTTCAGTTTTAGATTCATTTAGAGTCCAGTTAATGTGAGGTAGATTGAAGTCACCAAGAAAGATAAAAGTGTGTGGGCAGGATGTTGCCCATGTTAGCAGTGAATTTAGCTTGTTTACATGTTCGATGTCATAATCAGGGGCTCTGTAAAATAGTAAGAATTGAAATGTGATATTTAAGGACAGTTCACAGATGATGGTCTCAGGAAGAGCAAGCTCTTGGGTAACCTGGGTGTTTTTTAGATGTAAGGACTTTTTATAGAAGATAGCAACACCACCTCCTCTACGGATTTCATGATCTGATCAGTAAACATGATAGTCTCTTACTGTGGTAATGGAGTCAGGGAGAGATGCATTGAGCCATGTTTCACAGACAAATATGATGTCAAATTTAACCATATTTAGTAAGAGGAGAAATTCAGGTATTTTATTCACAAGGCTTCTTGCATTCAGTAGCTTGCATTTAAGGCCAGTTGTAGTTGGAAATGAGGTAGTTAGGGGTGTGCATGCCTAGTTTTGAGTGATGGTGGGTTGGATGAGGTAGGGTTGGATGTAGAGTTGTAGGTTCTGTGACTTACTTTTGATACAATCTGTGTGGTAGTCAATGTAGAGATCCTTCTCTCCATTGTCTAGACGTCTTTTGAGTTCATTGTGGAGTTCACGGGAGTGGATTCTTTGCAATATGGATAAGTCTGGTCTTAAGCAAAGTTTTTTGTGGTTGGGATTGGTTTTTGCAATGATGTTTATAGTATGAATGAATATGCATTTGCTGGACTCATTTTTGCAAACAACTCTACAAAATTTTGGGGCCAGAGAGCCATCATTGTATGTGTACTCAGGGCCATCTCTGGTTACTTCAGTGATATCTTCAGTAGAGATATATTGGATCATTGTAGTCATCTGTGGTTCGACTAGGAAATACTGGGCATGATCCATTGCTGTTTACAAATACTGAGCCAAAGAATGTGTTAAAGGGGTTGGCTTTAATGGTGTCATCATTGCAGTCTTTAATATTTGTTCCTTTCAGGGATGGTATATGCTACTCTCTACCACTTTGCCCTTTTCTGTTTATGTGCTCATGCTCTTGTGCTGAGTCATCTGCCTTTCCTAAAAAGAATCCATGACCTTGGCCCATACACAACTTATTTTCTTCAGCCAAGCACTTCATTCTTTCAAGTTCACATTTGAATGCCTTTTGAATAGGCTTGGAGCTTCAGTTGCATATCCATGCTTTAAGGTTTTGGTGATACATCCACTCTTTGGAATGATATTATTTGGGAAGTAGCTAGCTAGCTTTACAAGTTTAAGTCGGAAATGGAGAACGGGAATATTTAATATTTATATTTTTATGACTTTAGAGGAGATTGAGTTTTGTTTGTATAGCCATTTGAAATTAATATGAAAATTGCTTACAAACATAAACAAATAAATCATAGTAATCCCTATTATACATTTGAAACCCAAGAGAGCAAATGGCACTCAGAGATGCTGTGTTAAAGTACAATAGCTTTATCAACTACAATTGCTTAAATACAGCTAGTCCTCATTTACTGACACTGAGACTGGGAACTAGTAAGGTGTGATGTCATGTGACTCTGCCAATTTATAGCAGCACTTCTGTCAGTCCTAGTTGATACATTAGATGAATCCTTTAAGGTTGGATGGTTGTCGCATCCTACGTTCATGTGATCTCCACTTGTGACTTTTCTGCCAGTTTCCCATTGACTTTGTCTGTCAGAGACTAGCAGTGAAGGTCACCAATGGCAAATCATGTGGCCATGGGGTTGCTGCAACACCCACAACCATGAAGACACATTGTAAGTACTCCTTATTTGGTACTATCATAATTTCGAATGGTCATTCATGGTGGTGGGATTCAATTTTTTTTACTACTGGTTCTGTGGGCGTGGTTTGGTGGGTGTGGCAGAGAAGGATACTGTAAAATCTCCAGTCAGAGGTGGTATTTTCCGGTTCTCCAAGTTACTTAAAATTTCTGCTACCGGTTCTCCAGAACTGGTCAGAAATTGCTGAATCCCACCTCTGGTCATTCAATGAGTGCATATTAATCAAGGTTTACTTGAATTACAAACACATACCAGTTCATTCTCAGTTGTAGAGCTGCACTCTGGTCATGTGGTGCACACTTAAGAGGAAAATAAAAGTGCTCTAAGGATTATTTATAGATGCATGCACAAATTGGGATCTTTCAGTTAGATACCTGTTCAGCCATCTTTTGTATTTTTTGTTAGCCACATGCTGACAGCTGACAGGTCATCTCAGCTGTCCTTTTGTTGACCATTAAATTGCTGGATCAAACATGATATGCTGCACAACAGTTAACTTTCTTATCCCTTACTGCTGTTCTCCAGTCTTTTTTTGTTTTCAAAGTTTATTTCCTTAATCTCTTCAGTTTGCTTACATGAAGCCATTCTTCTCCAGGGTCAAATTTTGGTCACTCTACTCCAATGTGCTTCTCCCACTATTTTAATTCTTGAAGGGTCTCCACTTTTTAAGGCAATAGAAATTAAATTTATGCACTTTTTTCCAGTTGTCCCTCCCTTTACTCTTCAGTAAACCTTGTGCCAAATACAAGAACATTATTCAGCAAGTCTGACATGATACATTCTCTATAAAGGTGAGATACAGGAGAAGTCGATTCTTTGATACTTCAATTATTTTTTCCATTTCAAATTTTTTCATTTCTTTTGTCTCAATCTGGACAGGATGGGTAGCACATAAATTCAATAAACAAATACATTTCTGAATATCTTAATAACACAGAGTGCCATTGCCCATGAAATACTTAGTGTAAAAAGAAAACAACTTGGAAAGTTTGCCTATGCAGAAGAAATAATAAAACTATCCAATTCATTAAAGATTTGATAAAATATAATAATAGCAATAACATTTAGACTTATATACTGTTCTATAGTGCTTTACAGCCCTCTCTAAGCAGTTTACAGAGTCAGCATATTGCCCCTAACAATCTGACCTTGGAAGAATGAAAGGTTGAGTCAACCCTGAGCTGGTCAGAGTTGAACTCTTGGTAGTTGGCAGAATTAGCTTGCAAAACTGCATTGTAATTACTGCCCCATAGAAGGATATCCCGAATACCCTAAACGAATGCTTAGAAAAGTTGCAAGATCCTTTTTTCTGGTTTCATTTCTCATACAAGTACTACTTTAATGGAAATTATTTTGGAATAATGGGTTTACAAGGTTTCATAATTAGATTGATAGACTAAATAAATGATAGACAGACAGAGAGACAGACAGACAAATAGATACATTATAAAAGCTCAATGACTTGGAAACAGAATAGAAACTGGAAAGGAAATGTCATTTTAAACTAAACAAATAAATAGTGAAGACTAAAATATGTTGATTTGGTTTTGATGTGATTCTATATTGTTTTCACGGATCCATTACTTACAATTCCTAAAGAGAGGCACATGCATTTAGAATATATAGCTGCATCTTTTCATCCTTTCAAAAATTATGACCATGAACATTGAAGAACTTCAAGTCTCAGTATATTCCTTTTATAAACATTCCTCTTCAAATTTCAGTCTCACTTATAATTGCATTTCTCCCTTATTTGATAGGAAAGAGAACAACAACGATCGTTGTGGATGTTTTAGGCAATGTCAATGACTAAAATAAGTCCCCTAATTGAATTATAACATTCTCAAGGTAATTTGCTGCTGAAACATATTGGACAATTGAGTAATTTTATGAAAGCTCCTCATATTTCCCAGTTTCACTCTGGTGCTTCCTTTTATTAAATGGATGCTGCCCTCTTTTTAATCTGTATCCAGGGATAAATTTATTTATGAAGAATTTCAAGCATTTTAATTGCAGTTTAAGGAAATGCGGCATTTCAGTACATTGAATTGCTTCATGAGGTTCAAAGTACATTGTTTTGACAAATAAAATTCCAAAGGGCTTCAAGAAGCAACGTTCTACCTTGCTTGTCAAGAACAAGCAACGCTTACATTTCTTTTCTTTCTCCAGATAGCAAAAGTCTGTTTAGTATTGATATATATGATGAATAAAGCAGTCATTGAACAAAACTGCAGAGCCGTTTGCACAAGGAATTACACAAATGCAACTGGAATTCTTGATTTCCTACATAATTAACATACGTAAGTTGTGACCCCTTCCAGTAGATGAGACCAAGTCTAAGAGCAGAATCTTTAACCTTTGTACATACATCATAGAAGATAAGAAAGATACAGGACATCTGTAGAGATAAAGATTTTCAAAGTGCTTAGGGAGAAAAAAGTAGAATTTTCTTACATATTTCATGTTTCTTTTTAATCTGATTGAGATAATCAAAGCTCAGCTATGACCAAGATTTTCTTCCTTTTTGCTAGTCAAGAATTAATGTAGTCCAAAGTAGACCTTTGGTCTTTGCTTTCAGTCTTGCAAGTTATCCTTTCCATCTCTTTTCACCCAACAAAAATGGTTTTACTAAACCTGTTGTAATGACAGCTGCAGTTTTAAACATTTTTATTAATGAATGAAGCACACTGAGGCAAGTCATTTTTCCATATCATTCATTATTTCTTTTGTGATTGATTATGTACCATTGAGTCATCAACTGTTAGTAACTATGTAAATAGATTTTTTTCAATGATGATCTATCCCTAATCTGATATTCCAGGTTTTCCAACAGTGCACTCATCACCCCTGTAACTGATATCATCCACATCGCTGCTGGTTGTCCTCTTCTTTTCTTTTCTTTTCTTTTCTTTTCTTTTCTTTTCTTTTCCTTTTGCAGAAACTTTTCAAAAGAGTTAGGTCTTCTCATAATGTGCTCTCATAAATAGAATAATTTGCACCTGATCGTTTGTGCCTCAATTAAGAACACTGGGCTGATTTATTGATGATCTATTGGTTTGTTTGTTTTCTGAGTGATTTCAGGGTATACTCAAGAATCTTCTTCCACACCAAAATTCAAAAGTATCAACACTTTTTCCTATCCTGTTTCTTCAAAATCCAACCTTTGCTCCCATAGAAAGCCAAAGGGAAGCCTCTCATATTATAGTATATATCTCACAATAAAAGTTACAATTCAGGAGCAATTTTTGCAAAGCTCCAATCTATGTTTTACCAGCTTTAACTATGCACAAAGCCTTCCAAGAGTTTCTCCTAAATTGTAATTTTCAATGCAACACCATTTTTCTTATACTTAGCTTTCTACTGCAAATAGTTAAAACATTTCTTATGCAATACATGCTATTGCCAGATGAAATGTTATTCCCCAAACAAGTGCTTCATAGCAATTTTGGATATGCTGCTTTCCTTTAACCTTTTACTTTTTCTAAGGTCCCAAGGATTTTAGCGATTTTTAATATTGCCAGTGCTAAACTCTACTTTTTAAAATTATTTTTCTTTTTTTCTCACTCAAACCTTTGTCTTGGTCCCTAATGGTTTACTCACCTGCTATACTTTGTTGTTGGAGGATTATTAGAACTTCCTGAAATTTTGAATGAATACTAAGTAGACTAAGAGAGAAATAAAGAAGAAAAAGAAGAAAAGCTTAATCCCAAAGGATGGACTTCAACAATGTAGTGACTTAAAATCCATTTCAAAGACTTAGAGATGTTAAGCTCCCAATCATATTAGTGTCACATTAGATATATAATGCCAGTGGGAAGGAATATCTACTACAAAAACTGAATTCTTATCTAACCCTCATTTGATAAAAATACTAAGCTTTGCCATAAAGATGATTGCAGATTCAAAAAAAAAAATTCAAAGGGATTTCAAAGGAAAACCTTGTGCCCATTATATATGAAAAAATAAGAACATGAACATTAAAGAACATGAAAGTTTCAGCAAGTAAATAACTAATTAAGTACATTTAAGGAATAGAATAGGGATATGCTGAATTTTGTGTTTGGGGGATGGAATAGGCTTTAGAATAAATCTATATATGAAGCATCATGATCCACTAGCAATTCTGACCATTTACTTCCTGAAAATTGTAAACCAATAGCAAAATATATTTTATGACAAAAATGAAATATTAATTCTTCTGAGTCAAACCTGGTATTCGTTCTTCCTCTAAATCTCCTTCTTTGGAGAGGCTGTTGTTTGAGGTATATAAGGTAAGCAGAGAAAAGCCTTCCTGATTACTGTTCACTAATTAAGAACAAAAATAGAAAATTCTACTTAGTTTTTTAATGCTGTATGATCCAATCCATTTATGTTAACTGTTTCTGCTGTAGTAGAACTTTGTGCCTTTTCTTCTTGTGCCGCTTGCTAAGCTGCTTTAATGGAGATAGAAATAAAATTTCATTTCCACATTCCTCTTTCTCTTTTCTTCTATTATGCTAGGAAATATAGTATTTTTTTAAATAGAGGAGTGATTTTTGATGGAGTCCTTGGTGCTGTCTGAGCTTGGTTATTTTCTTGCAGATATTTCATCACTCAACTAGGTAACATCATCAGTGTACCAAAAGGGAGTGGTGTTTACTCTCTGTTTATTTGCAGGTGGCTTTTCATGTCAGTTTTGTTGGCAGTCCTCTTGGCAGTTCCCTTATTAGGCTATTGTTCATTGTTTGATTGTTTGTCTGAGTTGGTAGTTCCTTGATTGGGATATTGTTTACCACTCGTAATTTCCCAGTTGATATTATGGTGAAGTCTGTCCATATGTTGTACAATTAAGGAGTTTTAACTAGGAAACTGTGAGCATTCTAGAACAAGCTAAGTCCAAAAATGCTAGGAAATTTCTGTAAACCCGACAGTCAGAGAAATCAACCATCAACAGGCACACAGATATAAACAACACCTACATGACATTAAAAAAAGACTATCAAAAAGCTAAAAGACTACTATACCTCCTTGCCAGCAATCAATACCAAGATAAGCAGAAAATAATGCCATACTTGACCAAATAGTAAACAATAAAGGGAGTAAATACCACCCTTTCTTATATACATATGAATTATGGGGTGTCCACCTTCTTGTTTAGGCTCTAAGCCCTGTTTTGTTCCTCATTTCTTTGGGAATGAATCTCTCCTCTTTTCATCGGTGTCATCCTCTCTGCTCTCCATAGTCTATAGTTCAGAAGACTACTGTTTAGTAAAAAATTATTTGGTATAATGTTCCAACAAAAGAACTATAGCTGCCACTACATATTGGGAACATAATGGCATTCTTAAGAGGATGATGGAGAGGTATCTGGTAGTCAGTAGAAACAAGATACAGTTTATAGTCAATGAAGTGAGTTGCATGGGATATACCTTTATTAAAGATGATATGAAGCCAGAAAAGAGCAAAATAGGTGACATGGTCAGGATGCTAACAGCTGAAGACAAAAAGTCATTACAGCATTTACTTAAGATGATGAACTACACAATCTAGCACAATACAGTCCTAGAAAATCTGCTACTACAACATATTTAAGAAAATTACTTAAGAAACAAAAGTTAAAAGGGATTGGGTCCCATGTCAGAGTATATTCATGAACTGGCAGATACATAATTAATAAGGTTTGCAAATGTGGGGTCTGAGACTGGAAGGAGTCTGGGCATGTCTTAGCTCAGTGCTCAGCTCTAAAGTGAAACTAATTTGCCTGCTAAACTGATATCTGCTCTGAGTTGTTGCTGCTTGTGTTTTTGCTTATGTTACATTGAAAGAATCACAAATGGTATTGTATGCTTTACAAATTATTATGTTTATAATGAAGTTAATGATCCTACTGAATCAGTCATCTGTGTGCTTTCTGGATTTGAATTTATGCTGCAAACTCTCACACACTAGAATATCATAAAGGATTAGAGATGCTAAAAAGAGTTATCACCATTGATACAGTACTCTAATTCTTTGATTCCAAAGAACAACTTGTAGTATAGATGGAGGTGTTTAGGAATCTACCTGCTTCAGAAGACAAAACGAAACACCACAACAGACTCATGCACAGCTATAAATAAAGTACTTCAGTTATAAAAGTATGACCATAAGATAACTTATGAGTTTGCTGTAGTCATTAAAGACACTGGACTGGAAACTGAGGAATCTTTGTGCCTCAAGCACAAAACCCACTGGTTCACAGTCAGTCTCTCTCAGCCACTCTTCAGAAAGAAAGCAGTGAGAGATGATTTCTGAAAATGTGGTCAAGAAAACACACACACTCACACAAACACAGACTCCTGAACAACTTATACTTTGAGAAAAAAAACATGTTGTTAGCAGGTACTTTAACAAGACCTGCTTTGAATAGTCCAGGATAATAGGTGAAAACCTCAATCTAACCATGGCACATTCTTTACATACTCTTGAAAGACAACTACAACTCTAAGAATGGCCAAAAAGATAGAAGCAATTAAACCCTCAGTTGAAGGCTTACCAAACTCTGAAATAATGACTTTAGTTTTGAAAAAAAGATAGGATATTTTTGGTTGATTAGACAAACATCACTGTTTGAGGGGCAAAGACTTTAAAAGTCCTTGATGCTTCCTAAGTTTTATTGTTTGCTTAAAGATGTTTCACTGCCAAAGTAGGTAACATCATTAGTGCAAGTGTGTGTGGGGTTTGCTGCTGTTTATATGAAGTGGTTGCCTTATCAATTTTGGTGGGAGGTGTCAAAAGACTTAAGCGGACTCAAGTGATACAAAGATACAAGACCATGCCAGAGCATTGGCTGGTAATAAATAGCCATATTGAACAAACAGCTGAATGTTGTGAACTTTGCCAGAACTCCTGCCTTTCTTGGAACCAGAAGAAGCTAAAGATGCCACATTTATTCACTCATTCATTCATTCAAAATGGATGCCAACTGACTCCAACTGACTCTGGACAGCTCACAACAATCAATTACACAAAAACAGCTGAATAAAATTGATATACAGAGAAATAGAAAAATAACTACAAAATAATCACAAGATGGCAATCCAACAACAAAGCAAATATAAAATATCACAAACACTCGAATGTAATCCAACATACCCCAAGGTTTTAAAGTTTTCTGGAATGTCATTGGGGTAGGAGCTGCATACACCTCAGGCCACACACAAATGACATTTCCCAGCTCTCACAGTATAAGTTTATTTAACTTATATTAACGCATATTTAACTGGTAGTGAATTATTTTTAAAAATATTCTGAACCACTTCATTTATAAAATAAACCAACTTGTATAGTTATTGATACTCTCAAAAGTGTGTGTATGTGCCAAAATATACAAAGGTAATTGGTGAATGATCATGGAGTCTTTTCAAGCCATGAAGAAAATTGCCACTGAAACAGAAAATCAGACTCACACTTTTCCACACTGGTTCTCTACAATGTACAGAACTGAGAAAATAATCCAAATGTGAAACTTATGTTCTACAAAACACTGAAAACTGGAATTAACCCCTCATCTAGCACTATTGGCTCAATAGCAATAGCCCTTAGACTTATATATTATCCCATAGTGCTTTACAGCCCTCTTTAAGTGGTTTACAGAGTCAGCATATTGCACCCAACAATCTGAGTCCTCATTTTACTGACCTCAGAAGAACAGAAGGCTGAATGAAGTTTGAACTGGTCAGAATCAGACATTGACAGAGTAGTTAATGCCTGGAACTCACTCCTTGACTCTGTTGTTACATCCTCAAACCCTCAATACTTTAACCTTAAACTGTCTACCATGGACCTCACTCCGTTCCTAAGAGGTCTGTAAGGGGGCATGCATAAGCTCACCAACATGCCTACCGTCCCTGTCCTACTGTTCCCATTTATCCATTTATTCATACTCATTTATTATGTATATACTTATACCTACTTATACTTATATGTTTATATGTTATGCTCATACTTATACTTTTTTTCTCATACATGCTTGACAAACAAACAAACAAATAAATATAAGAATCAAATTTTTGGCAGTTATCAATACAATGCAATACTGCATTGTAACCACTGTGCCACCATAGCTCATATGCTGTGCAATATTCACATTATAACGATTTGACATTTATTTCATTGTTTATTCATTTTTATGCCTCCATCTTACCGATACAGTGACACTGGGAGGCTAATAATATTGGAATAGTCACCAGCAAGAATGTTTATTGGGTAAAGTGTGAGATATTCTTCAAGCAGTTGTTTGCATCCAATCCATGTACACATACGGAATTCATGAGCAGTTGCCCTGTGCCATTATGACAGGCAGTGCTATTTTCTCCCATTGCGGAAAAGGAGAGAGGGTGTATAGGAACGTCCCAAGGATGGTATTCCATACTCATAGAACAATGGAAGAATGAACCATGGCCCTCTGAAATGTCTACAGTCCCCAATGGAACTGATCTCAGAAGAAATAGAAGACATCTCAAAACTGTTTGGACAGCTCATGAATATATATCTGAAAATCAGCTGCCAGCAGTGCTTGACTCTCAGGAAACACCGGATGAACTGGATCCATATTCTCATTCTTCATCCAAGCCCCAAGATGTGGCACTTACGTTGTCACAACTGACTGGTGATGACCAATAAAGAGGATGAGGCATAAGACTATGATATAAATCAGCTGTCAAGAAGGAGGTCCATAAATGTCATTTCTGACTTATATTGATAGCATTCTGTAGGAAAACTGTTCTGGCAAGTTGTAATTCAAAGCTTAAGAAAAAGGATGTGATACATGCTACTATATAGACTACAGTTACTATATGTACACGAGGCTTGCAATTTGAAATGACTCAGACCTAAGCAGCCAGGTTGGAGTTTCTGATTTGTTGCTACACTAACACGATCATGTATAGTTTACCACAATTGAATGTGATTCTTGATTTGAGGTTCTTTAGGCCAATTTCCAAACAGTAGAGTAGGTTATTGCAGAGAAAACAAGGCAAGTGCTGAAGTCCTAAATTTTATTCCAAGATTCAGAAAAAGTCCTTCTGAGATTCCTCTTCTAATCAAATTTATATTCACCACAGCCAGCCTGTTGTGTTGAGGAAAGCACCGCACACATACTGAAGATGTTGTGCTATTGCTCTGCTTTCAGTGTCATCTTTAGGAGATTGCATTTGTGTGGCTCAGACAGCAAAAGTAAGTTCCTTTCACATTCTGAGGAAAATTTCATTTTAGGACAGGAGTAGACCTCCCTGCCAAAATAGTTCAAGAAAAGGGTTTTACAATTATAGGTCAAAACTTTACCCTGAAAGCTGACAGCCTAGCTGTGAGTGGTGGTGGTGGTGAGGAAATGCTAGCTATCCTTAGGTTATTGTGTTGGATAGATAGGGCAAATCAAAAGCCAAGGGCCATAGACCAGATTTGTCCATTACAATAATTGTAGAGAAATGTCAACTGCTCCTTCTGCTGGAAAACAGGAGTCCCTCAGCCTATTGTGATGCATGGAGAGAAGAAAAGGATCTCAGAAAACCCTGAATCTCTTCTAATTTCTCTCTGTATATTTGTCTTTCACATTCATAGTTCCAATCTGAGATCCCTTTCTTCTGTCTATGCACAGCCCTGGTATAGAAGTAGAAATAGATATAGATTAGATGTAGCTATAGGTATAGATAGATACAGATTTATACTGATTTGAATCTTACCATTTCTAAGTGGCAGTTTTCTTTGTACTAATGACTTTTCTAGTATCTGTAACCAAACTGTCTTAGAAAAAAAATTGTGCCTTGAATTTCTGTCCCCGAGCCTTCTACTTCCAATGTCAATCTGAGTGACATGTGACAAGTATGCATAGCAAGTGTCTTACCTATTTTGCACATGCCCATCTTTTAAAAAATCCTTTTAAAACATTTAATTGTATTTCATTGTGTCCAGCTCTCAAACAGAGTACATATAAAAGCATTAGCAAATCTTTATTTGTGTATATAAAGTTGCAGTTAGAATGACCAGGGTCATGGATGTTACTTGAATGAAAACAATTTTTTCTTCTATTTCTCTCTAGTGGAAGATAAAATGCTTGCATAATTCATCATTTAAATGTCTGAACAAGACCATTCTTTTAATCTTATTGTGATTTTTTTTTACTGGTATGAGAAAATAACAAATAACTTCATTTCAAATTTCAGCCAGTGAGTTCAGATTATGATCTGCAAAGTAAGCTTGAGAACGGGTGCTGAATACCTACAGTTCTTATCAGTCTGAAACCTAAGACTTAATTAAAATTGAAAAATCCAATGATTTGGTGTACTGTTTTCACCTAGCAAATGAGTCAGATTTGAGATAGTGGAGCATAAATATCCTCAGCTTCTTACCTTGTAAGTGTAGTCTACTTTCAAAACTGTGAAGCATTCACAAATATCATATAATCACTCTTTTTCAGGATACCTATATCATGATGAGCAGATGAAGGATTTTGTAAACAGGGATTTTTTTTTTTGTTCTTTTGTGTTGACCTATTTCAATATATCAGAATAGAAGATCTTTCGCAGACTTTATTGAAGGCACGATCAACCTGTTTAAATTGTTTGATATTGTATCCTCCATATACAAGTACACAAGTTGAAAAAATATTTTACATTTGATTATGAAAAAGGCATTGTAATAAAGATGATGCAGGGATAATTAATAATGCAGTTGCAAAAAAGAGTAAAAGATAATAGAATTAGTCATATGTATTTAGTTTCACTTGATGGGTGAAACTGACTGTCTCTTCTAGTACAACTAGTCCTGGATTTGTGATGACATTTGGGACCAGTGCTAAGCAAGGTGGTTGTTAAGTGAGTCATATCCAATTTTATGACAAATTTACTTCTGTACTTTTGGGGCTTTTCCAAAGACCACTTAGATGCTCTCCCATGAGCTCTACTGACAGGAAGATTTTGATGGGACTCCTTACCTACAGAGACTTTGCCCTTGTGGATCCAGAAAGATAGAAATTCTCAAGGGATCCTAACCTGTTCTGACCCAGCCTTGCAAGTAATGATAAGCCACTAACTCATGAGTAAAAACAAACCCCTTTTCAAACAGGGTAGGAGCAGTCTTTTATTCACATGGATAAACAAAAAACCAAATGTAAATAGCCCCAACAGACCTGGTTCTGGCCTAGAAATCCAAATTGCTTGCTAGATCCTAAAAACGAACAGTTGTCTGTGACAACAGGCCACTCCCAAACTCCTATTATTTATTTCCAATCTGAGGAGGGGGTGGCTAGCACCCATGTCTGCTTTTCCTTGAGAGCCGGCTTATTATTTTCCTTTGCTCTCCTCTCCTTTCCTCTCTGTGCATACGTGCATCTCGATGGACCCCATCTGTTCCTCCCCCTCACTCAACTCAGGGTCTGAAGACAGCTGCCTCTCCACCTGGGGAAGGATGGAAGGCCCAGGCTCTGCCTCTATCTCTGTTTCCTTATCAGAGCCTTCCAAAGGCTCTGAAGCAGGCCCAGGCTCTCCCTCAACCACCTCCTCATCTGACTCTGCTTCTAACTCTGTCAACGGGCCACAACATAACCCCACACTCAAATTTCTTCACCAACTCATACAATTCTGCTGAACTTTTAATTAGTTATACTAATTGGTTTTCCTATTGATTCCCCCCTTAATAAGAAATTGTATTAAAACAATTATCTGTTTTTTAATGTAAAAGCTAGTCAAAGATCAGAATAAAGTTACTTGATTTGATTTCCTTATTTGTTATGTTATATATGTTATTTGTTTAAAATCCTGATGGTTTGGAAACAAAACAGCGGAGAACAGAATTTTTCCATTTCTTGAAAACTACAGAAGAAGTTCTTCTTCAAATTCTGAATGAAAACATGATTCTTTGGGAAAAGGTGAAAGATGCTACCACAAATGATTTTGGACCTTATCATTTACTGAAAATATTTTGATTTAGTATGACCCATTGGGCTGAGCAACTTTTAGTGCAGGTGATCGCTGCAACATACCTAGTCTGCTGCATAATTTTGAAAATGTATATATATATTTGTCATGTTACATGTTTTAGTTTGAAAATGTGTGTATATTTGTCATGTTAAATGTTTTAGCAATAGCAATAGCACTTAGACTTATACACCACTTCATAGTGCTTTATAGTCTTCTCTAAGCAGTTTACAGAGTCAGCATATTTCCCCCAACAATTTGGGTTCTCAGAAGGATGGAAGGCTGAGTCAACCTTGAGCAGGTCAGGATTGAACCCCTGGCAGTGAAATATATACATATACATATACATATACATATACATACATACATACATACATACATATCTATATCTATCTATCTCTATCTATCTATCTATCTATCTATCTATCTATCTATCTATCTATCTATCTATCTATCTATCTATCTAGTGTTGATAATACTGTGCAACCTCTCAGCTTGTTGTCATAGGAGATAGATAGATAGATAGATAGATAGATATAGATATAGACATAGATATAGATCCTATGACAACAAGCTGAGAGGTTACACAGTATTATCAACATTTTTTCAGCAAATTTTGTTTATTTTTTTTCCTGTTCAGGAATGGAATCATAATTTTCTTTTACTCTCAAGATTCATTCTTTGCATCCCATGCTTCAAGTAGAATCTCCCAAGCCTATATTCAAGAGCAGACTTGTCCAAAGAAGCATATTAAAAATCCAATGAAAGCATTCATAAGATTTTTAATTACTTCTTTATATCAAATATCCCTAAGAAAAAAAGAAGAAAAAAAGTGACTGTTGTCAAAGTAAAAAAAAGGTAAAGCAGCTTTTTTTTTAATTAAAAAAAATTCCTGTGGTTCCACGCAGATCATTCATTGTCATCCTCCACTACTAATTAAAAACAAGCAGAAGAGCAACAGGGTTAAGTTTCAGCTCAACAAGCAGAATATTAAGCAAGCGATAGTAATAAATTGTTCTCGGACTGCTTAACCCACGATACTCGGTTTCCTACAGCTCTTTTTCCGAGAACTCTCCTCTGAAGCTACGCAGGGAACAATGGAAGTGAAGATATATTGACTTGTGCATAAGCTTTATTTGTTAGCTTGGATCCTGGCCCTTTGAAAATTTACACCTATTTATTGATTGTGAGTAAGAATGAATAAGTTGGCAAAAGGGGGTGGGGGCAACGTATTCTGGAATGACAGACAGGATTGCCTGCAATTTAATTTCTTCTCTTCAGTAAGATTTAGTTCTATGTCAGGAATTGGAAATATATGGTGGGTCAGACGTTGCTGCACTAATACTCCCAGCAGTCACAGCCATCAGAGCCTTTCATTCAGTCCTCTATATTTCAGTAGCCCCACGTTCCTTATTCCTGTTGTATGCAGGGGGTAAATGCATAGCATCAGGGTTCAAAATACATGTGCTTAATGCCTGCCTAGCCAGTTGGATTCAAAAACACAGTCCTGTAGCAATCTTGAACACGTTGACTCGAAAATCAGTGTTAGAGACGTCTGAAATGAGAGATAATGATTGACTGTGGTCAATTATGGGCTTCATGAATTAGGAAACTTTTAGAAGATATGGAAGAGTTTGGGAGAGAGGATATTGTTGATTTATCTGTCGGCTTTGTCTCAGTCCTCTATGCATTTTTATACCGTGACTGCAGGCAGACTGCAGGTTTCCATTAGATATATATTTAGGCCCTTCATATGTTGGAGTGATCATAATGAAGCCCTGTAAAAAATTACAATCAATATTTGCCAGTGAGAACTGAGACCAGCAGGTAGGTCACGACTGTGCTTCCCCCCCTCCAGTTGACATTGCTAAACTCTTCATCTATTTGTACAGGATAATTGCCTTCTGCTTTGAAAAAAAAATCCATTCCTTCTACTATGATGGCTTGGGGCCACATTATTGTTGTTTGAACTTGTCCAGCAGTGCTAGGGTTTTTCTTAATTTGCTAAGGACCACAGAGAACAAAGGCTTAGTTTCTTTTTTTCTTTTGCCGCACTTGGGCTGCGCAAAATTAAAGTCCTTTTTCTTATTTCTAAACTTAAATGCTACCTTTATCTTTTATCTCTTCACTATTTATTTTCAATACTGCTTAGCTTAATCTAGAGCCCTTCAATTGGTATAAGTTTACAATTGCTTCTATCTTATTTCATTTATACATTTCTGCTTCGATATTTGTGCTCTATATTTTCCTATCTTGACAATTTCTTAGCTTTGTGAGTTTTTTTCTGCTCCCCCAAGATCTTTGGCTCTAATTGCCAAATTCAGGTCACTTTTATCTGAACCCCCTTTTTATTCCTTTCTCTGTGGACTTTTCCTCAATACTCTTCCTTGAGCTGCTTTAGGAAATTTTGCACTTAGGCGGTTGTGTTTGTGGAGTTAGAGTTGGTTGCTTCTTTTCTAGATACCATTCAGGCTCTATCTCTTTGCCTTTCTATTCTGTCTCTCAGAGAGTCTTGCAGCTCCCAAGGCTTGCCATTCATCCTGGGTCTGTAGCTGAGCTTCTCACCTTGGAACTGGTGATTTTTTTCTGCTCCTCTACCATCTTCCTAGATAAACTCCTCTTTTTGCCATGTTTATACAAGGACATACTTCCCAATTAAGAAGAAGATGTGTCTGTTTCAATCCTTCCTTCCCAGGCAGGACCAAAGCTCTGGGTTGCAAGAGGAGATGAAAAGTGCCTGCTTATTCTGTGTGAGGAGCCTATCCTTCCTCCACAGTTGGGAGCTGTAGTTTCAGGCCCACCACAAAGCCTTTCGGATGGTTAGGACAAAGCTTTCTCAATGGGAGTTCCTGCCTAAAGCGCAAACAATATGTGGTTGCCTAAAAGTATCTTAATGTGTTATTCAGCTCCCCTTCTTTTACTTAAAATAATTTGGCTTCATCTGTTGCAATTATATACTTTATATTTTGTAGTCTTGAAACATGTCTTATTTTAACAAGGGAACCAAATAGGGAATGTAAAATCTTTAAATAAGCAAATAAATATTTTAGCTTTAAGTACAGCGCTGTAGTCATAAATTTATCTAAGAGGGAGTGAATGCTGTGGCCCTTAACATGTCTAGCAGAAGGTAGTTCCCATAAACGTTGGTCCTCAGAGTAAGTCGTATTGAATTAATCATAACATGATTAAGCTCATTGCACAACACAGTTTGAATTCTCCTCACAGAAGTAAATCTCTCCCAATTTTGATAGAACAGTAAACATGACTTTACATGTAATATTACATGTAATATACTGTAATATCATCTTTAATCTAGTTATGCTATTTAAAATAATGCATGTCAGGTTTAAATTTACAAAGGATACTAAATATTTCAAAATAATCATTGACATTTTTAGTTTACTAGTGCTTCCCAAAATGAAAGTGCTTTTTTTTTTTTTTTTGCTATTCAGTAACAATAATCCACAAATGTCCTTTAGTGACACGATCAAGGAGAGAAAAACAGACAACATCTCCATCAGGAATCATCCACATACTTAATTGAGCCTGAAATAACAAATTCCCAATTTCCACAGGAAGATGTAAACAGCCAATGAAGGACATGCAGGCATTGCTTTCCTTGCTCATTAGTCAAAAACAGAAACAATCTTAATGTTTCCTAAATAATTTACTAGCATTAAAATAACATAAAACGTTTAAAGTGCAGGTAGGGCACTTTACAATACAGTAGTCAATAAGACATTATATCATGTCTGCATAAATAATTTGTGGTGTTTGCATGGTAAACCTGCATGAGACAAAGATTTTTCATGGCAGAAGCACACTATTGTACAGGGGGGGAAAATGGGAGGGTCCCATTCAGCAGGAAGATGATAAACTCCACATCTGATTTGTTAAGTTTGGGAAAAGAGAGGCTGAACCAGAGCATGAGTGCAACAATACTTTATTATAACAATAAAGGGCTGACCGTGCTTGCCAAGCCGGGAACTGGCTCGCAGCGATCAGCAACTGGTTGGACCCCGCAGCCTGCTTTTATAGCTGGCTGCTGGGGAGAACCAACCAATGAATGAAGGGGAAGAACGCCCCCGCAAAGTGAATGGACCAGAGTGAGAACTCCTAGGGTTCTCAGAACATAACACCCCTTCCCCCCAGATGCGAACACGCATAGTCTTTGAGGTAGGCAGGAGGTTTATGCTGGCGCCCGGAACGGCGCAGCTCCGGAACGCTGTCTGTCTGTTCAGGGTCTGCCTGGGAAGGCAGAGCTGGTAAAGTGTCACCAACGTGCCCCTCGGTTTGGGCAGGTCCGGGACTCGTAGGGTTGGTCACTGGGGACGTGCTCCCATAGACTGGATCGGACTGGTCAGCCGTCTGGGCGCCGCTGTCCGTGTTCGGGCTTTCTGGAATGGCTGCTGGCGTCAACTGGTCGCCGGGAAGGATGTGGATGTGGGGTTGATGTTGAGGCCTCCCTTCGTTTTGTAATTCTGGGTCTCTGCTAGCGAGGGTGCCGAGACGCCTACGCAGCTGGTCCAGGTGCCTTCTCCAGACACGACCGTCCTCCAGTCTGACTCGATACGACCTGGGTCCGGTGATGGCCACGATCTCGCCCGGGATCCACAGGGGGTCTCCAGCGAAGTTCCTCGCGAATACTGGCTCCTGTAAGATAAAATGTCTAACCCCCGATGTGGAAGCGAGGGGAGAGTCAGGGCAGTATTGTGGGTGCAGTCTGTCCAATACAGTCCTCAGGCGCCTGCCCATCAGGAGCTCAGCTGGGGACTTATTGGTGACTGAACATGGAGTTGAGTGCTGGCTCATCAGGAAACGCGCGAGTTTGTGGTGCCAATCATCCTTACTGAACCTCGCCAGGGCTTCTTTAGTGGTCCTGACGGCCCTTTCAGCCAATCCGTTACTGGCAGGATGAAATGGGGCTGTGAAGATGTGGCGGATACCCAGGTTAGCGGCAAAACGGCTGAACTCGGTTGATGCGAACTGTGGGCCATTGTCGGAGACAATGGAGTCGGGTAGCCCGTGTGTAACAAACAGGCGAGTTAATACTTTGGTAATTGCTTGTGTGGTGGTCGTGGATAGCTGTGCTACGTCAATCCATTTAGAATAGGAGTCCACGACTACTAGGAACATTTTCCCATGCAAAGGGCCGGCCAGGTCGATGTGAATTCTGGACCACGGAGCGCTGGCGCTCTCCCATTTAGTAGGGGTGGCAATAGGAGGAGCAGGACGGGATTCCTGGCAAATGTTGCAGGAACTTACCCATCTGACGACGTCCTCGTCGAGGCCCGGCCACCATACGTAGCTGTGTGCTAATGCCTTCATTCTAACGATGCCAGGGTGTCCCTTGTGCAACGCCTCCAGAACTCGGGTACGCAGCGAGGTCGGGATGACCACTCGAGTGCCCCACAGTAGACAGCCCTGCAAACTGGACAATTCCTGCATGAGGGTCTTGAAAGGTGTGAATTTGTTTTCAACATTACAACCCGGTTACCCCTCCTCACCCAGTTGAGCACTTGGGCGAGCGTTTTGTCTGCCTTGGTTTTAGCAGCAGCAATGTCAAGGGCAGTGATGGGGAGGTCCAGTTGGGTGACCTCAAAAATAGCGTGGATAGGAGCAGGGTCTTCAGCTGGAGCCGGCAAGGGACAGCGGCTGAGAGCGTCAGCGTGGGACAATGTTTTACCTGGGCGGTGTATGAGTCTGTAGGAGTAGGCTGCAAGGGAGAGGGTCCATCTCGTCATTCTAGGAGAAAGGACCTGAGGGGTCTGTTTGTCCCCAGCTAGTAGACCCAGGAGTGGCTTGTGGTCCGTGACCAGCTCGAAAAAATGGCCAAAGAGAAACTCGTGAAATTTTTTCACTGCTGCAACAGCTGCTAGAGCTTCCTTATTGATCTGGCTGTAATTGCGCTCTGTTGTAGAGAGCGTCCTGGAGAAAAAAGCAATGGGAGCCTCGGCGCCATTGGGAAGCCTGTGACTTAATACTGCCCCAATTCCAAAAGGGGATGCGTCTGCTGCCAGCACTAATGGAAGGTTGGGGTCGAATTGAATAAGTACCGCCTCTGACGTGAGCAGTGATTTGATGACGTGAAAAGCAGCGTCTTCTTTGTGCCCCCAGTGCCAAGGTGATTTTTTATCCAGTAATCTGTGTAGGGGTTCAGCTACTGATGCTTTATGGGGCAAGAAGGAGGCGTAAAAGTTCAACAGCCCCAAGAAGGCCTGTAGTTCAGTTTTGGAGGTTGGAGTGGGTGCCTCGTGGATTGCCTTAACCTTGGACTCCAGGGGGTGAATGCCTGAGGCGTCAATTTTATAACCCAGAAAGTCCACCTGTCTAGTGGCAATGGCGCATTTTTCTTTTTTCAATTTGAGGCCATGCTGTCTGAACCTCTCTAACACCGCTCTGACTCTCTGGAAGAGTTGGGGTCTGTCCCTGGCCGAGACTAAGATGTCGTCGAAGTAGGGTACTACACCAGGGAGGCCCTGCAAAATCCGCTCCATGAGGGATTGAAAAATACCTGGGGCAACACTTACGCCAAATTGGAGACGCTTGCATCGGAAAGCACCCCTGTGAGTGACAATTGTCTGGAGTTCCGCTGTTTGGTTGTCAACAGGGAACTGTTGATACGCTTGAGACATGTCCAATTTGGCAAAAATGCTGCCGGGTTCAAAAGTGTGTAATAAATGCTGAATGACGGGCACTTGGTAAGCGGTGACTTGTAGAAACTTATTGATTGTGGTCTTGTAGTCCGAGCAAATTCTCAGGCTACCGTCTTTTTTGAGGGGTGTGACAATGGGCGTCTCCCATTTGGCGAAATCTGTTGGCTCAATGACCCCTTGTTTTAACAGTTTATCCAATTCCGCATCTAGTTTTGGCCGAATAGCGAATGGAACCCTCCGCGGTTTTAGTCTGATTGGGACTGCCTGGGGGTCGACTGAGAATGAGATAGGGGTACCGTTATAACACCCCAGCTCATCGCTGAATACATCTGAGTAATCAGCGAATAAGGAGTCAGTGTCAGAGGTTGAGACAGCATGGACTCCTGTTAGCCCTAGGCCGAGATGGGGAAACCAATCGAGCCCCAATAAAGTAGGGAGATTGCCGTTAACTACCACTAGAGGTAGGTGACCTTTAAAAGCTTTAAAATTGACAAGGAACTTGCCTCTGCCGATTACAGGAATGGTCCTCCCCTGGTAGTCCTTCAGGCTAAACTGGCACTTCTGGAGCCGGCTAGTTGATAGGCTGGGCTGGAGCCTCTTGAGGGTGTTCCACGAGATAATTGAGAGCGCTGACCCTGTGTCAACCTCCATGCGGCACGGTTTACCTTCTAAGTAAACGGAGAGAGAGATTTTACTAACAGTGTGGCAAGTGTGCTTGGCATGGTGGTGAGTGCGACAGTTCAATACTTGCCTCTGCGGTCCAGAGTGTGAGAAGGGGGGGTGCCTTTGTGCTGAGTTTTGAGGGGTTGGCAGATTCTCGCGATGTGCCCCCTTTTATGGCAGTTATTGCAGGTGGCTCCCTTGAACTTGCAGGTGGCCCTCAGATGAGATCCACCACAGGCTAGGCACAGGGTGATGTGCTTGGGCGGACCGATGTTTTCTTGTTTGGCTCCTACCTGCGGTCGTCTGGCGTTGGAGAGACGGTGGACGTTGTTTTCATCACTAGGGGCTTCCTCTGCTACCACCTCCTCGGAGTGGACTGGAACTGTCATTAGCTTTGCAGTCGGGCCATGGATTTCGGTGGCTGAGTGCGCTGCCAGTTCTGCTGCCAAGGCCTCCTCGACGGCTTGTGCTAGGTTGAGGTCCTTTTAGCGAGAAGGCACCTCTGAAGGTGGAGGTCCTTGACCCCGCAGACTAGTTGATCGAGGAGCATGTCCTCCAGGTAGGTTCCAAACCCACAATGCAGTGCTGCTGTTCTGAGGGCAGCCATGTACTGATTGATGGTCTCCTTGTCCGATTGCTTCCTCATTCGGAAGGTGAATCTCCTGGCAATCTGTGAGGGCCTGGGAGAATAGTGGTTAGTGAGGATTTCAAGTAGTTCAGACCAAGGAACGTTTTTCAACTCACGTGGAGCCACGAGGGCTGTGGCAGTATCGAAAACGATGGCTCCACAGTAGATCAGGAAATACGATTTTTTCCGATGCTCCCCAGCATCAGCCAGCCCGATCGCATCGATATAATGGTTGAAGCGGTTCTTGTATGATTCCCACTTCTCCTCATCTGGTTTGAACGCTGGGAAGACTGGATTGGAATTCATGGTGATGGGGCCGGTGGAACAACCTGTGGACAAAATCTCTCTGGGGCAGCGGCAAAAGGTTCTAGTGCCTGTGGCAGGCAAGTGATTTCAGCTCTGGAGAGGCTTTTCGCAATCCTCTCTCTCTCTCTGGGCTAGCACACGGTTTGGCTATCAGCCGTTGACAGCGTTTGAATTCGCGCTTGTGTGGGCGTCAATGACTTGGCTACAGCACTGCGCTGTACCTTTTAGGTTTGAAATTCAAATGACAGTCGTTTGAATTTCGCGCCTAAACAAACAAGCGGCTGCGGCTCGCAGCGCTTCACTTTCCCTGTAGCTGGGCTAACAAGCGGCTACAGACGCTTCTAACTTTCGATTCTGACCGCTCTCTCTGGCTGCGGATCAGCGTTCGCTTCTTAGTGCTTGCTGACCGCTTTCTCTGTCAGCGGATCAGCGTTCGCTCTTTTTGCTTGCTGACCGCTCTATCTGGCTGCGGATCAGCGTTGCTCTTATCGCCGGCCGATCGCTCTCTCTCTGGCTGCGGATCGGCGGCTAGTGACTCAGCGGTTGCATGGTGCTTCTGGTAGCCATCCCATCCTCGTCGCCAGTGTTAAGTTTGGGAAAAGAGAGGCTGAACCAGAGCATGAGTGCAACAATACTTTATTATAACAATAAAGGGCTGACCGTGCTTGCCAAGCCGGGAACTGGCTCGCAGCGATCAGCAACTGGTTGGACCCCGCAGCCTGCTTTTATAGCTGGCTGCTGGGGAGAACCAACCAATGAATGAAGGGGAAGAACGCCCCCGCAAAGTGAATGGACCAGGGTGAGAACTCCTAGGGTTCTCAGAACATAACATGATTCTTTCCTATTCCTGTTATTTTCCAATTCTTTCATTCTAAATTTGAGCTTAATTCTTTGTGTTTATGGTATGGTACTTTAATAAAGAGAATATTAGTAGTTCAGGGTTGAAAAGAGGGGTCCTTGGTGCTTTCTGAGCTTGGATGTTTTCCTGCAGATCTTTCATTACCCAAACTAGGTAACATTATCAGTGCTAGTAAAGAGTGGATTTTGCTGTCAGTTTATATTGTAGAATATAAACTGAGAGCAACCCCCCTTCTTACTAGCCCTGATGATATTACCTAGTTTGGGTAATTAAATGTCTATAAGAAAACAATCAGGCTCGATAACACTAAGGACCTTTCATATTACATATTGTCACTCATATGCTGTAGCACAGTGATAAGACCAAAAGAATGCAGGTGTTCTGCTTTGAAGTGTTAATATTAGCTGTTTTCCCTCAAATAAAAGAGTTTATACAAGCTTTAGGCAAAGGTAACAGCTGCCTTTGGATATAGGAAGTAAGTTTGTTCTTGATGTGAATGTTATGCTAGTGGAAGGCAGCCTCTAGAACTCCTTAGTGTTCTTTCTCAGAGTCCTATTCAGGAGCAGTGCTATGGAACAAGAGTAGAGATATCTCAGGATTTTGTACTTTCCATGAGCTTGATTATTGATTATAACAGACTATCAAAACTTTTGGTCATATTAAGCATTACATGTAGTCCTTGACTTACAATCATTCATTAAGTGACTGAAAAAAGTGACTTTTTTCATGCAACCATGCAGCATCCCCAAATGAGACACTTGGCAACTGGCCACAGTCTCATTTATAGTGAGTTAATTAAGGCAGAGTCTCCATGAAATTCTTGCCCACTTGTCATAGCTGGATTGAATTTTTGTTTCTGAAATGAACCTTCAAACATCTCATCTTACATTTCCCCATAACTTCTCACAATACTGCTATAGAAACTTATCACATTTTTAGCATTCCTGGAACAAGTGATTCATCATTTATTGAATGTGGAAACTGCAAACTGCAAAATCTACATTCATCATATAATGGCACCAATGAAATAAATTTGTATAAATTGATACAACTTATTGATACTGGTTAACAGATTTTTAAGTTAAATGAGCACGGATCCTCTGAAAAGTCTTAAAGCTTTTACTGTACTTTATTTTTTTCTTGCAATTTTGGGGACAGAAACATTCAGGGATTTATTTCAACCATGCCAAGGAAATTATCAGAAAACTCTCCTTTCCTCTAAGCTTTTCTGTGCTTAGTGTTTTTATTTGATTGATGCCATGGTTTATCAATTGTTGTGATGTCACCTGATAATCACAGGCATTTGTTAGCCAGAAATAGAATGAACATACTCTCTATATGCAGAATCATCCTGAGACAAGGAAACAGATAAACAAAACAGTTTCCAGAGAGAGAAAGAAAGAGAGGGATTATGAAGCAGAGTGTGGATTCTTGGGCAGGAGAAAGAGCTAAAATAATATTATTCGCTGAGACTCTGAATAAAGTTTACACAGAATCTGGAGAAGTAATGAGGTACCTTGAAATCCATTTATCTCTAAGGAACAGGTAAACAAATTTAGCTAGACATCTGCATTAGGATTTTATACTTCACCTGAGTCTGTGTATTTAAGTCTGATTTGTGATAGCTGTTAATATATTGGTTCTGAGGCTTATATGCAAATTCATATTTTTTGCTGTCTGGAACATTTGTAACGGATTTTTGTCTAAATTCTTTAAAGAAGCAGATCAATATTGTTTTATGATTTACACAGAACTTTGTTTTTCCTTCTGTTCAATCATGTCCAATTTTCAGAAACTGCATGTTTCTGAATATACATTGAAAGCAAACCTCACTCCTTATTAGCACTGAAGATGTTACATAGTTTTGGTAATATCTGCAAAACAACCAAACTTAAAGAGCACCAAGGACCCGCATTTCAACCCTGAGATATAAATAATCCCCTTTATTAGAGATTGCCTGGTCAAGTCTCTTGGGTACACAAGATCAAAATCAAATTAAAAGTTGGAAAAAGGAGACCATCAAGCAAGGAATAACATTAGATGAGGATATGGCTGAAGGATCTGACCTCCCTTATATCACCTGGAGGATCCAGAATAGGTTGAGAGTTGGAGCACCTAAATGTAAAACCAATTTACTTAAGTGGAGGCTCTTAGCAGATAGTAGCATGCTGTGTGAATGTGGAGAGACAAAGAATCTGGCCCATCTGCTGCTATGTTGGCTACTATCAGAAACATATACTGATAATGACTTATTTTTGGCTAAAGACAAAGCCTAGAAGATAGGTTCAATCTGGCAATTAAAAGTTTGATCTCAACACGGAAGAAGTCCCTGTTGTTTCCTTTCCAAGGTTTTTCAGAAGTGGTTTGCCCTTGCCTCTTTCCCAGGGTGGAGATAAAGTTAGTAGCTTAAGGTCACCCAGCTGGCTTTGTGCCTAAAGTAGGACTTGAACCTACAGTCTAACTTTACATATTATTTTAACTGTTGTTGTTTTTTTTTCATTTTGGAGAAAAAGAAACATCTCTTTTTGTACAGAGAACAACAATGAAAAAAAAATATTTATATCGCCCATGGCACTGAATGATTTAGCAAATAGTTAAAAAGTGAAAAGGGGAGGGGTGTTGCTTTTCATTTCTCCCTATTTTAAATCAATCAATTTCTTTATTATCATTCACTTGTGCAATTTACAAATTTTTGGAGGTCATGGGGGAATATTTCCTGTTCATGTATCTCCTGCTATAGATGTGGCACTATGTATGTTCATAGAAGCTTTGTGTCCAATGTCTGACAGCCGATTACACCTCAACAGTAAGAGTGTCACAGAGGATTCTGTAAGCTATTTTATTGAAAGGGAAAAGGTGACACGATGTTACATAAATCTCAACAACTAAATACTTTCACCTTTAGGACCCCATTTATCTTTGAAGTTGCTAGGATAGAACTTTTTCTATTCACTTTTTAACTTTGATGTTTAAGAACCAAAGAAAGAATCTTCAGACTATTTGACCATTATATGTTGGAAGTTAATTTTAGATGGAAATTACTACAATTAACAAAAAGGCACACAACTGAATTATTTCAAAAGCAGGGTTTTCATCTAGGCTCTATGCCTAATTTGCACAGACTTAACTATCTTATAGTAAGTTTATGTCTCATTGCATATCTGAGCTGTTTTCATGGCCAAGCAAACAATTTGGTGCTTATTTCAAGACAAACTATCAGGAACTGGGCTCTATTCTATCCAAGAATAACATGCAAAAGCACTGAAATATGCTTTTTGTTCAGTGTTTTAGATGGGAAATACTATAGGGGACAGTCCCCTGTAGGATGAAGTATATTTTAACAAGAGTGTTTTGCAAGATCTATTTTTCTTACATGGCAAATGTGGTGTGAATATTCTGAAATGACAGTGTTGGATTTAATTCTAATATTCAGGTAAGCTAAATTTATAATTATGATGGCAGAAGAGAAGGCATGGTAGAAAGAATTGATGTTAAAAGACTCTACAGACACTTTTCAAGAGACTCTTCAAACAGATGTGAATTTATGATGAGAGAAGCTGTAAAATAAAGAAGAATTCTCTTTGTTAGATGCAGGAAATAATGATGCAACTTGTCAAACTTGTGTCACCAAGTTTAGAACCAAATTCATTCCTGAAAGAAATACTGCTAATAGAAGGGAATATATGGAGCTCAAGGTTGAACTGAGGAGTCCTTGGTGCTATCTGAGTTGGTTGCTTTCATCTTAATAACAGATGAGTAGGTAGAGAGCTTGGTATACAATTTAAGGCAGCGCACTCCAATCTTTTCCATAGAGCTGTCTCGAGTGTCCAGGTTGGGAGGAGCTCCAGTCTCAGCTCTTCCAGGCTGAGCTTGAAATTGAGGAACGCCCCCTCACCGTCACGTGGTCCTCGGGCGCTCCCCAGTTTTTTGCTCAGCCTCGTGGCTAACAGGCTGTTTTTCCCTTGCTCCGGTCGTTCAGCATTCTAGGCCTCTCCTTCTCATCGCTTTCTACTGGATCACCGCAGGCAGCGCAGGACTTCAGGTTTGAACTCCCAGGGAGTGTTTTTTAACTTCCGAACTGTTTCCTTAGGGGAGAAAACGAGCGCTCGAGCGCTGCCCCCCACCGCTTCGTTTGCCGCCTAATCGCTCCGCGAGGCCGCCTGCTCCTGCCTGCCTCTCCTCGCTTTAGCCGCCCCCCCGCAACGCCTTCTAGCCCAGGGCCGCTTCCTGGTTCTCCCAAAGGCTCTAATCTTCCTGGGAGTTTACCGCCGCTGGGGCTGCCTCCGTTACTTGCGGCTCTCCATCTCGGGCCCCTGTGGCGTCCGCCATCTTGGTGGGCCCTGGAACGGCCGCCATCTTGGGTGTGCCCTGAACGGCCGCCATCTTGGGTGTGCCCTGGAACGGCCGCCATCTTGGGTGTGTCCTGGACCGGCCGCCATCTTGGGTGTGCCCTGGAGTGGCCGCCATCTTGGGTGTGCCCTGGAACGGCCGCCATCTTGGGTGTGCCCTGGAACGCCGCCATCTTGGTGTGCCCTGAACGGCCGCCATCTTGGGAGTGGCCGCATGGCCGCTCTGCCATTACTAGAGGCCTTTTACAGGCCGCAGCCTTAACTGACTATTAGGCAGCCTGGGATTCCCTCGTCTCAGCCTCCTGCAGAAATAGGGTCTGTTGGCCCTGCAGCCTTTTTTCCCCAGCAGGCGAAGTAGCAGCTCTGCCCCACCCCTTCCCGGTCCGTCCGGCAGGGGTAGCTGCCTGGCGTTCACCTTTCTGGCTGATTGGTCTCTGGGCTAGGCCCTGGTTCGTACCAAACCTCTATTTTAAACAGAAAAATTTTTTTTGACTAAAAGGGGGCGTGGAACGTGCGTTGGGATTCCCGGCCTCCCGTAGGCCGCATCCAGACCTGGTTTCAGCTTACATTATTCCCTTCTGCCTGCGGCCTCAGGGTCATTGGTTTTTTTTTTCAGAGGCCTACCAGTAGGCCGCATTGTTTTCCTGACTCCTGGGCAGATCCTGGGACTGCTCAAATACCTTGCAATCCTGCCTAAGTCTCCCCCAACTAAGGAGTTAGTTGCTTGCCATGTCCCTTCCCGGTTCGCCCGGCAGGGACAGCTTGGCGTTTATTCTGGCTGATTGGCCCCGGCTAGGCCCTACTTCCCAACACGTTACAGAACAATTCTGTGGCCTTGACAAAAAGGGGGTGCAACACGAGCACTGGGAGTTCCAGCCTCTGCTTTGGCTGTACCCAGACCCGTTAACCGCCTCGCATTAACCAAAAATTTTTTCCTTTTTTTCTCTCCTCTCCAGATGGCAGACGACAATACCTCTCGTGGCACTTCTCTGAAGGCCAAGGCCAAATCCCACCACCTGCGCAAACAGGCACAGGAACCATCCAAAGCTTCCCAAAGGGATGCCCTCAGGCACACAGGGCCCTCGAAGGGAAATTGACAGACGCTCTCAGGAGTCAAGCTCTGTGCCCCGGGACCCTTCCGTTCCATCAACCTCCACCCATCCTCCTCTCCCCTCCCCTCCTGCTTCTGCTTCTCCCCACAGCCTGGACAGGCCCCTGAGGTCACCTTGCCCACCACTGCTGTAGAACTGCGCCCGGAGGAGTCTCTCCCCATGGCGGAAATACCCGAAAACCTAATGCAGGCTATGGAGCTGGCCATCCGGCAAAGGGTAGCACAACAGATGCAGCAGCTGGCCGG
The DNA here is from genome assembly GCF_049901715.1 of Pseudonaja textilis. Lineage (NCBI taxonomy): Eukaryota > Metazoa > Chordata > Lepidosauria > Squamata > Elapidae > Pseudonaja > Pseudonaja textilis. The sequence continues at coordinate 37,112,092 of NC_141991.1, read as the reverse complement.
CCTGGCTCCTCGGCCCGCGCCCCCGAGGCCCTAGGGATCAGCGGCCTCGCATGGTCAAGCAACTCCCCAAGAGGACTTAACCTTACCTTTGGAGTTGGAGGGAATGGAGGCCCAAGAACCCGGGACCCTTCCTCTTTGGGGACGAGCAGGACCTTGACATGAGGTCCCTCATAGGCAGTGAACTCTTTTCGGGAACAGGTCCCCAGAAGGGGACATGTCGGGAGGACGAGGGCCTCCCTCCAGGTCAGCCCGCTTTCTAGGGCTCCTTAAACCACACCTATTTAGGTCCCTCCTGTTCAAAGCCAGGACCACCTGGGCCTGAACCCCTCCCCACCCAACCCGGCGGCGGCAGGGGTTCCTCCCGACTCTCTCTTCTCTCAGCCCGTGGCGGAAACTGAGGTGATCCCTGTCCCGCCCATATTCTCAGACATGGTTTCTAGGCAGCTGGCCTCCTCGGGCCCCCTCCCCCAACGCCCAGGACAAGCGGTTTTTTAACCTGGAACCGCAGTTCTCCACCTTGCTCGATCCTCCCCGTGGACGAGCCCGTGGTAGGCCTGGTTTCCCGCTCTACTCCCAGCGACTCACTCGATGCTCTCCAGCCCGAGGACAAGCGAGCTGAACTGGCCCTGTGCCGCTCACCTCTCTGACGCTTGGGCAGTCAGGGCTTCCACTGCCGCGTCGTTTTCACCAGGTCTTCCATCAAGTGGCTCCAGCAGCTCAAGCAGCATGTCCCCACAGCCAATCTCAGGGCGCACCAGGACATTGCCAAGATCCTGGCCGCGGCCGAGTTTTGCAGACGCCACCTTCCAGGCGGCAAAGTTCTCCACCAGGGCCATTTCGTCCCAGGTTACCGCCCGCCGTCTACTCTGGCTCCGCCACTGGCAAGCGGACGTTAAAAACAAGACTAAGCTAGCAACAGCCCCCATCTCTGGGGGAAGTTATTTGGACCGGTTCTCGACCCATTCCTGGCCGAGACCCGGAACAAGCGCAAGTACCTCCCTTCCCTCTCTAGGAGGTCCGACTTCAGAGGCTCCCCCTCTCCTCGCCAGGGTTCTTCTCATTCCTCCTCCTTTGCCAGATACTACCGATCCTCTCCCTATAGATCTCCCTACCGAGCGGAGCCGGATGGGTCCGGAGGTAATCCTTCCAGGAAGCCCTCCCGGGATCCGGGAGAGGTTCGCTCCGCTGTTCTCGATAATGCAGTCGCCCTCAGGCGCTTGTCCTTTAAAAAAAAAAAAAAAAGAGGAAGGAGTGCGAGAAGGCCTACCTCTACTCCGATCTTTAACCCCTGCTTGCAACAGGCTCCTACCCCAGGAGCACTCTTGTCCTCCTCACCCTGCCCTGGGCGCCTGGTCGGCAACACATCTACCCCCATTCAATGCTAGCCGGGTCCCTTCTTGCGCTCCCGGGCCTCACACAGATCTCTGCACCTCCTCCTTCTCTCTGTCCCAGAGTTCTCCCAGGGGAATTCCCCACACGGGTCGGTCTTCCCAGTTTCTTGAATCCCGGTCCCAGTGCACGCCTGTTGGCCTCTTTGGCGGGACTGCCTCCCGGATAGCTCCGCCTCCTCTCTAGGCCACTTGTTGAGACATCCCAATATCCAGGGTTTTCTCCTGTTGGGCATGCCTTCCAGCGGGTCATCAGGGTTCCAGGAGAGATTCTATACCAGACGGGGCCCCACCCGCAGGACTAGCCAAGCTTTGGTATGTCCCAACCTGGACACTCGAGACAGCTCTATGGAAAAGGGGCGTTGGTTCTTACCTGATACGCTTCTTTTCGTAGAGCTGTTGAGAGTGTCCAGCCCCACCCGTAGGCCGTCTGGTGGGAAACCTGGCTGTTTGACCGAGCAATCTAATATATTTTTTTCCTGAGTGTGATGAGAACAGGACCTTCCTTCTCGTCTGTGCAAAAACCTGGGGAGCGCCCGAGGACCACGTGACGGTGAGGGGGCGTTCCTCAATTTCAAGCTCAGCCTGGAAGAGCCGAGACTGGAGCTCCTCCCAACCTGGACACTCTCAACAGCTCTACGAAAAGAAGCGTATCAGGTAAGAACCAACGCCCCTTTCCATCTTGGTGGAGTGGCGGTGGCATCAGTGGGGGAGAGGGGAGGGGATGCTTTTGTTGTACACATGCCACTTCCACAAATGCAGTTTTGCACATATGCACTTGCTCACCACTTGTACAGCCTGGTTCACAAAAGGCTGTAGCCTGACTCCGAGCCATGGACTGGGGGGATGGGGGGTGGGGATCATGATTTAAAGGAAACTGACTCAATTATAACATGCATCCTAAATATCTTGGGATCACAGAACACATTCCTATAAAGAACACTTGATAAAGACTGATGTCAAACTCAGAAAATGAAATAGCATCCTGCACAAATTGTGTGGCACTAGCTGGGTTTGGCAAAAGACACCTTGCAAGGTACTAAACTTAGCTTAGTTTGCTTACAGCAGAGTATTATGCCCCAGTGTGACTTAATAGCCTGGCAAACAAGTAGGATTGATGGACAATTGTATGAATCAATGCACATCATTAGAGGGGCAATTCAGTCTACTCCCACATATTATTGCCTGTTCTGAGTCATATACTACTTACAGAAATAGGATGAAAAAGGTCCTCCTTCAAGAATTCCTGAAGATTATTGATCATTCCCAGCTGTCAGTACTGAGTGACATAGCCTGCTTGGAGCAAAATAAGTTGAGATCTAGGCACCCAGCCATCTCTATTGCTAAAGCATTTATAAAAGATGATTTTGATGATCACAATATATGGAAATGGAGTCTCCATGTGTGAGTAAGTGGCAATATAAATTTTCTAAATAAAATAAAATGAATAAAATTTACAGATATTACAGTATTTCATTGCATTTTATGTGTAAGAACTCTCCAGTATCTTTGGACAGAAAGAAAAAACAAAAAAAAAAAATAAAATAAAAATAAAAACCCACCTTTTAAAATCTTTTTAAAAATATAAAATAACCATAAGGGGATTTTAAAATGTGAATATTTACTAATAATCAAAATAGAAAAGCACTCAACACTGGATTGAGAGAAAAATTTAAAATGAAAAGTATTCAGTTAAATTCAATTAAGATTGGTTGACTATATGATGACCCTATGGGCAAATGCTTGACACCTTGACCTATTTTTAATAATTGTAATTCCATTAAAGTGTTATTTTTCCTTTTTGTATAGCCCTGAATCTTGCCAAGTAAAGCAATTCTTTAGTAGCTCACACCTGCTTGCATCACATGTACAAGTGCGTTGCTTCTGCTTGCTAATCATTATTTTAATGCAGTGTTTCTCAATCTTGGCAAGATGTGTGGATAGCCCAATTGGGTTGATTTTATTTTATTTTTTCTGAATGGTGCTTACCATGACTGAAAACATGGAATGGACAATTAAGCAAGCCAGTTTCAGGCTGATT